>NC_139514.1:2976333-3053833 GCF_947247035.1 Vipera ursinii
CCAACCCTATCCTCAACCCCAACCCCAACCTCAACCTCAACCCCAACCCCAACCCTAACCTCAACCCCAACCCCAACCTCAACCCCAACCCCAACCTCAACCTCAACCCCAACCCCAACCTCAACCTCAACCCGAACCCCAACCCCAACCCCAACCCCAACCCCAACCCCAACCCCAACCCCAACCCCAACCCTAACCTCAACCCCAACCCCAACCTCAACCCCAACCTCAACCCCAACCCCAACCCCAACCTCAACCCCAACCTCAACCTCAACCTCAACCCCAACCCCAACCCCAACCCCAACCTCAACCCCAACCTCAACCCCAACCCCAACCTCAACCTCAACCCCAACCCCAACCCCAACCCCAACCCCAACCCCAACCCCAACCCTAACCTCAACCCCAACCCTATCCTCAACCCCAACCCCAACCCCAACCTCAACCCCAACCCCAACTTCAACCCCAACCCCAACTTCAACCCTAACCCTAATAATACAAGTAGTGACTTCTGACTCTTTTTCACAATTAGGACCATTGCAACATCCTCATATTCACATGATCAAAATTCGGACGCTTGGCAACTGCTTCATATATATGACAGACGCAGCCTCCCGGGGTCACATGATCTCCCTTTTGCGACCTTCTGGCAATGGGGAAATCAATGGGGAAGCCAGATTCACTTAACAGCCGTGTGACTAACTTCACACCGGAAGATGCTGGAAGTGGGACCATAAAATAGAGAAAGTCACAGAAAATGAATTCAAACAGACAGGCGCCTGCAGCATAACATTCCGGACTTCACTATTGTTGATAAGAAAGATAAATAAAAAGTCTGGCAGGTGGACGTGGCAGACCCTGGAGAAAGCAGAGGAGAAATAACAGAATGACAGAGTTGGAAGGGACCTTGGAGGTCTTCTAGTCTAACCCCCCTACCCCGCCCAAGCAGGAGACCCTATACCAGGGGTCTTCAAACTTGGCCCTTTTATGACTTGTGGACTTCAACTCCCAGAATTCCTCAGCCAGCATGAGGGAACTATGGCCCCTTCATGACTGGTGGACTTCAACTCCCAGAATTCCTCAGCCAGCATGGGGAAAACTTTGGCTCCTTCATGACTGGTGAACTTCAACTCCCAGAATTCCTCAGCCACCATGGGGGAAACTTTGGCTCCTTCATGACTGGTGGACTTCAACTCCCAGAATTCCTCAGCCAGCATGGGGGAAACTTTGGCTCTTTCATGACTGGTGGACTTCAACTCCCAGAATTCCTCAGCCAGCATGGGGGAAACTTTGGCCCCTTCATGACTCGTGGACTTCAACTCCCAGAATTCCTCAGCCAGCATGGGGGAACTATGGCCCCTTCATGACTCATGGACTTCAACTCCCAGAATTCCTCAGCCAGCATGAGGGAACTATGGCCCCTTCATGACTCGTGGACTTCAACTCCCAGAATTCCTCAGTCAGCATGGGGGAACTATGTGCCTGGCTGAGGAATTCTGGGAGTTGAAGTCCACAAGTCATAAAAGGGGCAAGTTTAAAGACTCCTGCCCTACCATTCCAGTGAAATGGATGCCCAATTTATTTGAGGACTACCAGTAGTTTGCAGGACAAATAGCTTATGCCGCTCCATTTTGAAGGCTCCATTTTATAGAATTTTATTGATTTAGTCACCTTGGGTGTTAAAGAATTGCGAGCAAACTCATAGAAGTGATGTAAGCGCTCTCTCCATCTTCTGTCATCCAGACCAACAATGCAATTTCTCAGTGCCTCTCCGTTTGGTCTCTGGAGACGAGTTAAATGTTTTGTGGATTTATTGACAAGCCTGAATTTAACACAGCTTTAAAAAAAAAAGCCTCATTTTCCTGCTTTAGGCTGAGTAGCAGCTGTTTCTGCAACCTGGCGTGGGAGTTCCAAAAAAAAGAAGCTGCAAATATATCTATTTCCAATTAACAAATTAATGAATTTCTCTGAGGGTGTTGGAATCCTGCTGGGACTGGCTGAGCTGCTGCTGTAAAATCATACAGTACTGAAAAGAAGGTTGTGCGAGACAGCAGAATAAAAGAATGAGAGAGTTGGAAGGGACCTTGGAGGTCTTCTAGTCCAACCCCCTGCTCAGGCAGGAGACCCTAAACCAGGGGTGTCAAACTCAATTTCATGGAGGGCCGCATCAGCATTGCAGTTGCCCTCAGGAGGCTGGGTGGGCGTGGCCTACTGGGTGGGCGTGGCTAGAGTGCGTATGGCCTACTGGGTGGGCGTGGCCAGCTCTACATCGTTGGCATCAAGGGTGCCTATGGGGGCCCGGGCAGGAGTGGGACAGATCTGGGGGTCTCTGGCAGAAGGAGGGTCTCTGGGCCAGGGCCAAGGCAGTGGGGGCCGTTCCCTCACTGTTTCCAGGATGGCTTCGCGGGCCACATGAAACCACTTCGCGGGCCGCATCCGGCCCCCGGGCCTTGTGTTTGACATGTCTGCCCTATACCATTCTGGAGAACTGCCTATGCAACCTACTTCAGTGAAAAGTATGTTTAGTTTAATGAAGAGAAGGACGAGGGGGGACATGAGAGCAGCCTTCCGGTATCTCAGGGGCTGCCCCAAAGAAGAGGCAGTCAAGCTATCCTCCAAAGCCCCTGAAGGCAGGACAAGAAGCCACGGATGGAAACTAATCCAGGAGAGAAGCAACCTGGAACTAAGGAGAAACTTCCTGACAGTTGGAACAATTAACCAGTGGAACAACCTGCCACCAGAAGTGATGAATGCTCCAAAACTGGAATTTTTAAGAAGAGACCGGACAGCCACTTGTCTGAAATGGTATAGGTCTCCTGCTTGAGCAGGCGGTTGGACTAGAAGACCTCCAAGGTCCCTTCCAACTCTGCTATTTGGTTATCTCTTCAGTGATAGAGTACCACAACTTCTGGAGGCAAGCGGCTCCGCTGGTTAATTGTTCTGACTGTCAGGAAGTTTCTCCTTAATTCTAGGCTGTTTCTCTCCTTGATGAGTTTCCATCCGTTGCTTCTTCTCCTGCCTTCGGCTGCTTTGGAGAATAGCTTGGCTCCCTCTTCTTTGGGGCAGCCCCTGAGAGACTGTAAGGTTGCTCTCCTGTCCCCCCTGGACCTTCTTTTTTTCATTAAACTAGACATACCCAGTTCCTGCAACCGTTCTTCCTATCAAAAAGCCGCAGCAGAGAAAAATCCGGCAGCCTCTGTGTATTTGTGTCTGCGTGTCTCTGTAATCTGTGCATCTCTAATTGTAAGCCTTGGGAGAAGGACCCTTTCCGAATATATGAATTAAGCGGTTGCTTTAGATAAGAATCCTACTTTTTGAGAGGGAAGAAATCCGATTTAAAAAGTCGAGATTTAAAAGAAACCAGGAGCCTTGAGACACTTTTATTAAATTAGAGAACTAGAAAGCCAGCCTGGGGGGGGCAGGGGGGGGCTAATACATCCAGCTTTCCCCTCCTAGGAAGATTTGTGTGGCAATTTAAGATTACCGTCTCCTGCTTGGCAGGAGTTTTGGCAAAGGATGCGGTTCCCATGGACCCCAAGGAGGGTGAATAAGTGGCAGAAAGGCAGCAGGATCAATGAGGCATTTTTTTCAACTATCTATCGTTTTCTTTCTTTTTCCTATCCCTCTTTCTTTGTTTCTTTATTTTTCTCTTTCTTTCTTTTTCTTTCTTTCTCTCTCTTTCTACTCGTCTCTCCCTCTCTCCTTTCTTTCTTTCTTTCTTTCTTTCTTTCTTTCTTTCTTTCTTTCTTTCTTTCTCTCTCTCTCTCTCCTGCTCCTCCTCTCTCTTCTTTCTTTCTTTCTTTCTTTCTTTCTTTCTTTCTTTCTTTCTTTCTTTCTTTCTTTTTTCTTTCTTTCTTTTTTCTTTCTTTCTTTCTTTCTTTCTTTCTTTCTTTCTTTCTTTCTTTCTTTCTTTCTTTCTTTCTTTCTCTCTCTCTCCCACTCCTCCTCTCTCTTCTTTCTTTCTTTCTTTCTTTCTTTCTTTCTTTCTCTCTCTCTCTCTCTCTCTCTCTCTCTCCCGCTCCTCCTCTCTCTTCTTTCTTTCTTTCTTTCTTTCTTTCTTTCTTTCTTTCTTTCTTTCTTTCTTTCTTTCTTTCTCTTTCTCCCCCTCTCCCCCTCTCCTTCCTTTCTTTCTTTCTTCCTTTCTTTCTTTTCTTTCTCTCTCTCTCTTTCTCCCCTTTCTTTCTTTCTTTCTTTCTCTCTCTTTCTCCCCCTCTTTTCTTTCTTTCTTTCTTTCTTTCTTTCTTTCTTTCTTTCTTTCTTTTTCTTTCTTTCTCTTTCTCCCCCTCTCCCCCTCTCCTTCCTTCCTTTCTTTCTTTCTTTCTTTTTCTTTCTTTCTTTTCTCTCTCTCTCTTTCTCCCCCTCTCTTCTTTCTTTCTTTCTCTTTCTTTCTTTCTTTCTTTCTTTCTTTCTTTCTTTCTTTCTTTCTTTCTTTCTTTCTCTCTCTCTTTCTCCCCCTCTTTTCTTTCTTTCTTTCTTTCTTTCTTTCTTTCTTTCTTTCTTTCTTTCTTTCTTTCTTTCTTTCTTTCTTCTTTCTTTCTCTTTCTCCCCCTCTCCTTCCTTCCTTCCTTCCTTCCTTTCTTTCTTTCTTTCTTTCTTTCTTTCTTTCTTTCTTTCTTTCTTTCTTTCTTTCTTTCTTTCTTTCTTCTCTTCTCTTTCTCCCCCTCTCCCCCTCTTCTTTCTTTCTTTCTTTCTTTCTTTCTTTCTTTCTTTCTTTCTTTCTTTCTTTCTTTCTTTCTTTCTGTCTGTCTGTCTCTTTGTCTCTCTGAGCCATTTTCCAAGCCATTTTCGATCTCCCTGGTTTCCTGGAATGATTAAAAATGAAAATCTTCTGTCTTCCTTCGCCACCAGCATAAGATAAATGTATCCAGGCAGTCCTCAATTTACAACCACAATTGAGCCTGTGCTGTTGTAACTTTGTAACTTTGAATGGTCACTAAATGAACCATTGTATGTTGAGGACTGCTTCTAGTAAAGCGATCAAACAGTAAAATATGGATTGCTGGAATTGGGTATGTCTAGTTTAATGAAGAGAAGGGTGAGGGGGAGCAGCCTTACAATATCGGTTTGGTAATGAGATGCTTCAACCTCTGTCTTCTCCGACTTAAATATCTCTGTACAGCCCGGGGAGAACTTCATCCCATATAACAGATACGAGCAAAGCTCCTGAAATAAAAAAAAATAAAAGATTTTTCAGCTATTTGAAAAAGGGAAGAAAAAAACAGATTAAAACATCTCAGGGGCTGCCCCAAAGAAGACAGGAGAAGAAGCCACTGATGGAAACTCATCAAGGAGAGAAGCAACCTGGAATTAAGGAGGAATTTCCTGAGAGTTGGAACAATTAACCAGTGGAACGACTTGCCTACAGAAGTTGTGGGTGCTCCAACGCTGGAGGTTTTTAAAAAGAGATTGGACAACTATTTGTCTGAAATGGTATAGGTTCTCCTGCTCGAGTAGGGGGTTGGACTAGAAGACCTCCAAGGTCCCTTCCAACTCTTGTGATCGGTTGATTGATAGTATGCAAATCCATGTACTGGAGTTTATGTTTGAGGCTAAAACATTTGAAGAACGGTTGCAGGAATTGGGCATGTCTAGTCTAATGAAAAGAAGGACTAGGGGAGACATGGTAGCAGTCTTCCAGTATCTCAGGGGCTGCCCCAAAGAAGAGGCAGTCAAGCTATTCTCCAAAGCCCCTGAAGGCAGGACAAGAAGCCACAGATGGAAACAAGTCAAGGAGAGAAGCAACCTGGAACTAAGGAGAAACTTCCTAACAGTGAGGACAATTCACCCGTGGAACAGCTTGCCACCAGAAGTTGTGGGTGCTTCATCACTGGAGGCTTTGAAGAAGAGACCGGACAGCTATTTATCCAGAATATATAGGGGCTTCTGCTTAAGCAGGGGGTTGGACTAGAAGACCTCCAAGGTCCCTTCTGACTCTGTTATTCTGTATAGCTATTTTGGGCCCACATTTTGAAGCCAAGCACTTGCTCAGATTTTCCTAATCAGAGAAAAAAAATAATATGGCTTCTGTTAGGAGTTAAATGTGGGGAGCTGGGCGGTCATTCACAGCTACAGCTTGGCCACATTATTGCTAAATAAGAGCCAACCTGCCAACTCTTGATTTATTGCCAAGGAAATTCTCTCTGATACATTTCAAAAGCAAACTCTCTTTCATCTTGATTGATTGATGCGGGATGGGTAGATATTTTCTGCACAGCATTAGGGCAAATGATTTGTTCAAGGACATCCCCCAAAGTGGCTATTTCCATGTGAAACACAATTGGCCTTGCTCCCTAGTGGCGTAACAGCTAAATTTGAGATTCAATTAGACTAAATTAGAGCCTTTTTGATCTGTGGTTAAGATACTGGGCTTGAAACTGGGAGACTGAGAGTTCTAGTCCCGCCTTAGGCCAGAAAGCCGGCTGGGTGGCTTTGGGCCCATCACCGGGAGATGGAAAGTTCTAGTCCTGCCTTAGAATAGACTAGACTAGAAAGCCAGCTGGGTGACTTTGGGCCAATCACCAGGAGATGGTGAGTTCTAGTTCCGCCTTAGGCTAGAAAGCCGGCTGGGTGACTTTGGGCCAATCACCAGGAGACTGTGAGTTCTAGTTCTGCCTTAGGCTAGAAAGCCAGCTGGGTGACTTTGGGCCAATCACCAGGAGACGGTGAGTTCTAGTCCCGCCTTAGGCATGAAAATGAGCTGGGTGACTTTGGGCCAATCACTAGGAGACGGTGAGTTCTAGTTCCGCCTTAGGCTAGAAAGCCAGCTGGGTGACTTTGGGCCAATCACCAGGAGACTGTGAGTTCTAGTTCCGCCTTAGGCTAGAAAGCCAGCTGGGTGACTTTGGGCCAATCACCAGGAGACGGTGAGTTCTAGTCCCGCCTTAGGCATGAAAATGAGCTGGGTGACTTTGGGCCAATCACTAGGAGACGGTGAGTTCTAGTTCCGCCTTAGGCTAGAAAGCCAGCTGGGTGACTTTGGGCCAATCACCAGGAGATGGTGAGTTCTAGTCCCGCCTTAGGCATGAAAATGAGCTGGGTGACTTTGGGCCAATCACCAGGAGATGGAGAGTTCTAGTCCCGCCTTAGGCTTGAAAGCTGGCTGTGTGACTTTAGCTCAGTCCCTCCCTCTCCGCCCAGCCCACCTCACAGGGTTATTGTTGTGGGGAATATAGAAGGGAGGATTGGACATGTTTCCTGCTTTGAGCTGTCAATTAAAAAAACAGGCAGGATATAAATCAAATCAAATAAATATGCAGGTCCTCAAAGCCCATTATTTGCTATTTTGTTTCATTTACGGTTTAGGTAGTGCTCAACCTACAACCACAACGGAGCCCAAATTTTTGGTTGTTAAGCAAGGCAGTTGTTAAGTGAGTTTTTACCCCATTTTATGACCTTTGGGGGCCACCGTTGTTAAGCGAATCCCTGCTGTTGTTAAGCGAATCATGCAGTCGTCAAGCAAATCTGGCTCCCCCCATGGACTTCGCTTCCCGCAAAAGTTGTTCCCAGGATCCCGGGACAGTGCAACTGTCAGAAGTACATGTCAGTCGCCAAGCCTGCGAGTTTTGATCGTGTGATCCTAGGGATGGTGCAGTGTAAGTATGAAAACTGGTCATATGTTTTGGGCCCCATTACGGTTGTAATCAAGGACAATCTGCCATGCCTTGGCATCTTGCTTGGGGTCTGTCTGACTAGCAATTTCCTGGAACTTCCCTATGAAAATAGGTTTCTGGGGAAAATCCACTCTTTTTAATGGCTGATGGGAATTGCTCATTCATTGTGCATTCATGAAATCTGCAATCTCATTTGAATCTCAGAAATGTTACTAAGATTAGCCCTGATGGCCCCTGTTTTATCACGAGCCTTGCAATCGGAAATCAAGCCCACACCAGCCACAGATGGGAACTTCCTGTGGGGTTGCCTCTGGACTCAGCTATTAACAGTAAAAATGGCATTACTATTGCGATTCGTCACACAGTCAGACCGAGGATTAGACTGGATTTGACATTTTTATCCCTCCTCTAGGACTTCCCAAGGAGCTGGAACAGGCAGATGTGGAGGCTTGATCCAGAATTCAGAATAACAGAGTGGGAAGGGACCCTGGAGGTCCTCTAGTCCAGCCCCCTGCTCAACCAGAAGACCCGCCTACACCATTTCAGACAAATGGCAGTCCAGTCTCTTCTAAGGCAAACCGTTTCTTTGATCCTCAGTGTAATGTCTGTCCATTTCAGCACAGTCCAGTATATAATAATAATAATAATAATAATAATAATAATAATAATAATAATAATAATAATAAGGTTGGAAGGGAGCTTGGAGGTCATCTAGTCCAACCCCTTGCTCAGGCAGGAAACCTATACCATTTGAGACAAATGGCTGTCCAGTCTCTTGTTAAAAAATTCCAACGTTGCAGCATTCAGAACTTCTGGAGGCAGGTAGTTCCACTGATTAATTGTCCTCACTGTTAGGAAGTTTCTCCTTAGTTCCAGGTTGCTTCTCTCCTTGACTAGTTTCCATCCATTGGTTCTTGTCCTGCCTTCAGGTGCTTTGGAGAAGAGCTTGACTCCCTCTTCTTTGGGGCAGCCCCTGAGAGATTGGAAGACTGCTATCATGTCACCCCTGGTCCTTCTCTTCATTTTTTTTATTGCTCTTAATATTTGTATTTATCGTTTCTACTTGGGCATTATGTTTAATTCCTTTTTAACTTTTGTATTTTTTGTATTTTATACATCTGCCCTGTTCACCGCCCTGAGTCCTTCAGGAGAAGGGCGGTATATAAATAAAATTAAATAAATAATTAAACTAGAGAGACATCCACAATTCCAGCAACCGTTCCTTATATATTTTAGCCTCCAGTCCCCCGATCCTCTTTGTTGCTCTTCTCTGCCCTCTTTCCAGAGTCCCAACATCTTTTTTACATCGTGGGGACCAAAACTGGATGGTTTTTAAACTTGTTGTTGTGGGATGTCAGCTGTTCCAAGTCAAGTTGCCTTTTGCAAAGGCGATTTTGAAACAATGAATGAAAAACAAGAAGCAATCAATGGAAAGTATTCAAGGAGAGAAGCAAGCTGGAATTCAGGAGAAACTTCCTGGCAGTGAGGACAATCAACCAGTGGAACAGCTTGCCACCAGAAGTTGGGGGTGCTCCATCACTGGAGGTTTTCAAGAAGAAACTGGACAGTCATTTGTCTGAAAAGGTAATGTTTGAGCAGGGGGCTGGATTAGAAGACCCCCAAGGTGCCTTCCGAGTTTGTTATTCTGTTTACTATTCTGTTGTTATTACTCAGCACAAAGAGATTTAACCTAGAACTAAGGAGGAATTTCCTGACAGTGAGAACAATTAACTTGCCTTCAGAAGTCCTGGGTTCTCCATCAATGGAGGTTTTTAAGAAGAGACTGGACAGCCATTTGTCTCAAATCCTATAGGGTCTCCTGCTTGACCAAGGGGTTAGACTAGAAGACCTCCAAGGTCCCTTCCAGCCCTATTCTGATTGAACCTTGGTCAATGCCAGTGGGTGTTCAACGGATGCTCCAGATGTTTTGAGATTGCACCCAACCACTTATCACTATTGGTTCTGCCTGCGAAGTCCGCAAGTCATGAAGGGGCCAAAGTTTCCCCATGCTGGCTGAGGAATTCTGGGAGTTGAAGTCCGCAAGTCATGAAGGGGCCATAGTTGCCCCATGCTGGCTGAGGAATTCTTGGCAAGTCATGAAGGAGCCAAGGTTGCCTAACCCTGGTATAGGGTTTTCCTGCTGGAGCAATGGGTTGGACTAGACTAGAAGACCTCCAAGGTCCCTTGCGACTCTGTTGTTCTGTTATTGAAAAGGCAAATCCTGTTTTCGTCTTTATTTGCAGCAAATATTTCCACAGTTCAGCAAACATAGTCTCCCAAATGGCAGCGTTGACAAATGGCTATTCAGGGGCAGGAGAAACAGAGAGATCTGGGGGAACGTTTCCTGCTGAGCTGTCAGCAGCAAAATCCCGGATCCTGTACTTAAGTATGCCATGCGTGAAGCTGAGTCGTGTGCCGACCAGCTCTGCTTTTAATTGGCAGTCCTCAACTTACGACCATAATTCAACCTAAAATTTCTATTGCTGAGCGAGACCGTAGTGAAGGGAGTTGGGCCTCATTTTACGATGGTTTTGCCACCGTTGTTAAGTGATGGAATCAGTCTTTACGAATTGTGATCGTGATGGGCAGACTTCCTTGACGGACGTAACTTGAGGGCTACATGTAAATACTCTCCTAACTGAATGTTGAGTTGAGTCTGCATCAAGTTTCTAGTCCTTGTGATTTTGGAAGATACGCAGAAAGCACCGAGCTGGTGTTCTATCTGGTTTCTCCCACCGAGACAGTACAATTAAATATGCTGGAGGATATATTTAATGTAAATTTAAATATCAATAAATAAAAATATAAATAAATATTCATTTCATATCTTGTTATTTAAGGGTGAATCTGATTTCCACTTCCTCACCACAAAACATCTGGGGGGAACATCTGGTTTAACTTTCTTCCCCAAGATTCTTCATGTTCTGCAAGTGCAAATCACAATTGTGTTTTGTCTGCAGTTCATGGGTAACAAACTGTAGTGACACAGCATTAAGACAAAGCACAACAATCTAACATCAGGCAGCCATTAGGACACAGTTCGCAGTGTTGAAAACTTATCACCAGTGATCGTGCGACACATCGCAACGCGCCCACCTTACATAAAACTAACCATAGTAGAAATCAGGGACCAGCACATATTAAACGGATATATCTTGCGTTGATAGAGATTGATTCAGAAACAGAACTTGTTAAGGATTGTATGATAAAATGGGCCCAAAATATCCAGGAAGTTATTACAATGGACACGTGGGAAAAGATTTGGGTGAGGAATGTAAAATTTACACAAGCTCAAAATCTAAGAGAGAATTTTTACAAAATGTTTTATAGATGGCATTTAGATCCTAAAAAGCTTGCAAGTATGTATCCGAATTATCAGCCCAAATGCTGGAGGTGTGGCGATGAAGATGCAACATATTTTCACATATGGTGGACTTGTAAAAAGGTTAAGGCCTTTTGGATAAAAGTCTGGTGGCACATGCAGAAGATTTTTAAACAGAGGATAAAGTTTTGCCCGCAACTTTTTTTGTTGGGAATAATTACAGATGCTACAGTTGTGGACACCAAGCTGATGTTGCATTTAATTACGGCAGCAAGACTTTTGATAGGCCAATATTGGAAGAAAGAGGAACTGCCGACCATAGAAGAGTGGACTTTAAAGGTTTCCGACCTGGCTGAGATGGCGAAGATTTCGGCCTATTTGAAAGATCATTCGCAAGAACGCTATATTATGGAATGGAGAAAATGGATTGAGTTTATCCAGAACAAGTATAGGGTTAAGAAGTTTTACGTAGCATTTGAATAAGTCTTCTTTCTTTTCTTTTTCTATTTTAGTTTTTCTATATATATTTAATATCACTAAGGTTTGTTTTATCCTATATAAGCTAGAGAGTGATGGATTTTAGAGTTTATGGTTGTTAGTATATGGTTGTTTGTGATTGTTTTTTTTTATATATACCTTGTATTTAGCTCTGGGAAGTCGGGGGGGGGAGGGGGGGAGGGGGGAGAGGTAGGGGGGGAGGGAGAAGGGAGGGGGAGGGGGGATTTTTAAAGGAAAAATTGTATGTTAAAACTTTTCAATAAAAACTAACCATAATTAATACCACCAAATTTGTTGTGTGTGATGGTAATTCATACACATTGTGAACGTCTTCGAATGTACAGGTAGTCCTCGGCTTACGATCACAACTGAGCCCCAAATTTCCATTGCTAAGCAAGAGGGTCATTAAGTGAGTTTTGCCCGACAGCTGTCAAGCGAATTATAGCAGTTTTAAGTTCACAACATGATTGTTAAGCGAATCCGGCTTCCCCCATTGACTTTGCTTGTCAGAAGGTCGCAAAAAGGGATCACGTGACCACCCCCCCCCCCCGGGATGCTGCGACCGTCATAAATATGAATCCATTGCCCAAGCGTCTGAATTTTGATCAAATGACCAACGGGGATGCTGCAACGGTCGTCAGTGTGGAAAACCATCGTAAGTCGTTTTTTTTTTCATTAATGTTTTAACTTTGAACGGTCGCTAAATGAATTGCTGTAAATCGAGGACTACCTGTACCATGTTAAAAAATACCCTGATTAAAATCAGATTAAATCCTGACTCTCAAGCGAGTTAAGAAGCAGTTGTTAAGAGCACTAGCTGTAACTTAAAATATAACAAAATGCATTCACTCTTTAAAATTAATAATCCTCGACTTAACAACGCTTCCCCTAGTGACTGTTTGAAGTTACAACGGCAGTGACAAAAGTGACGTACGACTGTGTTTCACACTTATGACCGTTGCAGCATCCCCGTGGCAGAATTCAGAGGCTTGGCAACTGAGTCACATTTAGGACGGTCACAGTGCCCTGGGATCTCATGATCACGTTTTCCGACCGTCTGACAAGCAAATTCGATGGGGGAAGCCGGATTCACTTAACAACCGTGTTCCTAACTTAACATCTGCAGTGATTCACTTAACAACCGGGGCAAGAAAGGTCGTAAAATGGGACAAAACTCACTTAACAAATGTCTCACTTAGTGACAAGGTCTTCCTTATAAAGCTTGACTTCCCAGCAGAATCCCAGCCAGAGGAATGAGATTAAATTGGGGGGGGGAGAACCCCAAAGACACACCCACAAACACCTCCGCATACACACTCACACAACACACTCTTATTTCTTTCTTGGAGTTTGTTTGTTTGTTGTTGGGTTTTTTTGCACACCGTTCGAATTGTGGAAGCATTTCCCCCAAATTTGAAATCATGCATTATTAAGTGATTTTTTTCCCTTCTTCTACTACTTCTTCTTGAATTTGATTTGAAGATCCAGGTCGGGAATAAAATTGCACTTGGAGGCTTTATCTGCTGCAACGGGTGTAGTCTTGCATTTGACCTGAGAAAATATTTGGACAAGGATCTGCAGAGATGTTGTCATCCCTGGTTAAGTAACTTTACTCGTCTTGTAAAAACAGGCTCCAGCCGCGGAGATATCAGCAGCTTTGGTATTTGATATCCGTTAGCATAAACAAACGGATGACATGTTTCCCTCAAATATTGCATGGATTCAAACTTTTTGCAAGGAGAGACTTGCCTTCTGGAACCAACTCACATTGGGGTTTTTTTTTTCACCGATGTCGAAATATGGAAAGGAAGAGGGAAAGGATATGAACAAGATTCCAGAAGGCGGGGTTTCCCCCTCCACCCACCCACCCAACATTAAGCAAAAATCAAGAATTTGATTTTTAACATGAGAACATCGGGTTTTATAAAATAAGGAGAAATTTCCTGACGGTGAGAATTATTAACCAGTGGAACAACTTGCCTCCAGAGGTGGTGAATGCTCCAACACTGGAAGTTTTTAAGAAGAGAGTGACCAGCCATTTGTCTGAAATGGTATAGGGTTTCCTGCCTGAGCAGGGGGTTGGACTAGATGACCTCAAGGTCCCTTCCAACTCTATTATTATTATTATTAACAACCTGCCTCCAGAAGCTGTGAATGCTCCAACAGTGGAAATTTTTAAGAAGAGACTGGACAGCTATTTGTCAGAAATGGTATGGGGTCTCCTGCTTGAGCAGGGGGTTGGACTAGATGACCTCCAAGGTCCCTTCCAACTCTGTTACTCTGTTAGTCAAAGAAAGAGAAGGATTAGGGGGACATGATGACAGTCTTCCAGTATCTCAGGGATTGCCCCAAAGAAGGGGGAGTCAAGCTATCCTCCGAAGCACCTGAAGAAGGCAGGAGAAGAAGCGACGGATGGAAACTAGTCAAGGAGAGACGCAACCTAGAACTAAGGAGGAATTTCCAGACCGTTAGAACAATTAACCAGTGGAACAGCTTGCCACCAGAAGTTGTGAATGCTTCAACACTGGAGGTTTTTAAGAAGAGACTGGACAGCCAGTTGTCAGAAATGGTATGGGGGCTCCTGCCTGAGTGTGTGTGGGGGGGCGGGGTTGGACTAGATGACCTCCAAGGTCCCTTCCAGCTCTGTCCTTCTAAGCCTAAACTCAAACTGACAGGAGGGAAGTTGAAAAGTCATGTTGGAAAGGCTGAGTTCACAGGAAGAGGGGTGGAAGCTTGGAAACAGCTTCCAATGGAGGTACTGTGTCCATCCTCAGCAAATGAATGTAAAGATGCTTGGGATAGACACCTGTCCGCCATCTGACAAAAAATAATTCATTAAATAAAGAAATGAAATTAAAAAAAACCCACAATAGTAAAATTTGCTTTCTTTTGCCCCAGTCTTTCTATTTCTACAGGTAGCCCTCGACTTACAACAGTTGGTTTAGTGAGGGTTCAAAGTTACAACGGCATTGAAAAAAGGGCCCAAAGTCACCCAGCCAGCTGGCGGAACTCACCGTCTCCTGGTGATTGGCCCAAAGTCACCCAGCTGGCTTTCATGCCTAAGGCAGAACTAGAACTCACCGTCTCCTGGTGCTTGTTCCAAAGTCACCCAGCTGGCTTTTATACCTAAGGCAGAACTAGAACTCACCGTCTCCTGGTGCTTGTTCCAAAGTCACCCAGCTGGCTTTTATACCTAAGGCAGAACTAGAACTCACCGTCTCCTGGTGCTTGTTCCAAAGTCACCCAGCTGGCTTTTATACCTAAGGCAGAACTAGAACTCACCGTCTCCTGGTGCTTGTTCCAAAGTCACCCAGCTGGCTTTTATACCTAAGGCAGAACTAGAACTCACCGTCTCCTGGTGATTGTTCCAAAGTCACCCAGCTGGCTTTTATACCTAAGGCAGAACTAGAACTCACCGTCTCCTGGTGATTGGCCCAGTCACCCAGCTGGCTTTCATGCCAGAAGCAGGACTAGAACTCACCGTCTCCTGGTGATTGGCCCAAAGTCACCCAGCTGGCTTTTATACCTAAGGCAGAACTAGAACTCACCGTCTCCTGGTGATTGGCCCAAAGTCACCCAGCTGGCTTTTATACCTAAGGCAGAACTAGAACTCACCGTCTCCTGGTGATTGGCCCAAAGTCACCCAGCTGGCTTTTATACCTAAGGCACAACTAGAACTCACCGTCTCCTGGTGATTGTTCCAAAGTCACCCAGCTGGCTTTTATACCTAAGGCACAACTAGAACTCACCGTCTCCTGGTGATTGTTCCAAAGTCACCCAGCTGGCTTTTATACCTAAGGCAGAACTAGAACTCACCGTCTCCTGGTGATTGGCCCAAACTCACCCAGCCGGCTTTCATGCCTAAGGCGGGACTAGAACTCACCGTCTCCTGGTGATTGGCCCAAAGTCACCCAGCTGGCTTTTATACCTAAGGCAGAACTAGAACTCACCGTCTCCTGGTGCTTGTTCCAAAGTCACCCAGCTGGCTTTTATACCTAAGGCACAACTAGAACTCACCGTCTCCTGGTGATTGGCCCAAAGTCACCCAGCTGGCTTTTATACCTAAGGCAGAACTAGAACTCACCGTCTCCTGGTGATTGTTCCAAAGTCACCCAGCTGGCTTTTATACCTAAGGCAGAACTAGAACTCACCGTCTCCTGGTGATTGGCCCAAACTCACCCAGCTGGCTTTCATGCCTAAGGCCTTACTAGAACTCATAGCCTCCTGGTGATTGGCCCAGTCACCCAGCTGGCTTTCATGCCAGAAGCAGGACTAGAACTCACCGTCTCCTGGTGATTGGCCCAAAGTCACCCAGCTGGCTTTTATACCTAAGGCAGAACTAGAACTCACCGTCTCCTGGTGATTGGCCCAAAGTCACCCAGCTGGCTTTTATACCTAAGGCAGAACTAGAACTCACCGTCTCCTGGTGATTGGCCCAAAGTCACCCAGCTGGCTTTTATACCTAAGGCACAACTAGAACTCACCGTCTCCTGGTGATTGTTCCAAAGTCACCCAGCTGGCTTTTATACCTAAGGCACAACTAGAACTCACCGTCTCCTGGTGATTGTTCCAAAGTCACCCAGCTGGCTTTTATACCTAAGGCAGAACTAGAACTCACCGTCTCCTGGTGATTGGCCCAAACTCACCCAGCCGGCTTTCATGCCTAAGGCGGGACTAGAACTCACCGTCTCCTGGTGATTGGCCCAAAGTCACCCAGCTGGCTTTTATACCTAAGGCAGAACTAGAACTCACCGTCTCCTGGTGCTTGTTCCAAAGTCACCCAGCTGGCTTTTATACCTAAGGCACAACTAGAACTCACCGTCTCCTGGTGATTGGCCCAAAGTCACCCAGCTGGCTTTTATACCTAAGGCAGAACTAGAACTCACCGTCTCCTGGTGATTGTTCCAAAGTCACCCAGCTGGCTTTTATACCTAAGGCAGAACTAGAACTCACCGTCTCCTGGTGATTGGCCCAAACTCACCCAGCCGGCTTTCATGCCTAAGGCGGGACTAGAACTCACCGTCTCCTGGTGATTGGCCCAAAGTCACCCAGCTGGCTTTTATACCTAAGGCAGAACTAGAACTCACCGTCTCCTGGTGCTTGTTCCAAAGTCACCCAGCTGGCTTTTATACCTAAGGCAGAACTAGAACTCACCGTCTCCTGGTGATTGGCCCAAAGTCACCCAGCTGGCTTTTATACCTAAGGCAGAACTAGAACTCACCGTCTCCTGGTGATTGGCCCAAAGTCACCCAGCTGGCTTTTATACCTAAGGCAGAACTAGAACTCACCGTCTCCTGGTGATTGGCCCAAAGTCACCCAGCTGGCTTTTATACCTAAGGCACAACTAGAACTCACCGTCTCCTGGTGATTGTTCCAAAGTCACCCAGCTGGCTTTTATACCTAAGGCACAACTAGAACTCACCGTCTCCTGGTGATTGTTCCAAAGTCACCCAGCTGGCTTTTATACCTAAGGCAGAACTAGAACTCACCGTCTCCTGGTGATTGGCCCAAACTCACCCAGCCGGCTTTCATGCCTAAGGCGGGACTAGAACTCACCGTCTCCTGGTGATTGGCCCAAAGTCACCCAGCTGGCTTTTATACCTAAGGCAGAACTAGAACTCACCGTCTCCTGGTGCTTGTTCCAAAGTCACCCAGCTGGCTTTTATACCTAAGGCACAACTAGAACTCACCGTCTCCTGGTGATTGGCCCAAAGTCACCCAGCTGGCTTTTATACCTAAGGCAGAACTAGAACTCACCGTCTCCTGGTGATTGTTCCAAAGTCACCCAGCTGGCTTTTATACCTAAGGCAGAACTAGAACTCACCGTCTCCTGGTGATTGGCCCAAACTCACCCAGCCGGCTTTTATGCCTAAGGCGGGACTAGAACTCACCGTCTCCTGGTGATTGGCCCAAAGTCACCCAGCTGGCTTTTATACCTAAGGCAGAACTAGAACTCACCGTCTCCTGGTGCTTGTTCCAAAGTCACCCAGCTGGCTTTTATACCTAAGGCACAACTAGAACTCACCGTCTCCTGGTGATTGTTCCAAAGTCACCCAGCTGGCTTTTATACCTAAGGCAGAACTAGAACTCACCGTCTCCTGGTGATTGGCCCAAAGTCACCCAGCCGGCTTTTGTGCCTAAGGCGAGACTGGAACTCACCGTCTCCTAATTTCTAATCTGGTGCCTTAACCACTAAACCAAACTGGTTTTGTTGCAATAATACGCAGTAAGCTTTGAAACGTTAACATTGATTATGGCCAATTCAATACATTCTTTGGCTACTCTCAATATATCCTAAGCAATATGTTTTCGTTTTCTGTAAAGGTCATCCTCAGTTTATGACTGGTCACATAGCGACTGTTCAAAGTTCTGAAAAAAAAATTCAAAGGCGTGTTTCGAATCCGGTTCCGAAGTTCCGATGACTCTCCCCCACCCCTAGCAATCATGTGATCAGATTTCAGGTGCTTGGCATCTGGCCCATTTATGGCCATTTGCAGGATCCCGTGACATTTTGGCCCAAACCACATATTTACTTCTGCTTTTCTGCAAAAAAACAATGACCCATAGAGAATCATGGCTTTGCTCAATGACTGACTGTGGCATTTGCTTCACAACTGCTGCAGAAAAGGTGGTAAAATCAGGTCGGTCACGTGGGTGACTCGCTTTACAACGGTCACTGTCATAAGAGGAGGACTTACCTGAAATGGGGCAAACGTTTCCTCTTCATTTCCTCACTGGTTCTATGGGAGAAAACTGGGTGCTTTTAAAGCCGGGAAGGGGGGGGGGGAAATGAGTTTTTCCTCCTTGGCTGAGGTTAAAAACACTTCCCTTTCTGACCGCAGCGTTAATTCTCCTGATCGCTCTTAAAAAAAAAGATTTAATCCTCTATTTGCTTCTTTATTTATTTATTTATTTTTCTCTCTGAAAAGGCAACTGTCTATAATATCAACAGAAGCAGGTAGGATAGCGTTAATGTTAAATAACGAAGCGCAGGACGTATTTCCTGGGAATCAAACGGAACGGGTTCCAGCCAAGATGAAAGCAGAACTTGGGCCTTTTGAGAATTGAGAATTTGGGGGAAATGGAAGATCTGTCATCAGCGTCTCAAGAGGAAGCAAACTTCATTGGAGGAGTTGTCAGATCAGCAAAAAAAAAAGGCAGATCAAAATGAAGATGACTTCAGGGCTGGTACCGAAATAGGTTTCTCCATTAAGATGTCCCACATAGTCCCAAAGGTGCTTTTTTCCAGAGAAAAACGGGATTTCGGTTTTTCCTTGAAGACGTTTCGCTTCTCATCCAAGAAGCTTCCTCGGTTCTAACCGAATGGTGGAGGATGGAAGGATTTATACTCCATGCAGTCATCTGGTCGTTAGTACTCTTTCTGAGACCACCTGGGGTCACCTGAATAGTGTAAATGGGTGTGGAACTTTCTTGGAATTGCTGAAAGGACTGGGTTGCAAAACAGGAGGTATGTGGGGGTGTCATATCGCTCCCTCCTCTGTTAAGAGAGGGCTGTTCGGTCTTAATGTAAATGGCCTCTTTGACCCCTCTTTCAAACCAGCGGTCCTCTCTCTCCAGAATGTGGACTTCAGATCCAAGTGGTGGGATTCAGCCGGTTCGCACTGGTTCAGAAGAATTTATTGTTGACTTCAGCAAACCAACTGAAGCTCTAGCCGTTTTTTGCAAGGCCCACAATGGGTAGCCGGAAGTACATGGATGCCACTTCCAGAAGTCCATTCTGAGCCTCGGAGGCCCAGAGTCCACTGGAAGTGAGTGGACACCACGTCCGGAAGTCCATTCTGGGCCTAGGAGGCCCAGGGGAGGCCTCCCAGGCCCAGAACGGCCCACCAGAAGTGAATGGACACTGCTTCCGGTGGCACAGTCTGAGCCTCAGAGGCCTGGGGGAGGCTTCCAAGACCCAGAATGGCCCACTGGAAGTGCGTGGACGCGGTTTCTGGTGGGTCATTCTGACCCTCAGAGGGCCTGGGGGAGGCCTCCCAGGCCAAGAACAGCCCAATGAAAGTAAGTGGACACCACTTCCAGAAGTCCGTTCTGGGCCTAGGAGGCCCAGGGGAGGCCTCCCAGGCCCAGAACAGACCACCGGAAGTGAGTGGACGCTGCTTCCGGAAGTCTGTTCTGGTCCTCGGAGGTCCAGGGGAGACTTGCAAGGCCCAGAACAGCCCACGGGAAGTGTGTGGACGGCATTTCCGGAAGTGTGTGGATGCCACCTCAGAGGCCCAGGCCCAAAACGGACGAACAGCCCACCAGAAGTGAATGGACACTGCTTCCGGTGGCACAGTCTGAGCCTCAGAGGCCTGGGGGAGGCTTCCAAGACCCAGAATGGCCCACTGGAAGTGCGTGGACGCGGTTTCTGGTGGGTCATTCTGAGCCTCAGAGGGCCTGGGGGAGGCCTCCCAGGCCAAGAACAGCCCACTGGAAGTGAGTGAACACCACTTCCAGAAGTCCGTTCTGGGCCTAGGAGGCCCAGGGGAGGCCTCCCAGGCCCAGAACAGACCACCGGAAGTGAGTAGACGCTGCTTCCGGAAGTCTGTTCTGGCCCTCGGAGGTCCGGGGGAGACTTGCAAGGCCCAGAATGGCCCACGGGAAGTGTGTGGATGCCACCTCGGAGGCCCAGGCCCAAAATGGACTTCCGGAAGCAGCGTCCACACAAAGAACCGGTTGTTCACATATTTGAATCCCATCACTGAAGTGGCCTCAATGACTCTGAGAAAGAGAAAGCTAACGATCAGATGACCGCAAGGAGTATCAATCCTTCGATTCCCCACCATTCAGCCAGAACTGAAGAAGCTTCTGGGGTGAGAAGCAAAACCTCTTCAAGGAAAAATCTTCAAAGAAACCATGACCTCTGGATGACGGAGAAGCTCCATAGACAGATGTCCACAAAGGGTTTTTAAAAAGAAAGAAAGAAAGAAAGAAAAGAAATCAAGATGGATGCTGCATCACCATCTTAACTTTTTGATCTCCTTGAAGATGACCCCGGACCACCGAAAATATTTGGGAGAAGGCTGGCGCAGGGTTCCCCGGCGACACATCCGACACTCAATTTGAGCCTCCCGATTGTATCCTTCTACAGAAATACGAATCACTTTCTATAAAATAGAACCTTTAAAAGTAATGGGTAGTTTTTATAACCTACTTATAACCACTGGCAACTGACTCGTACTTATGACCGCTGCAGCGTCTCGAGGTCACGCGATCCCCTTTTGCGACCTTCTGACAAGCAAAGTCAATGGGGGAAACGGGATTCACTTCACAACCGTGCTGCTAACTTAACCACTTCAGGGATTCACTTAACGACGGCGGCAAGAAAAGTTGTAAAATGGGGCTAAAACTTCCTTAGCCACAGAAATGTTGGGCTCCGCTTTGGTCGTACGACTGAGGACAGTCTGTACATAGTCAATCTCCCTTGACCTGGATCCCGATTTTTCTGAGCCAGAAAAGGGTCAAGGAGACCTGGGTGTCAACGAGGAGATGAATCATTGCGGTTCACATCCTGCTCCGCTGTTGTAAGTCAAGGTCTTGTGGCTGACGTGGACGCTTGCTCTCAGGTCCAAAGTCAACACAAAACTCTCGTTTTCAAAAAGAATTGAGAAATGCTCTCTTTGTCTCCAGCTGGCTTCCCAAACAGGACTTTGATCCGTCAGGTCATTTAAAAAAAATTTTAAAACAATTCTTTAGCTTTAAGCTGGGATGAAGCTTCGGTTTCAGATAAGGAAGATTGGAGAGAGAGAGAAAGAAATTCAACGTTCCCGTATTTCCTCTTGGGCAGGCCAAAGAAGTTGACCGAGGTGTTTGTGTAGAGACAACAAAAAGATGTTTGAAGGTCTTTACTTTAGCTCAGGGGTCTTCAAACTTGGCCCCTTCATGGCTTGTGGACTTCAACTCCCAGAATTCCTCAGCCAGCATGGGGGAACTATGGCCCCTTCATGACTTGCGGACTTCAACTCCCAGAATTCCTGAGCCAGCATGGGGAAAACTTTGGCCCCTTTATGACTTGCGGACTTCAACTCCCAGAATTCCTGAGCCAGCATGGGGAAAACCTTGGCCCCTTCATGACTTGTGGACTTCAACTCCCAGAATTCCTCAGTCAGCATGGCTCAGCTTGGAAACCTCTCCCTTTCCCCTCAGCAGGAATTCTGGGACTTGAAATCCATGAGTCGTAAAAGAGCTCAGTGGGTTAGGACGCTGAGCTTGTCGATCAGAAGGTCGGCAGTTTGGTGGGTCGAATCCCGAGTGCCGCGTAACAGAGTGAGCGCCTGTTACTCGTCCCAGCTTCTGCCAACCTAGCAGTTCGAAAGCACGTAAAAAAAATGCAAGTAGAAAAATAGGGACCGCTACGGTGGGAAGGTAACAGCGTTCCGTGCGCCTTTGGCGTGTAGTCATGCCGGCCACATGACCACGGAGACGTCCTCGGACAAGCGCTGGCTCTTCGGCTTTGAAATGGAGATGAGCACCGGCCCCTAGAGTCAGAAACGACTAGCACGCATGTGCGGGGGAACCTTTACCTTTACCTTTACCTTTTACTTTAGCTCATCTGGCACCCTTCCCAAGCCAGTTTGGTTTAATGATTAAGGTGCTGGCTTAGAATCCAGGAGACGTTGAGTTCTAGTCCTGCCTTAGGTAGGAAAGCCAAGTGAGTGACTTTGGGCCCATCACCAGGAGACTGTGAGTTCTTCTCCCGCCTTAGACATGAAAACTGGCTTTTGGGCCAGTCTCTCTCTCTCAACCCAACCCACCTCACAGCGCTGTTTTTGTGAGGAAAATCAGAGGGGGAAGGAGTGTTAGGTATGATCCCTATCTTAATTAACTTATAAAGTAATAGAGGTGGAATAGGAAATCTAATAAATAAATGAAGCAAGGAGGACCACCAAGATGGGGGTGCTTCTGGAATTACCACTTCAGCTAGCTCAACAGGTAAAGTCCATGAAGATCTGTCCCCACTGTGGTTCTTCAAGTCTCTGTGAAGATCTATTCCTAACATGGTACTTCAAGACCATGAAGATCTGTCCCTAGCTTGGTCCTTCAAGTCTCTGTGAAGATCTATTCCTAACCTGGTTCTTCAAGTCTCTGTGAAGATCTGGGTTGGTTGGTTTGAAGATCCAGTTTTCCTTGCCCGCCCACAGCAAGAAATAAATAAAAGTTGTGTTATGTAAAAAGCTTCAGGAGACGATTTCGGAACGGAGGAACGTGGTAAAATTAAGAATGAACTGATGGGCGATCAGACGCAGATCATCAGCTAATGTGTTATGGAATTCCTTGCTAAGTGTTGCGAGCAAGAAAAGTTAAATATATTAAATATATTCAGGAACAGAGGGAGGAAAAAAAAATAGAATTTGGGTTCCCAGTTATTCATGTCACTGTTGTCCCAAAGGTGCATTTTCAAAAGCCAACTGGACTTTCTTTGTTTTTTTTTCCTTGAAGAGGTTTCACTTCTTATCCAAGAAGCTTCTTCGGTTCTGGCTGAACGGTGGATGAGGGAAGGATTCAGTCAGAACCGAAGAAGCTTCTTGGATGAGAAGCGAAACCTCTTCAAGGAAAAAAGCAAGGAAAAGTCCAGTTGATTTTTGGAAAAGCACCTGTGGGACTCAGCTTGCAACATTTGATTATTGATCTTTTGAAGTTACAATGGTACAATGGACTGTTGCAGCATCCCTGTGGTCACGTGGTCAAAATTCGGACGCTTGGCAGCTGGCTCGTACTTATGACGGTTGCAGTGTCCCGGGGTTACCTGATCCCCTTTTGCGACCTTCTGACAAGCAAAGTCAATGGGGAAAGCCGGATTCACTTAACAACCGGGTTAATGACTTCACAGCTTGCAGCAGTTCGCTTAGCAACGTTGGCAAGGCAGGTTGTAAAATGGGGCCAAACTCACTTAACAACTGTCTCGCTTACCAACAGAAATTTGGGGCTCAATTGTGTGGTCGTAAGTGGAGGTTAGATGGACTTTGGATCGCGGCCACTAAGTTCTTCCATATCTTTTGTCTGTTCTTCAACATTATCCGTGCTGCATAAAAACAAAAAAACAAAAAACAAAACAGGAGAAATAAAGAGGCTGGATCCAAACCTTTCTCCAGGAATCCAGTCAAGAGTGGATCATCAGAGGTTGTTCCAGCTGACCCTGGATATGGAGATCTTCCTTGGGCTGTATTAGCCAAGCCATCCCTTGACCTCCATTTTCCTGACTAGTCATGAGAGTTGATTAATCAGAGTTAATTCGCTATTTTTTCCTGGGTCTGGAGAAACTCAACTTTTTCTGCTTCCCTCGCCCCTCCCAAAAAATAACAGACGAAAGAAGCTTTGTAGTTCAGAATTACTGACAGTTTCTGCCCAGACAGAAGGCTGATGAACACAATTTGTGGTGTTCATCCAATAAACTTAAGCCATTTCCTGAAAAATAAAAGGACCGGCCAAAAAAACATCTGGATTCAGACAGGACAATGAAACACAAATAAACCTCAAGGCGTAACTTTCCCACACAGGCTAAGCCACAACAAAGCCAGCAAAAAGATAAACTAAGGCAATGGCATTTGGTTACTCAGTGACTAGGTTTGTAGCAACCATGGTTAAACATGTGTGCTAAGCATGGCTGTGGGTGGTACCCAAAACTCACATTATTTTCTTTTAACCTAAGGGTGGGCAGCTTTACGACCTATGAGCCAACTCCCAGAATTCCTAAGCCAGCCATTCTATTATCATCCATCCATCCATCCATCTATCTATCTATCTATCTATCTATCTATCTATCTATCTATCTATCTATCTATCTATCTCTATCATCTACCATCTCTTCATTATCTCTTTCTCTTCATCCATTATGTTTGTCTCTGTCTGTCTGTCTGTCTGTCTATCTATGTATCATCTATCATGTATCTATCTCTATCTTCTACCATCTCTTCGTCCATTATCTCTATCTCTTCATCCATTATGTCTGTCTGTCTGTCTATCTATCTATCTATCTATCTATCTATCTATCTATCTATCTATCTATCCATCCATCCATCCATCCATCCATCATCTATCATTTATCTATCTCTATCTTCTACCATCTCTTCATCCATTATCTCTCTCTTCATCATGTCTATCTGTCTGTCTATTTATCACTTATCTCCATCATGTACCATCTCTCCATCCATTATCTCTATCTCTTCATCCATTATGTCTGTCTATCTATCTATCTATCTATCTATCTATCTATCTATCTATCTATCTATCCATCCATCCATCCATCCATCATCTATCATTTATCTATCTCTATCTTCTACCATCTCTTCATCCATTATCTCTCTCTTCATCATGTCTATCTGTCTGTCTATTTATCACTTATCTCCATCATCTACCATCTCTCCATCCATTATCTCTATCTCTTCATCCATTATGTCTGTCTATCTATCTATCTATCTATCTATCTATCTATCTATCTATCTATCTATCTATCTATCTATCTTTCTTTCTTTCTTTCTATCTATCTATCTATCTATCTATCTATCTATCTATCTATCTATCTATCTATCTATCTATCTATCTATCTATCTATCTATCCATCCATGTATCTATCTATCTATCTATCTATCTATCTATCTATCTATCTATCTATCTATCTATCTATCTATCTATCCATCTATCTATCTATCATCTATCTATTCATCCATCCATCTATCTATATCTATCTATCTATCTATCTATCTATCTATCTATCTATCCATCTTTCCATCTATCTATCATCTATCTATCTATCTATCTATCTATCTATCTATCTATCTATCTATCTATCTATCTACCTATCTATCTATCCATCCATCCACCTACCTACCTACTTACCCATCTATCCATCCACCCATCTCTATCCAAAGCTAGTGTCTCCCAGCAAACATCTGCAAAAGGATTGGAGAGCAGTGATATTGGCTCCTCCTCCAGAAGCATGGCCTTCTATTGCTGTGTCTGGCTAGTGTCTGCAAGATTAACTATGAGAACTTTTTTCTCTAGCAACATCAAATAGTCTGAAAAAGTTGAGCAGGTCAAAGGCTGGATTGGAACCACCCTCAAAGTAAGGAGGAATTTCCTGATCATGGCAGTTGCCTCCAGGAGTCGAGGAAGAATTGCAGGGGTTGGACTAGAGGACCTCTAAGAAACCCTTCCAAGCCTATGGTTCAGTTTTGTCCTTGCATCTAACATGGTTTAAACCCTTTGCTGTTGCTGACCTTGCCTCCGATACGTTTAGACCCACGAAACATGAAAGGTTTGCTTATTTTAGCAGCACTATCCCCCTTGAAGTGAGGTCCTTCCCGTGCTCCACAGAGTCTGCATTCACACAACTAGCTTAGCAAAAAAAAATGCAGGCTGCATTCATACATGTGAATCTTCCCTAGTGTCAGCTTGGTTTATTTTTTGCAATGTAATGTGTGCAAACCTAGCTTGTATTTTAGTTTCACTCAGTACATTGTGCAAATCCAGATAAATCACTATTCATTCTCCTTGTTTGTTAACCACAGTTGGGGCCCGGCAACTTGATCATTAAATGAAGAGTTTGTTAAGTAAAACTATGACTCTGCTTATGATCTTACTTCAGCCTTTCTCTCCTTTACAGACCTGCAAAGGTCATAAATATGAAGATTGGTCATAAAGTTATTTTTTCATCACCGTCGTAACTGCAAACAGTCGCTAAATGAGGCAGTTGGTAAAGGACTCCCTGTAAATTAGTAGGTTGTGTGAAAACACTATTCCTGTACTATTTCATTTACGGTAGTTCTTCTCTGATGTTTCCGCAAAAATAGGAAAAACATTACTGTGAATTGCATTTGGCTTCTATTCTTGGATGTTATCATGTATATTACTGTTTTTATATAGGACCTCCAGAGAGTATTGAGCATAAAGCAGACTAATAAGGTTGTGGGATGTAATGGTTGGATTCACACAAGCAGCAGTTATCCTGGTTACTGAATTAACCTGCTTTCTGGGTTCTCTCCGCACAAACAGGCTGAACCTCACATGTTAAGCTCTTAGTTTTAATAATGGATCTGTTTAGGCACATACCGTAATGTGTCAGAATAGTAAGCACATTTAGTCCTTGACTTACGTCCACAACTGAGCCCCAAATTTCTGTTGCTAAACGAGACAGTTGTTCAGTGACTGTTGCCCCATTTTACGGCCTTTTCTTGCCACACGAAGCGAATCACTGCAGTCGTTTCGTTAGTCACACGCCAGTTCAGTGAATCTGGTTTTGTCTTTGCTTGTCAGAAGGTCGCAAAAGGGGACACGGTGACTGTCATAAGTGTGAGTCAGTTGCCAAGCGTCGGAATTCTGATCACACGACCGCAGGGATGTTGCAACAGTCATAAGTGTGAAAAACGGTGCTAAGTCAATTTTTTCAGTGCCATCGTATCTTTGAACGGTCACGAAATAAACGGTTGTAAGTCGAGGATTAAAGGTAAAGGTAAAGATTCCCCCGCACATGCGTGCTAGTCGTTTCCGACTCTAGGGGCCGGTGCTCATCTCCGTTCCAAAGCCGAAGAGCCAGCGCTTGTCCGAGGACGTCTCCGTGGTCATGTGGCCGGCATGACTAGACGCCAAAGGCGCACGGAACGCTGTTACCTTCCCACCGGAGTGGTCCCTATTTTTCTCCTTGCATTTTTACGTGCTTTCGAACTGCTAGGTTGGCAGAAGCTGGGACGCGTAACAGGCGCTCACTCTGTTACGCGGCACTTCGGGATTCGACCCGCCAAACTGCCGACCTTCTGATCGACAAGCTCAGCGTCCTAACCCACTGAGCCACCGCGTCCCATTAAGTCGAGGATTACCTGTACAATACTTTTTTAAAATATTAAAAATATTAAAATCAGATTAAATCACCAAGCCTCAAGGGGTTACCCCAAGATAAGGCCACGGGCTGTTTCTTATATTTGGGCTGCATTCCTTCAGAGAAGTACCAGGAATTCGGATTGCAGAAGTGAAACAGAAGCAGCTGTTTTGGGGGGGCGGGGGGAAACCCGGGTTGGCTGCTTCCAACTGGCCAAGATGGTTGAAGCTGCTGAGAAATCACAGATAAGGGAACAGAGTCCTTTTGCTTGTGGTGCGTGACCCCCAGGAGCCCACTGGATCCAGCTGCAGCTCCGGGAGTTTGGCAAGGAGCCTTGGTGGAGCAGTGGGCTAATGCCTCCTTAAGTAAGACCAGCTGCCTGCCATTAGTGCAGGTTCGAGTCCCACCAGGCTCAAGGTTGACTCAGCCTTCCATCCTTCCGAGCTAGGTAAAATGAGGACCCAGATTGTTGGGGGCAATAAGCTGACTTTGTAATAATGCCGCTTGGGGGTGTGTGTGAAAGCCCTAATAAGCAGGCATATACATAGAACGAAGGCTACTGCTAAGCTTGTAAGCCGCCCTGAGTCTTCGGAGAAGGGCGGGATATAAATGGAATTAAAATAAAAAATATAAAAAAACCGCTTTTCTCTTTTACAAGCAAGTCTCCCGAGTTTCCTCAAAATCTTTACGAGCTGGGGATGTTGGTTGCGAACGGTTTCCTTCTGCAAGGGACAGCTGAGGCTGACTTAATTCCTCCCTCCTTCGTTTCTTCCTTTCTCTTGCGCCGTCTCCTCCTTTCCTCTTTCCTTCCATTCTTCCATTTCCATCCCCTCCCCCTCTCCCCTCCTCCTTCCTCCCTTTCTTCTTCTCTTTTCTTCCTCCCTCCCTTTCTCTATATTTTTTATCTCCCTCCCCCTCCCATCCTTTTCTCTTCTTCTTCCCCTCTTCCTCCCTCCCTCCTTTCCTATTTCCTTCCTCTCATTCCCATCCTCTCCCCTCTCTCTCCTTCCTTCCTTCCTTCCTTCCTTCCTTCCTGCCTGCCTGCCTGCCTACAGAGGACTTGGCAGTCCCATCATCCCCAGCAAGAAAGACCCTGTTGTTGGGCTGGGAGATATAAAACCCAAACCAAGTTGAGTCTTTTAAGTCTTTTCTGACCTAGGTTGACTTGGCATTCCCTTCCTTCCTTCCTTCCTTCCTTCCTTCCTTCCTTCCTTCCTTCCTTCCCTCCCTCCCTCCCTCCCTCCCTCCCTTCCTTCCTTAATATGTTCTTTTATGGCATAGATTTTAGGATAATAATAATAATGTTTGAAGGGACCTTGGAGGTCATCTAGTCCAACCCCCTGCTCGGGCAGGAGACCCTAGACCATTTCAGACCAGTGGCTGTCCAGTCTCTTCTTTAAAGCTTCCAGCGTTGGAGCATTCACAGCTTCTGGAGGCAGGTAGTTCCACCGATTAATTGTCCCAACTGTCAGGGAAGTTTCTCCTTAGTTCTAGGTTGCTTCTCTCCTTGGTGAGTTTCCATCCGTTGCTTCTTCCACCATTAGAGAATCATTCTTATACTGTACGTTCTTATTATGTTCTTAATTTTTTAATGTACGTATTTGTTCTATATTTCATTAATACGTGATGCATACAGTCTTGTTCCACCCATTTTACATGCAGGGTGACCACGTTCAGTGGGAGGATGACCCAGTGTTCTTATAAGGTAAAGGTAAAGGTTCCCCCGCACATGCGTGCTAGTCGTTTCCGACTCTAGGGGCCGGTGCTCATCTCTGTTTCAAAGCCGAAGAGCCAGCGCTTGTCCGAGGACGTCTCCGTGGTCATGTGGCCGGCATGACTAGATGCCAAAGGCGCACGGAACGCCGTTACCTTCCCACCGGAGTGGTCCCTATTTTTCTACTAGCATTTTTATGTGCTTTCGAACTGCTAGGTTGGCAGAAGCTGGGACGCGTAACAGGCGCTCACTCTGTTACGCGGCACTCGGGATTCGACCCGCCAAACTGCCGACCTTCTGATCGACAAACTCAGCGTCCTAACCCACTGAGCCACCGCGTCCCTAAAGTGTTCTTATACTTTCTATTTTTTCTAAACTTATTTTCACGTATAACTGGAAGTAGAGGTGAGGTATTCTTGCCTTTAATTTTGCTTTTTTCTTTGCTGCCACCTTGTGGTGAATCTGCTCTCTAAAGGCTCTGAAACTCTGAATTTTATAGCGGATTTATGTCGCAAAAATGCTGGTTGCTTCCTTAATCCTTCCCCTTAACCTCTTTGGTGAGACTGTTATGTGAGGACCCAGCTTCCAGGAGAAGACTCTCATGCTGGAAAAAATGGAAGGAAAGAGAAGGAGAGACACAGCAGCAAGGAATTGGGACTGAGTAACAGTGGTGGTGAAGCAGCCTTGGAAAGACCAAGTTGAGGGCAGAATAACAGAGTTGGGACCTTGGAGGTCTTCTAGTCCAACCCTATACCATCCCAAACAAATGGCTGACCAATCTCTTCTTGAAAACTTCCAGTGTTGGAGCACCTACAACTTCTGGAGGCAAGCTGTTCCACTGGTTTATTGTTCTCGATGTCAGGAAATTCCTCCTTAATTCTAGATTGCTTCTCTCCTTGATGAGTTTCCATCCGTTGCTTCTTGCCCTGCCTTCTGGTGCTTTGGAGGGTCTTCATGGGGGCTTGAGGGACAAGGTTGGAGACAAACCTTCACGGAGAAAAATCTACCTATGCAATTGCTAAGAGTTGACACCAATTTGATGGCCCCACCATTATATTTTAGATGACTGACAGAGTGCAGATAGAATATAGGGCAGGGGTCTTCAAATTTGGCCCTTTTATGACTTGTGGACTTCAACTCCCAGAATTCCTGGCTGAGGAATTCTGGGAGTTGAAGTCCACAAGTCATAAAACGGCCAAGCTTGAAGACCCCTGGTGTAGGGTGAAAACAGTAACAACAAACTATTAAAATTGCTCAAACTGGAATAAAAGAATCCCCCAGATCAGTTCCACACCATTTAAACAAAAATCAAATCAGGTCACAATCCTTAAAACGTGAACAATATGATCGTAGAATGAACAGAAGATTAACACGTCTTTTAAGACAAAAGAAGAACAAGTTTCTCTTCCGTCTAAAATCGCAAAATTAAAATGGTCTTGGAGTTCTTGTCCAATCTTGTGTCTTGGTTAGGAACCCAGCACGACTATAACATTCCTCCTAAAATTCTGTTTAAGCTCTTTATTTAAATCTGTCAGTAAATCTGTAAAAACTCCACCAATTTCACCTTTAAAAAAAAACCAAGTACAATCCATCTAATTTGTTCAAAACAGATGAGATTTTAATTTGGGGTTTCTTTTTGCAAAATTGTCAGGCATTTATTCTACAGGGCCATTAATTTAATTTTTCTTTTAACTTCTGTATTATTGTATGTTATTGTTGTTAGCCGCCCTGAGTCCTTTGGGAGATAGGGCAGCATATAAATCCCAATAATAATAATAATAATAATAATAATAATAATAATAATAATAATAATAATAATAATAATAATAATAATAATTGCATATTACTAAATGGTTTTGAGGTTTCTTACTCCAGGCTGTCAATTTTGTTACTGGTCAAGCATTTTAGAGTCAGTACAGTACTTAAAACACATAAAAGTTAGCAAAAACATTCTCCGTGGTTCTGAATTTGTAAAACCCCCTCCCCGAAAAAAAATCTTCTCCCACATACAGATGGATCTCAACTTACAACACTTCATTTACTGACCGTTCAAAGTAACAGCGGCATTGAAAAAAGTGACTTATGACCATCTGTCATGCTTACAACCTTTGTAGCATCCCCCATGATCAGCTGATCAAAATTCAGATGCTTGGAAATTGACTCCTACTTATGACTGTTGCTGTGTCTCAAGGTCACGTGCTCCCCTTTTGCAAACTTCTGACAAGCAAAGTCAAATGGGGAAAGCCAAATTCACATAACTACCCGGCGACTAACTTATTAATTGCAGTGGTTCGCTTCACAACTGTGGCAAGAAAGGTCATAAAACAGGGCAAAACTCACTTGACAAATGCCTCACTTAACAACAGAAATTTTGGACTCAGTTGTGTGGTCGTAAGTGGAGGACTGTCTGACTTGTTAGTTGAGCTATTCCAACAGGCCAGAGAGGAAAATTAACAGAAATAGATAGTATAAGGGGTCTTCAAACGTGGCCCTTTTATGACTTGGGGACTTCAACTCCCAGAATTCCTCAGCCAGGCATGCCTGGCTGAGGAATTCTGGGAGTTGGTCCCCAAGTCATAAAAGGGCCACGTTTGAAGACCCCTGGTATAAGTAACCTCTGACTTACGAGCAGAACTGGAACCAGAAAGCAGGGTGGTCATTAAGTGAATTGTGCTCGATCTTATGATCTTTTCTGCCATGGTTTTTAAGTGAATCATGGCAGTTGTTAAATGAATCACGCGGCCATTAAGCAAATCTAGCTCCCTCCCCATTAAGTTTGCTTGTCAGAAGGCCGCAAATGGTGATCACATGACCCTGGGACGCTGCAACCATCATGAGTCAGTTTCCAAGTGCCTGAATTCTGATCATGTGACCATGGGGATGCTGCAACAGTCGTAAGTGCGAGGACCTGTTGTAAATCACTTTTTTCAGTGCTGTTGTAACTTTAAATGGTCAGTAAACGGATGTTTGTATTGAGGACTATCTGAGGCAGGGGTCTTCAAACTTGGCCCTTTTATGACTTCTGGACTTCAACTCCCAGAATTCCTCAGCCAGGCACGCTGACTGAGGAATTCTGGGAGTTGAAGTCCACAAGTCATAAAAGGGCCAAGTTTGAAGACTCCTGATCTGAGGTATAACAAAGTCCTTTCCCAGATTAACAATCAGTTGCCCCGATGGTCAGTTGTCCTTTTAATTGATATAATTCCACTATTTTGCCGCTTGTCTGCAAGGGCCAGTGAAAAGAGACAAGATGGCGGCTGCAACAATTCGACCAAAACCTGAGGTAAAAATTGGATGATGCCATTGCAGCAGCCATCTTGACTCTTTTGACCACTCGGGCCTCTATCCTGTTAAATTTCTTCTGGTTAATCACAGCTTTGTTTAAATGACCAGCAGCCGCTTTTTCTTCCCCTCCTTCCCAACAGTACATTTTTAAAAACCAAAGACGCCTTAAAAATAAGACAAAACAACAAACAACGATTAGAGAATCAGTGTTAAAAATCACGAATCCTGGTCAGTGTTTAAGGGTTCACAAGGAACACAGTAGCTCTGTGAACAAGCGACCTCTTCATATTCGGTGAGAAAAGATTTCAGGATTTTAGAACAGGTTAAAAGGAGAAGCGAGTTCAAATTCATCCTCAGCCAAGCAAATTCTTGGAGGTCAGATCAGCCCCTCCAAATCCAGCCTACCTCGCAGGGTGGTTGTTATGGGGGAGGGAATCAGATAAATGAAAATCAGGGACGCTCTTGGAGGGAAGAATAGGATATAAATTGGGTGAATAATTAAATGAAAAATAAATATTGCAAAGCAGGGGCACTGTATTCGGTTCCTGATGTTGCAGTCACTGCAATAAGATTCCTTCATGCTGGCTGTGTTCACAACCCAGGTTTAAAATGGTTAAAAACTTAACCAGGTCTCTGAAGCATGTTAACCTCAGATTATGTGCCTCCTATGTCCGAAAATCCAGAGCAGTGCGTGCAAATGACACTAACCCAATGCTGCCTGCATTCACACAACACCTCAAACCCAGGTTAACCAAACAGAATGAATTTCGTTCACAGGCTACCTTGTACGAGTCTTATGGGGCAGGCCATTTTTCTTCTGGAAAAAGCCCATCTTCAACTGAACTCGGCTTCACACGCACATGCACGGCTTCAGTTTTTCACCAGGTCTGGTTTTGAAAGCGTTGTGTGAACCCAGCCTGCAAGTTGGGGCAGAAGGTATGGAAACGGCTGCCCTAAGGGGGTCTTTTATGGCTGGGAAAGGATGAAAATGAGAGTTTCCAGCACACCAAAGTTGCCGGAAAGAAAAGAAAAAAAAAATCTCCTTGCAGGGTATTTAATAAACTGTTCCTTGGGAAATGGGGTTTTTAATGGCACTTCATTAAGCACTGTGATATGCAACTTTTCTGCAAGAGTCGGCGCTGTTCAAGGTGAACAGGAAGAACAGGTGCAAAGGTGAATTACCTGGTTCTACCTGTCCTGCTTATATAAAGCACTTAAATGGCCGGTCTTGGGTGTTTTCACCCGGATTGTAGCTGGCAGTTTGCAAGTGCAGGTGGTCCCTGACTTACAACCATAATAATAATAATAATTAATAATAATAATAATAATAATAATAATAATAATAATAATAATAATAATAAAAAAGTTGGAAGGGACCTTGGAGGTCATCTAGTCCAACCCCCTGCTCAGGCAGGAAACCCTGTACCATTTCAGACAAAGGGCTGACCGGTCTCTTCTTAAAAACTTGGAGCGCTGAACCGAAACCTTTGTTACTAAGCAAGACAGTTGTTAAATGAATTTTGCCCTATTTTAGGACCTCTGTGGCCACAGTCGTTAAGAGAATCTCTGCAGTTGCTCAGTTAGTAACATGGCTGTTAAGTGAATCTGGCTTTTTCCATTGATTTTGCTTCTCAGATGATCGCCAAAGGGGATCACGTGACGATCGTAAATACGAGTCGAGCATCTGAATTTTGATCTCGTGACCACGGGGATGCTGCAACGGTCGTAAGTGTGGAAAAAAGCCACAAGTCACCTTTTTCAGTGCCATTTTAACTTTGAATGGTCACCAAATGGATGGTTGTAAATCGAGGACTCCCTGTACTGGGCAAACTTTCCTGAATCAAAACTTTCCAGTGAAGTAAAAATGGATGTGAAGGGAGGTTTAGATCTTAAACCTTTAATCAAGGTTTTCTCAAACTCGGTAACTTCAGAATAGGTAGACTTTAACTCCCAGAATTCCCTAGCCTGTATCTTGCCTGGGAATTCTGGGAGTTGAAGTCCACACATCTTAAAGTTGCCAAGTTTGAAAAAACTCCTTCTATTTTCCTTTCTACAGCTGCTTGGAAGCTGAAATGTTGCAGCCCATGAAAAAAAATAATGCCATTAGTTAAAAATCTTAATTTTATGGACACATCAAGGGGGGGAAAAGTGTGTCTGTTAAAGCCAAATGTCCATTAAATCAGAAGGTAGATAATTAAGTAAATCTTTTCATAATTTGCATAGAGATTTTCTAACTCATATTCAGATTTTATAGAAAACATATGAATGTTGAAGATGGTAGAGGACAGGAAGGCCTGGAGGAACATTGACCATAGGGTCGCGATGGGTCGGACACGACTTCGCAACTAACAACAACAACAACATATGAATGTTGTCCAAGTGGATTTTCTCCTTTGCATTCAAAACCTGCTGCATGGAAGTCCATAAAATTGAGGGTTTAATGAATATCATGTATTATTGGTGCAATGCTTTATCAGTTAGAGTACAATATTAGAAATTCAGGTAACCTGTTAAAATCAAGTTAAGAGAAGTCAGTGACGATGCTCAGATCACATATTACAATGCCACAAATAAATCACATTGCCTGAAATCGACCCCAGAGCTAACCAGAATAATAGAATAACAGAATTGGAAAGGACATTAGAGGTTATCTAGTCCAACCCTTGGTTCAGGCAAGAGGCCCTGAACCATTTCAGGCAAATGCCTGTCGAATCTCTTCTTGAAAACTTCCAGTGTTGGAGCATTCACAACTTCTGGAGGGAAGCTGTTCCACGGATTAATTGTTCCAACTGTCAGGAAATTTCTCCTTAATTCCAGGTTGCTTCTCTCCTTGATGAGTTTCCATCCGTGGCTTCTTGTCCTGCCTTCTGGTGCTTTGGAGGATAGGTTGACCCCCAACTCTTCTTTGGGGCAGCCCCTCAGATATTGGATGACTGCTATCATGTCACCCCTAGATTAACCTGGTGTAGTAATCTGCTTAGTTTAAGACGACACCTTTAGCCACCAAAAACTCAATCAAGGTTAACCAAATTTAGCAAATTGTATGAAGGTTTCCATTAGGTCTTTTCTTAACCGGGTTAAGCATGTTGTGTAAACTCAGCCCGAATGACTTAGCACGATGGCTTGCTTCACACAACACGTTAACATTGTAGGAGCACAGGCGTGTTAAGTCTATATTTTAGCCAAAATCAGCATCTAGTGGTATTTTTTTTCAGACTAACACATTTTATTTAAGAGGCCTATGCTTCCGTGGTTGAATTGCCACATCACAAACCTCAGAGGGTTACCATTACTGCTATATATTACTGGATTGGTAAAACTGTTATTTTTATTCTGTTCCGTTTCTCAGAAGTAAAATCCTTCCAAAGAGTCTCAGAGGCACATTAATATAAGGGAAATTGTCCATAATTGCAAACACAGTGAATATTTACAATATTTAGGAACAAACAAGGGATAAGACCTCGGCGTCAGCTGTTACTGGCCCACCCTGGTCATTCGTCTTGCCAAGCCACATTTTGACCCTGTTTCTGTGTTGTGTGAACCCAGCCAATGTCTGATTTACATTAAAAAAATTTTCCAAGAGACAATCTCTTCTAGTTATAGCCACAACTAATCTTCTGTGGTACAAGATACACCTTGGAAATTTAGATAAGTGCTTAAGAGCATTCTGTTCCTGTCTCTCTCTCTCTCTCTCTAAAAAAAAAGTTATTTAAATAGTGATTTTTTTCCCCCACACGTTCTGTTGCACCATTTGTACCAACTTTGCTGGGAAACACCTTTGCAGAATTCGAGCAGATCTCTTTCCTCTGTTATCGGCCTCTTCCCATCAGGAAATATTTGCAGGAAATATTTGTCAGAAATGAGAACAGGCTACGCTACCGTGTTTTTGGTTTTCATGGCTAAGTTGTTTCTGCCCCGAAAGTCGCAGTGGGGGATGGTGCTCGTCTCTGACTGGGTACCATTTTTCGCCGGGGTCTGGGGGCAAGCGAATTTGACAAACTTTTGCCCGGCCAAAAAGTACAGGATGGGGTCCAGGCAACTGTTGGTGCTGGCCATAGGGCGGGTGAGCTTGTAGGCCAGGTTGATGGCGTTGAGCGTGGGGCAACTGAGGTCCCAGCTGCGGAAGGAGTAATACAACGTACGGGTGACGTGGAAGGGCAGGAAGCAGATGATGAAGACCACCATGACAATGATGATCATCTTCACCGACTTCTTCTTGGAACTGGACATCCGGCTGATGCCCCGCGTGGGCTGGAGAAGTTTCCGGGCCATCATGCAGTAGCAGATGATGAGAAGGAGAAAAGGGATGCAGAAGAGAAGGACCAGCATGACCGAACTGTAGATGAAGAACTGGTCAAAGAGTTCCTTGGCGGATGTGTCGTGGCAGGTGATGCTGTTGCACCTCTGGCTGGTGGTGACGAAGAAGAGGACCGGAGACTGGCAGGCGATCACCACTAGCCAGACCACGGCGGACACCCAACGGGCATAGCGGACCTGGCCCCACTCCAAGGACTTCAGAGGGAGGCAGATGCCCATGAAACGGTGGGCGCTGATGCAAAGCAGGAAGAGGATGCTGCAGTAAAGGTTGGTGTAGAAAAGGAAGCGGACAATCTTGCACAAGCCCACGCTGAAGGGCCAGTTGTCCTCCATGGCGTAGTAGTAGACCAGCAAGGGCAAGGAGACCACGTACAGCAAGTCGGACACCGCCAGGTTGAACATGTAGGTGGTGGAGGCGTTCCAGGTCTTGATGCGGAAGACGAAGATGTAGAGGGCCAGCAGGTTGAGGGTGAGGCCCACCACGAAGACGAGGCTGTAGGACACGGGCAACAGGATGTACTTGAAGTCCTCGTTGAACTTGCACTTGTAGGGGTGTTCCTCCTCGCCGCACTCGCCGTCCGAGGAGTTGGCGCTGCCGTTCATGGAGTACAATAGGGTGACGTTCGCCATCGTCCTTAGAGAGTCCAGAAGAAAAACAGAGGGAGTACAGTTAGCATGGGACGGGGCCAATATAATGCTGCCTCCACACAACAGGCTGCATTCACACAGAATACCTGTCCGGCTTTGGGTGGGCAACGGTCGTACGTACGAGGACCAGTCACAAGTCGCTTTTCCCAGTGCCGTGATAACTTTAGACAGATAGAAAACATATAGGGAGTCCTCAGCTTAAAGCTCTTGGTTTAGGGACCACTCCAAGTTAGAACGGTACTAAAAAAAAAAGGGACTCATGACCGTTTTTCACACTTACGACCGTGGCGGCTACCCCACGGTCATGGGATCGAACTTCAGACGCTTGGCAACTGACTCATACTTATGACGGTTGCAGTGTCCTGGCGTCATGTGTGATTTCATTTTATGACCTTCCGACCGGCCAAGTCAATGGAGATGCCAGTCTCACTTAACAACCCTGTTACTTGCTTAACAACTGCCACGATCCCCTTAACAACCGTGGCAAGAAAGGTCACGAAACAGGGCAAAACTCCATGCCAGCTGCCACCTTATGCTTGCGGTGCTTCGCTGTTATGGGGTGACTGACTGCCAGGCACTGGTCCTCGTACGTACGACCGTTGCAGCGTCCCCATGGCCAGGTGATCAAAATCGGGGTGCTTGGCCCCCAGCATGGGTCCACAAGGGTTGCAGCAACCCGGTGTCCCATAATCCCCCATAGGGGACCTTCCCAGCCGGCTTCCAACAAGCCAAGTCAATATGGGAGGGAAGCCAAATTCGTTTAACAACCACGTTACTAACTGAGGAACTGCACTGATTCACGTAACGACGGCGGAAAGAAAGGTCCTGAAATGGGGAAATGGTTAATCCCACAGTCATTAAGTGAGTCCGGATTCCCGCTTTGACTTTGCTTCTTGGGACGGTGGCAAATAATGATCACATGACCGGCGGGACGCTGCACTGGTCCTGAATGCCAAGCGCCTGAATTTTCATCACGTGACCAGGGGAACGCTGCAACGGTCCTAAGCACGAGGACCAGTCATTAAGTCACTTTTCCCAGTGCCGTTATCCACTTTATACAGGCCCAAAGCCAATGGTCGCAAGTCAAGCGCTGCCGGTATAAATCTGACAAATAAATAAATGCTGGGAGCTTGCTTAATGCTCTTCCACATTAATTAAGGCAGGGGTCTTCCATCTTGGCCCTTTTGTGACTGGTGGACTTCAACTCCCAGAATTCCTCAGCCAGGCACGCGTGCCTGGCTGAGGAATTCTGGGAGTTGAAGTCCACCAGTCATAAAAGGGCCAAGTTGGAAGACCCCTGAATTAAGGTAATCCTCAACCGGTCAAAAATTATGGCGGCGCTGAAAACAGGGGCTTATGACTGTTTTTCACACTTAACGACCGTTGCAGCATCCCCGGGGTCACGTGATCAAAATCCAGCTGGGAACAGACTCATATCTATGATCAAAATTCGGACCCTTGGCCACTGACTCGTTTATACGACGTGGTCGCAGTGTCCCGGGCTCACGTGATCCCCTTTGGCGACCTTCTGACAAGCAAAGACCACGGGGGAAGCCCGATTCGTTTAACAACCGTGTGACTGACTTAACAACCGCAGGGATTCCCTTAACAACGGTGCGGAAAGAAAGGTCGCAAAAGGGGGCAAAATTCACTTAGCAACTGTCTCATTTAGCCACAGAGATTCTGCGCTCACTTGTCGTAAACGGAGGAGGAAAATTTATTTAAGGGGATACGCTCACTGGAAACATACCTATCGTGACTTTCTGTCCAAATTACTTTTCTCTTCTTTGTTTTGCTTAGAAGGAACTGGGGATCCCGTGGCTGTGGTTCTAAATCAGGATTTTTCAAAGTTGGGCCCTTTAAGACAGGTGGACTTCATCTCCCAGAATTCCCTTTGCTGGCTGGGGAATTCTGGGAGTGGAAGTCCACTTCTATTAAAGTGGCCCACCTGGAAAACCATTGCTGAGAATAAAGGTGCACCTGGTTAATATCTCCAGCTTCATGAGCAACAAGGAAGTTTGCTGGGAGAGGTCAAAAAAGTCAAGATGGCGGCTGCAAGGGTGTGAACAAAGCTCTGTTTTTTTTTGTGTGCATCACATGTAAAAACAGGCCCGGCTCTGATTGTACCAACCAGGGATATTCCCTAACACTTCCCAGTATAGATAAAAATAACGTGAAGGTGGGTAGTTTTATTATTTAACCTTCATATTTATCTTTGGATTCATTTCCGTGAGTCAAAAGGCTCGCAAAACTACCCAAAACCTATTGGATTACCGTCCCATAGTTGCTTTTGTGATTGTGGTTCTTTTATGTGCGAGGGAGGCCAACTTTACAGGTGGTCCTCGACTTACAAGAGTTCATTTAGTGACCGTTCAAAGTTAAAACGGCACAGGGAAAAGGGACCTGTGGCCGTTTTTCACACTTACGACCGTTATAGCACCCCCGTGGTCACGTGGTTCGAAATTCAGACGCTTGGGCAATTGACTCGCATTTACGACGGTCGCAGTGTCCCGGGGGTATGTGTCACGTGATCCCCTTTTGCGACCTTCTGACAAGCAAAGTCAGTGGGGAAGCCAGACCCACTTAAACGACTGTGTGGCTACGTTAACGACTGCGGAGATTCACTTAACAACGGTAGTGAGAAAGGTTGTAGAATGGGGTAAAGTTCGCTTAACGAATGTCTCACGGAACAACGTAAACTTGGGGCTCAGTTATAGTCGTAAATCGAGGACGGCCTGTATTTCGGTAGAGAATTTGGGTTCTCCGGAGCCTTTGCTTTCTGAAATTCGGCAAGATCACAGCAAAACCCAAAATATGTTCAGCTTCTTTTTTGACCGCAGAAACTTCTGGCCTCTGTGTGTGTGTGTGTGTGTGTGTGTGTGTGTGTGTGTGTGTGTGTGTGTACAGACCTCGCTGCCTTTGCACCACACACCAATGGTCACGGCGACAACATGACAAAGTCTCTTGGGCCCTCTAAGCAAGTTGCACAATTCACATTCCTGCAGTGTGTGCCATCCTGCCTTGAAATGCTTCTTTCCGGGTCTTGCGGTTTAATTATTAACTCTCAAAAGATACTTGACAGCTGTTTGCAACCTGTGAGATGATGCTAAAAGCAGAACAAAGGGTGCACGCACCCTCATTCCTGGAAGCAGCAGGCAAGCGGGAAAGGAGAGCAGGAGTAAACTATTTTATTCAATTCAATTCAATCAGAATAGAGCTGGAAGGGGACCTTGGAGGTCATCTAGTCCAACCCCCGCCCTCAAGCAGGGGACCCTATACCATTTCAGACAAATGGTTGTCCGGTCTCTTCTTAAAAACCTCCAGTGTTGGAGCACCCACAATTTCTGGTGGCAGGCTGTTCCACTGGTTGAATTGTCCTCACTGTTAGGAAGTTTCTCCTTAATTCCAGGTTGCTTCTCTCTTTGTTCAATTTCCATCCGTTGTTTCTTGCCCTTCCCTCTGGTGCTTTGGAGAATAATTTGACCCCCTCTTCTTTGGGGCAGCCCCTCAAATATTGGAATACTGCTACCGTGTCCTTCATTTCTCTAGAGTAGCCATACCCAGTTCTCCGTCTGTTTTAATCTCCAGGCCTTTAATCCTCTTAGTTGCTCTTCTCTGCACTTTTTCCAAAATCTCAACCTCTTTTTTGTAGTGTGGTGACCAAAACTGGATGCCGTATTCCAGGTGTGGCCTTACTACGGTTTTATGAAGCACTGCTAATAATACTTCACGCGATTTTGATTCTGCGCCTCGGTTTACACAACCGTGGTAGGCAGAATTACAGGTAGCCCCTGACACCTGGGACCGGAATTTCCATGGTTAAGCAAAGCGGTTGTTAACTGAAATCGCGCCTGATCTTAACAGCTTGACATGAAGTGAGTTTTGCCCCGTTTTACGACCTTCCTTGCCACTGTCGTTAACTGAATCCTGCCGCTGTTCAGTTCGTAACACGACCGATAAGGGAATCTGGCTTTTCCACTGTCGGAAGGTCGCCCAAGGGGGAATCACGTGACCTTGGGACACGGCAGTGGTCGTAAGTACGAACAGGTTTCCCAGGCTCTGAATTCAGATCACGTGATTGCGGGGATGCTGCGAGGCTCGCCAAGGTGAAAAACGATTTTCCGGCGCCGTTGTAACTTTGAATGGACACTAAACGAACTGCTTTAAGTCAAGGACTACCTGCGTTTTAGTCTTTCCCAAGTTGTTATTATTTTTTTCTCCCACCCTTCCTGCTATGACATATAATAATAATAATAATAATAATAATAATAATAATAATAATAATAATAATAATAATAATAATAATAATAATAATAATGATAATTTAATTTCTATACCGCCCTTCTCCCAAAGGACTCAGGGCGGTGTGCAGGGCAAATACAATAAAAATACAGTATACCAAAGTTAAGAAAGAATTAAATAATAAATAATCCCGAGTCTGGTGCGAGATATATCTCCCGGGAGACTTTGAAGCTTCCCAAAGGCGAAACAATGAATAAAGAAAGCAAGAATTGGAATCGGCAAAAGGCTGTTTCTTGGCCAGAGGCCGCCGTATTCCTCTCCTCCGCAGGAATTCTACAGTTTGCAAGTTTCCTCGCTTGCAACAAGGCCAGCATTGTTCCTCCACGGCCCCAGAGAGGCTTGGATTGTGGATTGTTGTTGACTTCACAATCCGCCACTGTTTTGATAGCTCAGAGATGGCCTTCTCCGTTTCTCAAGGCTGCCTTTCCGGGGGTGAAGGGGTGGGCGAGGGTTGGCATCGGCGTGCCTGGCTTCTGCAAATTCTGCCAGGGGTGCATAATTCACCAAACTGGGGAGGAAGGTGTGGGTCTCGTCGCGGGGGCAAAAGAGAAGGCCACTGGGCTTTCCGGGGACATTTTCCAGCGGACTGTGGGAGTGCGATAATAAGAATATTTGTGGTGGGGTTCATGAGCTGCCTGTCTCCTACTGCAGCCGAGGAGCAGAACAGGAAAACGGGGCCGGCTGGAAGCCTTTGCTGCTCCTTACGACCTATTTTACCACCTTTCTCCCCACCGTCATTCAGCAAATCACTGCAGCCGTTAAGTTAGTAACACGGTTGTTAAGTGAATCCGGCTTGGCTTTGCCTGTCAGAAGGTGGCAAAAAGGGGACCACGTGACCGTCATCAATGTGAGTCGGTCAGAATTCTGATCGCGTGACTATTGGGACACGGCCACGTTTTTAAGGGTGAAAAGGGGTCGTAAGTCGCTTTGTCAGGGCTGCTGTCACTAAACGAGTGTCACAAGTTAAGGAGTACCTGTGTTTTCAAATTCACCTCAATATCCTGCCTTGGTTGTGAAACCTTCACGTTCTAGACAAATTTGCAGCCCCTCAAACTACATGGGACTACCATTCCCATCGTCCCAGACCAGCGAGGCTGAAAAAAGTCAAGGCAATGGCTTGCAGACCACACCTTTGCTTAACCTTGTATATAAGACAGCTGGACTTCAACTCCCAGAGTTCCTTGCTGGCTAAGGAATTCTGGGAGGTGAGGTCTACCCCTTCCTAAGGTTGCCAGGTTTGATAAACACGGTTATAGGTACAGGCAGTCCCCGACTTACAGCCGTCAATTGAGCCCAAATTTTCCATCGCTAAGGGAGACAGTTGTTAAGTGAGTTTTGCCCCATTTTAACAACCTTCCTTGTCATGGTCGTTAAGCGAATCTCTGCGGTTGTTCAAGTTAGTCACACGGTGGTGACGTGCATCTGGCTTCCCCGTTGACTTCGCTCGTCAGAAGGTCGCAAAAACGGGTCACGTGACCCCGGGACGCTGCGACCGTTGTTAAATACAAGCCAGTGGCCAAGCATCTGAATGTTGATCACGTGACCACGGGGAGGCTGCAACGGTTTAAAGTGTGAAAAATGGTCGTAAGTCACTTTTTTTTCAGTGCCGTTGTAACTTCAAGCGGTCTGAAATGGTATAGGGTTTCCTGCCTGAGCAGGGGGTTGGACTAGATGACCTCCAAGGTCCCTTCCAACTTTATTATTATTATTATTTATTATTATTATTATTATTATTATTATTATTATTATTATTATTATTATTATTATTATTATTATTATTTGATCTATTGTAAATCGAGGACTACTTGGAACAAATTGGATGAGGAGGATGGGATTGTTCCCGAATTTATTTGCTGCTGATCATTAAAACATTGCCCTGAGTTTTCCAGAGCCTGGGAAGCCAGAAAACTGGCACGTTGGAGGGTCTAAATACAAACAGATTCCCCCAGCCGTTCTTCTGAAGAAGACCCTTCCCCCACCAAGACTTGAAGTAGGCAACCACAAATCTGCCAGAACAGCACAATGGCTGTGGGTCTGTGTGTGGTATCTTGACACCTCCAGCTTCCACCCAGCAGCTAAGATGAATAGGAGTCCCTAAGGGCACAGCGGTTAGAGACATTATTTTTATTCCCACGCTGGATCTCACAGTTGTTTTGGCAGGCGTTTCATTGACCCTTTTCCCCTACGGGCATGCTCCAGATATCCTGGGACTACACCTCCCTGGCTGGCCTCGGGCTGGGAATTTTGGATTTTGGAATCCCGGTGCATAAACGGGAAAGGTTTTGCAAGGCTGTCCAAGGTACATGTGAAAGGATGAAGGTCGCACTGGGTGCACAGGATAAGGCAGAGCTGCTCAATGTGCTCCATTCTGCTTCACAATTGCTAAATGATACAAGGCGATCAAACCGGTCAGTCCTAGAGGAGATCCACCCTGACTGCTCTTTAGAAGGCCAGATCCTGAATTTAATTTAATTTAATTTATTAATATTTCTATACCGCCCTTCTCCCTGAGGACTCAGGGCGGTGTACAGGGCTGAAGCTGAAACTCAAATCCTTTGGCCACCTAATGAGAAGGAAGGACTCACTGGAGAAGAGCCTCATGCTGGGAAAGGTTGAGGGCAAGAGAAGAAGGGGACGACAGAGAAGGAGGTGGCTGGATGGAGTCATTGAAGCAGGAGGCCTGAGCTTAAATGGACTCCAGAAGATGGTAGAGGACAGGAAGGCCTGGAGGAACGTTGTCCAGGGGGTCGCGATGGGTCGGACACGACTTCGCAGCTAACAACAACAACAACAAAAAATGATAGGGAGTCCTCGACGTACAACTGCAAATGAGCACCAAATTTCCATTGCTAAGCAAGTTTTTTTGAGGTTAAGGGAGTGTCAGTATCTGCAGAAGACCATGACTGCTGCATTGCATGTATTTAAGAAGAGATTGGACAACAATTTGTCTGAAATGGTATAGGCTTCCTGCTTGAGCAGGGGGTTGGTCTAGAGGACCTCCAAGGTCCCTTCCAACTCTGTGGTTATTCTATTCTATTCTATTCTGTTCTGTTCTGTTCCGTTCTGTTCCGTTCCATATTTTCTATTCTATTCTATTCTATTCTATTCTATTCTATTCTATTCTATTCTATTCTATTCTATTCCATATTTTCTATTCTATTCTATTCTATTCTATTCTATTCTATTCTATTCTATTCTATTCTATTCCATTCCATTCCATTCCATTCCATTCCATTCCATTCCATTCCATTCCATTCCATTCCATTCCATTCCATTCTATTCTATTCTATTCTATTCTATTCTATTCTATTCCATTCCATTCCATTCCATTCCATTCTATTCTATTCCATTCCATTCCATTCCATTCCATTCTATTCCATATTTTCTATTCTATTCTATTCTATTCTATTCTATTCTATTCTATTCTATTCTATTCTATTCTATTCTATTCTATTCTATTCTATTCTATTCCATTCCATTCCATTCCATTCCATATTTTCTATTCTATTCTATTCTATTCTATTCTATTCTATTCTATTCTATTCTATTCTATTCTATTCTATTCTATTCTATTCTATTCTATTCTATCCCATCTTCTATTCTATTCTATTCTATTCTATTCTATTCTATTCTATTCTATTCTATTCTATTCTATTCTATTCTATTCTATTCTATTCTATTCTATTCTATTCTATCCCATCTTCTATTCTATTCTATTCTATTCTATTCTATTCTATTCTATTCTATTCTATTCTATTCTATTCTATTCTATTCTATTCTATTCTATTCTACAGAAAAGCTTTGCAGCGAGCGGGAGATCAAACAGATTCCTAACCAACCTAGCCGACAACTTTGTCATCCAAAAGGTGGAGAAGGGAACTAGATGTAAAGCTATACTGGACTTAATTCTTACTAATAAAGAAGAAGCGATAGAGGGAGTTGAAGTTGCCGGAACCTGGGGCGAAAGCGACCACATCATACTGGAATTTAATATAATGCAAACACTAGCAAGAGAAAACAATCCAACCAGGGTCTTAAACTTCAAAAGAGCTGACTCAGAGAGAACCTAGGAAGGATCCCGTGGATGAAAATCCTAAAGGGAGAGAACAACCCAAGAAGCGTGGGAAACTCTGAAAAATGCAATCATAAAAGCCCAGACCAACACAATACCACTGAAAAAGAAAAACAACAAGAAATTCAAGAAGAAACCAGCACGGCTGCACAAAGATCTCGCTGACAAACTGAAAGACAAAAAAAGGACAAATGCAAAAAAAAATGGAAAGAGGGTCACGTAACTTAAGGCCGATGATCAGCAGACATCCAGAACTTGCAAAGATGAAGTCAGGAAAGCAAAGGCTCAGAACGAACAAAGACTTGTAACGGAAACCAAGGATAATAACAAAAAAGTTTCTTCCAACATATTAATGAGCCTTGGTGGAGCAGTGGGCTAATGCCTCCTTGAGTAACACCAGCTGCCTGCAATTAGTGCAGGTTTGAGTCCCACCAGGCTCAAGGTTGACTCAGCCTTCCATCCTTCCCAGGTAGGTAAAATGAGGACCCAGATTGTTGGGGGCAATTAAGCTGACTTTGTAATAATGCCGCTTGGGGTGTGTGTGTGAAAGCCCTAACAAGCAGGCATATACATAGAATGAAAGCTACTGCTAAGCTTGTAAGCCGCCCTGAGTCTTCGGAGAAGGGCGGGATATAAATGGAATTAAAATAAAAAATAAAATAAAATAAAATAATAAGAAAAAAGGAACTGTAGGTCCACTAAAGAGAGAGGATGGCAAGGAAGTAACAAGCAAATTTATTTATTTATTTATTTATTTATTAGTTGAATTTATATACCGCCCTATTCCCGAAGGACTCAGGGCGGTTCAGAGGGCAGTTAAAACAGTACAAAAAGAGAATAAAATGAAATTAAATCAGTACAAGCCCACAATTCATAATACCAGTAAAAATTAAAATTTTAAAATTAATCTAATTTAATTTAAGTTGATTTCATTAATATCATTTAAAATTTAAAATCCCTCAGTCCAGGCCAGACAATTCAAACAACCAGGTTTTTAAGTCCCGGCGTTTAGGGAGAAAGCAAACCTGCGTAACTCATTCTTTGCGTCCGTCTTCACACCAAAAGAAACCATAGCCCAACGTGACAAAAAAAAAAACCCACTGCCAAAGACAAACTAGAAAGAAAAATTAAAATAAGCAGAAAAATGGAAAGAGAACACCTACCCCACCTTGACGAATATAAATCACCGGGACCTGACAGATTACAACCCAGAGTTCTGAAGGAGCTGGCAGATGTTATCTCAGAACCCTTGCACCGTATCTTTCAAAAATCCTGGAGCACCGGGGAAATACTTGAGGATTGGAAAAGGGCTGACGTGGTCCCCATTTTCAAGAAAGGGAGAAAAAAAACAACAACCCAGAGCCAGGAAACTACAGACCGATCAGTCTGACATCAATTACCGGGGAAGATCCTGGAAAAGATCTTCAAAAAACAGATCTTCAAAAAACAGATCTGCAAACAACGAGAAGCAAACAAAGTTATAACTAGTAGCCAGCACAGGTTTGTAAAAAAAACAGATCGTGCCAAACCAATCTTACCTCATTCTTCAACAAAGTAATAGACCAGCGAAACGAAGTGGACGTGGTATACTTATTTATTCATTCATTCATTTATTTATTTATTTAACGAAGTGGACGTGGTATACTTATTTATTTATTTATTTATTTATTTATTTATTTATTTAACGAAGTGGACGTGGTATACTTATTTATTTATTTATTTATTTATTTATTTATTTATTTATTTATTACTTTATTAAATTTATATACCGCCCTTTCCCGAAGGACTCAGGGCGGTTTACAGGGTATTTTAAAATCGAACCAATACAAAGTACAAAAGTTTAAAAAAAATAAATTAAAAAAGATTAAATTATCCCTAAAAATAAAAACCCCACTTAAATTTCAGTAAGGCATTTGCTAAAGTAGACCACAACCTACTCCTTGGTAAGCTAGGAAAAGGTGGAATTGACACCATCACCATCAGATGGATCTGTAGCTGGCTGGCTGGCAAACTGTACTCAACGAGTAGTCCTCAATGGTACTACATCCACATGGAGAGGAGTAAGCAGTGGGGTACCACAAGGTTCCGTCTTAGGCCCAGGACTCTTCAATATCTTCATCAATACCAGGGGTAGGCCACCTTGGCTCTTTTGTGACTCGTGGACTTCAACTCCCAGAATTCCTGAGCCAGCCATGCTGCTCAGGAATTCTGGGAGTTGAAGTCCACCAGGCATGAAGAGGCCATAGTTCCCCCATGCTGGCTCAGGAATTCTGGGAGTTGAAGTCCACCAGGCATGAAGAGGCCATAGTTCCCCCATGCTGGCTCAGGAATTCTGGGAGTTGAAGTCCACGAGTCATGAAGGAGCCATAGTTCCCTCATGCTGGCTGAGGAATTCTGGGAGTTGAAGTCCACGAGTCATGAAGGAGCCATAGTTCCCTCATGCTGGCTGAGGAATTCTGGGAGTTGAAGTCCACGAGTCATGAAGGAGCCATAGTTCCCTCATGCTGGCTGAGGAATTCTGGGAGTTGAAGTCCACGAGTCATAAAGGGGCCATAGTTCCCTCATGTTGGCTGAGGAATTCTGGGAGTTGAAGTCCACGAGTCATGAAGGAGCCATAGTTCCCTCATGCTGGCTGAGGAATTCTGGGAGTTGAAGTCCACGAGTCATGAAGGGGCCGTAGTTCCCCCAGGCTGGCTCAGGAATTCTGGGAGATGAAATGCATGAGTCATAAAAGAGCCAAGGTTGCCTACCCCTGGTCTATACCGTTCCAGACAAATGGCTTTCCTTAAAAACCTCTACTGATGGAGCACTCACAGCTTCTGGAGGCAAGTTTTTCAGAATAACAATATAACTGAGTTGGAGGGGACCTCAGAGGTCTTCTAGTCCAGCCCCCTGCTCAAGCAGGAGACCCTCTACCATTTCAAACAAATGGCTGTCCAGTCTTTTCTTAAAAAAAAAAACCCAGTGTTGAGATTGTTCCATTGGTTAATTGTCCTCACTGTCTGGAAGTTTCTCCTTATTTCTAGGTTGCTTCTCTCCTTGATGAGTTTCCATCCGTCGCTTCTTGTCCTGCCTTCAGGGGCTTTGGAGAATAGCTTGACTCCCTCTCTTCTTTGGGGCGGCCCCTCAGATACCGCAACACTGCTATCATGTCACCCCACATTCCTTGTTTGCATTAAACTGGACACGCCAGGAGGGGACACACCCAAATCGACTGATTGTCACTTTGACATTGTCCTCACCTTTCGCGAGATCGTAAAAATAACATCCGAACGCCTAGTGGTGGTCTGTGTGATTTGGTTCCTCCTTCTGCACACAGACACTGAGAGGCCTCGGTGCACACCTTCCTCGTAAAATGACTGGCAATCACACTTTCTTACACAACATCCATCTTGTGTTTTACCGAGGACGAAAGCTGAACTTTGGCGAGGGACGTTTACCGCACTGGCGGCTGGGGAAAATGTGCAAGTTTGCTCTGTCCTTTAATAGAACTTCCCAAAATCGGATCGGTACCTGCTGGGACGTCAACTCCCAGACGTCTCGACTAGGAAAATATTACAAGTAGTCCTCGACTTACAACTACTCATTGAGCAACCATTGAAACTTACAAAAAAAGGGACTTTGCCATGGAGATTCTCAGTCCTCCAGCTCAGGGTTGTCCCAAAGGTGCTTTTTTTCCAGGAGGCAACTGGGCTTTTTTGTTTTTTCTCTGAAGACCGTTCACTTCTCATCCTAGAAGCTTCTTCTACTCTGGCTGGATGGTGGCGGAAGGGAAGGATTTATATTCCTTGCAGAAAAACTGGTCATTTGCATTCTTTTAGAGAGCCGTTGAGGCCACTGGGAGGCTTACCTGGGTCCTCAGGGTCACCCGAGTGGTGCAAATGAGTGATCTACCTATCTCCAGTCTACAACACAATCCGTTCAGCAGTTCCAAGAAGGCTCCACGCCCATTTGCACCACTCATGTGACCCTGAGGACACAGACAAACTTCCAAGTGGTCTCAATGACTCTCTAAAAGAAGGCAAATGACCAGCTATCTGCAAGGAATATAAATATAAACGACATCATCCATGTCCAGTCTATAACACAGTCCTTTCTGCAGTTCCAAGAAGGCTCCACGCCTATTTGCACCACCCAGGTGACCCTGAGGACACAGACAAACCTCCAAGTAGCCTCAATAACTCTCTAAAAGAAGGCGAATGACCAACTGTCTGCAAGGAATATAAATATAGACGACATCATCCATGTCCAGTCTATAACACAGTCCTTTCTGCAGTTCCAAGAAGGCTCCTCACCCATTTCCACCACTCAGGTGACTCTGAGGACACAGGTAAACCTCCAAGTGGCCTCAATGACTCTCTCAAAGCTGAAGAAGCTTCTTGGCACGAGAGGCAAAATGTCTTCAAAGAAAAAACAAGAAAGTTTGCCTCCTGAAAAAAAAGCACCTTTGGGGAAAAAAAAGGTACTTATGACCGATCCTCGTCGTTACGACTGTCGCAGCCTCCCCATGGTCACACGATCCAAATTCAGACACTTGGCAATCACAATGTATTTACGACAGTTGCGGCATCCCGGGATCGTGTGATTGTCATTTGCGACCTTCCCAGCCGGCTTCCCACAAGCGAAGTCAACGGGGGAAAGGGGACACCCTTAACGACCATGCGATCCACTTAACAACTTGAATCATTTGCTTAATTTCTTCTTTATTTCCTCTTTGACGGCTTCGGGTGTCGAGGGCTTCGTTCAACAACCATGGGGAAAAGGTTCATAAAGTTGGCGGCGAGCTACGTAACAACAGCCTTGCTAAGCTAGGGAAATTCTTTGTATCAGATGTGGTTATAAGTTGAGGACTACGATATGCTATTCAAATTCTCCTTGTCAAGAACGCTGCTGGTCACTTGCAATAGAACCATCCCAGCCGGGTGCCTTGCAGATGAATGGATGGTTGGGGGGTCTTCAGTGCATTGGCACCCCAACATCTGGAGGGCACCAAGTTGGAGAAAAGGGGCTTTAAGAGGGCATCAACGTTATCTGATGCCAAGGCTCACCAGCTGAACTTTACACCGTTGTAAAGGTGGGAGGCAGAGCTGGGCATGAAAGCCAGAACAGGTGTGTTTACAGCACACCTTTGCTGATTTATTCTACTCTTTACAGCTACCTATTAAGACGGTACATGTCAACCAAAGGATCAGATTGCTCCATAAATTTGCTGCGTAAATTTGACCAGCAAATAAATCCATTTTTTTTTAAAAAAGCGATTCACCATTTTAAGCAGTTGAGTTGGACTCACAGCTTGGGGTGCATTTGAGAATTACCCTCCTATTTGCAGCCATGGCTAACTGTGAATATGATGATGATGATGATGATGATGATGATGATGATGATGATGATGATGGTGCCTTCAGGTGCTTTGGAGAAGAGCTTGACTCCCTCTTCTTTGGGGCAGCCCCTGAGATATTGGAAGACTGCCATCATGTCTCTTTGTTGAGTAACATAATAACAGAGCTGGAAGGGACCTAGGAGGTCATCTAGTCCAACCCCCTGCTCAAGCAGGAGACCTATACCATTCCAGACAAATAGTTGTCCAGTCTCTTCTTAAAAACTTCCCGTGTTGGAGCATTCACAGCTTCTAGAGGCAGGTAGTTCCACTGATTAATTGTTCTCCCTGTCAGGAAATTTCTCCTTAGCTCCAGGTTGCTTCTCTCCTTGATTGGATTCCGTCCGTTGCTTCTCCTCCTGCCTTCAGGGGCTTTATATTGACAGCTCCTTACCTAATACAGAGGATCCTTGACGTACACCCACCGTGGAGCCCAATATTTTCGGTCGCTAAGCGAGACAGATGCTAAGTGTCAGATCAGCGCACAGCAACCATTCACCGCATAACAGCGAAGGAACAGCAAGCATAAGTTGGCAGCTGAAATCAGGTGAGTTTTGCCCCCCCTGTTATGACCTTTCTTGCCACGGTTGTTAAGTGAATCACTGCAGTTGTTAAGATAGTAACACGGTTGTTAAACGAAGCTGGCTTCCCCATTGACTTTGCTTGTCAGAAGGTCGCGAAAAGGGATCCCGTCACCCCGGGGCGACCGTCATAAATATAAACCAGTCGCCAAGTGTCTGAATTCTGATCATGTGACCAGAGGGATGCTGCAACGGTCGTAGGTGTGAACAACGGCCACTTTTTCCAGTGCCGCTGTAACTTCAGACGGTCACCAAACAATCTGTTGTAAGATGAGATGAGATGATGAGATAAGATAAGATAAGATAAGATAAGATAAGATAAGATAAGATAAGATAAGATAATCTTTCTTGTCATTTTTTACTGTGGGCACAATGGCACATATCAAAAATGAAATTTAGTTGCCCGCTCTCAAAGTGAAACACATACATGACACACACCTAAAACATACTATATACAACATATGTATAGACCCACACCCCTACATATACATAACAATAAAATATTAAATACTGTCCATCCTGAACATATAACGGAAGGAGGAAGCTTGAGAGTTCACAAAGTTAATGCTGTGTGGAATGAAACGATGGCTGAATCTGGATGTTCTGCTTTGGATACCACGAAGTCCCCTCCTCCCGCAAGGCAACAAGGAAAACAGGCCGTGAAGAGGATGTGTTGTGTCCCAGACAATCCTGTGGACCCTGCTCAAGCAACGCTTCTGTGCCACGTCCTGGATGGAGGGGAGGGAACTGCCAAGGATCTGTTCTTACTGTCCTCACCACTCTCTGCACCGCCTTCCTGTCCGAAGCGGTGATGCTTCCAAACCGGACTGTGGTGCCGTATGACGGGATGCTCTCGATCGTCCCCCCGTAGAAAGTGGTCAGGACAGGGGAAGGAAGATGTGCTTTTCTCATGCGACGCAGAAAATGCAGGCGCTTCTGTACCACGTCCTGGATGGAGGGGAGGGAACTGCCAAGGATCTGTTCTTACTGTCCTCACCACCCTCTGCACCGCCTTCCTGTCCGAAGCAGGGATGCTTCCAAACCGGACTGTGATGCCGTATGACAGGATGCTCTCGATCGTCCCTCTGCGGAAAGTGGTCAGGACAGGGGGAGGAAGACAGGGAAGTAAGTCGAGAATTACCCGTTTATCATGTTATTTAACATTTAAGTGTCCAAAAGCTACCCTGTTTAGCCTAGTTCCCTTTCAGCTCTTGATTGCAAACTTCCTGCTTGCTGCCTTTTGTGCTAATTGATCCCTGTTTGGGATGGCCGCTACAACTTTACTAATGAACTACCTAAAGGAAGAAGACTTAAGAGTGATCATTTGCAAAGCTACCAAGTTAATATCATGAGGGCTAGAAGAAAAGGGGGGGTTGGGGGTCTTTGTTCACATAGAAATGGCTTCCCTCATCCAAGTTGGTAGGAACGTTCTTGCTGGCGCCTTGGTTAGCTTGTTTATTGCTGGAGTGTCAGTCTGAGTTGGGGTGTTGTTTACTGTCGACGGGGGTGTTGTTTGCTGCTGGATTGTTGGTCCACTGTCAATCCTGCTTATCGGTGTGTTCATTGCTGGCCGGGGGAGGCTGCCTTCTTTTAGATTCTTAAATGTGTCTTTTGAATGGTATGTCGACGTTCATCTCTATGTGTCTGTTGATGGCAGATCTGTCTGCGTGCCAAACTTGCAGGAATCCTCTGGCGTTTTGGGACTGGGCTTGCTCTACAGCAGCGGCCAAAACTGTGGGAACCTTTTGGGAAAAGTGTAGAGTAGAAATGCCCCCTTTGGTTAAGTTTCCACCCATTTTTCTTCTAATTTCTTTATCACCGTAGCCTGGTTCACTTAATAATACTATTTTGCATCGCTTTCTGGGCGACCGGTCAACTCTTTGCACCATTACTTGAATTTTATTACGTTTTACAAGCTCACTAAATGAGAGAACACAAAAACACCCAACCAACTCGATAGCAATCACACAACACAGCAACAAATGTCCTCCTCTCGGCTTCAATACACAACAACAATAACCGGATCCGACTGTAATCTGATTGGCTCATTGCCAAAACAAGATGACACCCAATTGCTCTCTAAACGCTCGTGCTCATTGGCTACCGGAGATCAACCGAAGCAAGTTGCGTTTCCTTTCTCTGGTTATTTGGCTATAGAATACAGTACAGATAATTGAACCAATTATGTCGCATGACATTCTTGAAGAAACTATCTTCCCATCGATATATAATTTTACGGTACTACTCCAAAAAAAAAAAGTGGTGTTATTAGCCATCAAACCTCAAAAATAAACTTTTCCCAGAAAGTTCCCACAATTCTGGCCACTACTGTATGATGCTCACCGTTTCCCGGTCGAAGCTGTGAGTTTTTAATCACGTCTTCCGGCTGTTAGTTGATATTCATAAGATCTGCCCAGTTAGTCTTCTGCCTGTTTGTCGTACGTTGTGGCTGTTGCAGTCCTGACATTGCATGTTGTAGATCAGAGGTCCCCAACCTTTTCGGCGCCAGGGACCGGTTCCGTGGAGAAAGGTTTTTCCCGCGGACCGGAGGGTGCGTGGTTTTGGGTGCTGCCTGCATCTTGCGGATGGGTTTTGCTTGTTTATGCGGACCGGGTGCTGGCATGACGCGGCCCGGTAGGTGTCCACAGACCAGGGTTGGGGACCCCTGTTGTACACGACTCCTGCGTTTTCTTCTGCAGCTGGTGGGTCTTTCGGTTGGCTTGGGTGGTTTTGGACGGCTTCAATTGGTTTGCTTGCAACGTGGTCATAAAGGTAAAGGTAAAGGTTCCCCCGCACACGCGTGCTAGTCGTTTCCAACTCTAGGGGCCGGTGCTCATCTCCGTTTCAAAGCCGAAGAGCCAGCGCTTGTCCGAGGACGTCTCCATGGTCATGTGGCCGGCATGACTAGACGCCAAAGGCGCACGGAACGCTGTTACCTTCCCACCGTAGTGGTCCCTATTTTTCTCCTTGCATTTTTACGTGCTTTCGAACTGCTAGGTTGGCAGAAGCTGGGACGAGTAACAGGCGCTCACTCTGCTACGCGGCACTCGGGATTCGACCCGCCAAACTGCCGACCTTCTTGATCGACAAGCTCAGTGTCCTAACCCACTGAGCCACCGCGTCATAACCATCAGTTATTTCTGAGACGTTTTTGCTATAAGCAAGCGCTAGCCTTTGTTATCTCTTTACTATTGGGGTTGTTATCCACCAAGACGCAGCTCTGATTCTATTCCTCAACTATCTGAGGCGGGGGTGAGAGGGGAAGAGAATAACCACACCATATTTGTTAAATGCCTGTTTTGACTTCCAAGTAGCGAAAATATTTTTCAGGCTATTCCCAAGGCTGATGAGAGCGGAAAGGGTGGTGGGTGGCGGGTGTATTTGGATTGGTTTTAAGCTGGCAAACCAGAAGAATTGGGGCCGTTCTAGTTCTTTGCTCTTTTTAACAGTAAATATCCTCCCCTAGGATTTTTTTTTTGGGGGGGGGGTTTGCGGGAGATAGGAGACACACACACACACCCTGTATGGACTGTGATCTTGGAAGATGGTTTATTTCGAACCTCATTTGCATTGATTATTTGCACTGTAGAGTATGGTCAGCTGTTGTAATAACATGTGGCAAAGACTGAACAGAATAGAATCAGAATAGAGCTGGAAGGGACCTTGGAGGTCATCTAGTCCAGCCCCCTGCTTGAGCAAGAGAACCTATATACCTTTTCAGACAACTGGCTGTCCAATCTCTTCTTAAAAACCTCCAGTGATGCAGCGCCCACAACTTCTGGTGGCAAGCTGTTCCAATGGTTGATTGTCCTCACTGTTAGGAAGTTTCTCCATAGTTCCAGGTTGCTTCTCTCCTTGATTAGTTTCCATCCGTTGCTTCTCGTCCTGCCTTCGGGCGCTTTGGATAAGAGCTTGACTCCCTCTTCTTTGGGGCAGCCCCTGAGATACTGGAACGCTGCTATCATGTCACCCCTTGTCCTTTTCTCTAGAACAGGCCTTTTCAGCCTTTTCACCCATTGTACCACTTTTAGGATATAGCAACGTCCGAGTACCACCAGTCGCCTAGCAAGGGGTCAAAAACTTGATGACCAAAAATAAAGGAAAAAAGTGATGAGGTACAGGTAGTCCTCAACTTACAACAGTTCGCTTAGTGACTGTTCAAAGTTACAATGGCCCTGAAAAAAGCCCCCCCCCCAAGCCACAGCCGAGCAAGACACCTGCCTGCCTGCCCGCCCAGCGGCACTCTTCCTCCTGTCCAAGGTTTTCCTTGTTGTGAACATTTCTGTTGAGGATTGTCAGCAGGGGTGGGGTGTTTGGTTTTTATTCCCCCCAGTCTGCTGGGTGGTTGCAGCAGATTTTGCTCACTTCACATGACCCTGGGACACTGTGACCGTCATAAATATGAATCGGTTGCCAAGCATCTGAATGTCCCTGGAGATGCTGCAACATTCCAGCTGATCGGCGCTTCTTCTGGGCTCGGAAGCGCCAGGATCAGCATTGAGCTCCAGCTGGATCCTGGCGCTGATCCCGGCGCTTCCGCTGAGCCCCAACAGCCCTGCAGCTCCAGCCGTCTCTCGCTCGGGCTTGTGCGGTGCTGTCCCCGGTTCAGCTCATTCCCCTCCCCCGCTGCCACTTTTCTCGGATGGTCGCGTACCACCTGCCAGGTGCCAATGTACCACAGGTGGTACCCGTACCGCTGGTTGAAAAGCCCTGGACTAGACTGGCCATATCCAATTCCTGCAGCCGTTCTTCATATGTTTCATGAAAGGCAGCTGGGTGACTTTGAGCCACTCCGTCTCTCTGAGCTGAACCAACCTCACAGGGTTGTTGTTGTTGTGGGGAAATCGAAGGAGGGAGGTGTGTTGTGGATATGTTTTCCGCCTTCAATTACTTGTAAAAATGTTTATTTTATTTTATTTTATTTTATTATTTTATTATTTATTTTATTTTATTTTATTTTATTTTATTTTATTTTATTTTATTATTTTATTATTTTATTTTATTTTATTTTATTTGTATACCGGGATACAAATAAATTAATTTGTATAATGGCGGGATACAAATAAATAAATAAATATAATTAACAAGTAAATAACTAAATCAGTAACCCTCTCCTGAGCAATAAATCCATGGACCTGATTATTTTCTAGGTCAGCCAGAGCTGCTGATCGAGGGAGCTTCGGGGAAGTGTGAGCTGGGAATGGGGTCCAAAGTCTGGATTTTTTTCCTAGCTCAGAATGCCAAGAGTTATTCAGTGAACAAAGGGCACCTGGCCAGGCCCTGGCGAGCGGCGTGAACTTTATCACAAGGTGGTCCTCGGGTTACGACCAAAACTGAGCCCAAAATGTCTGTTGCTAAGCACATTATTAGCTAAGTGAATTTTGCTCCATTTTAGGACCCCTTTCCCTCACAATTGTTAAGTGAATCACTTCAGCTGTTCATTTAGTAACACGGCAGTTAAAGGAATGGGGCTTCCCCAAAGTCCCCTAGCTGGCTTTCATGCCTATAGCGGAACTAGAACTCACCGTCTCCTGGTGATTGGCCCAAAGTCACCCAGTTGACTTTCATGCCTAAGGCGGGACTAGAACTCACCGTCTCCTGGTGATTGGCCCAAAGTCCCCCAGTTGACTTTTATGCCTAAGGTAGCACTAGAACTCACTGCCTCCTGGTGATTGGCCCAAAGTCACTCAGCCGGCTTTCATGCCTAAGGCAGGACTAGAACTCACCGCCTCCTGGTGATTGGCCCAAAGTCACTCAGCTGGCTTTCATGCCTAAGGCAGGACTAGAACTCACCGCCTCCTGGTGATTGGCCCAAAGTCACCCAGTTGACTTTCATGCCTAAGGCGGCACTAGAACTCACCGTCACCTGGTGATTGGCCCAAAGTCACCCAGTTGACTTTCATGCCTAAGGCGGCACTAGAACTCACCGCCTCCTGGTGATTGGCCCAAAGTCACCCAGCTACCACGCCTAAGGTAGAACTAGAACTCAGACTTGCCTGGTGTCTAGGCCAGCTCTTTAACCACTAGGCCAAACTGGCTTCATGCAAGACCACCCCAAGGTGCAGGCACACAAGACAGCCCCGAACGCAACACACACGCATCCAAAACACACACCTCCTAAACAAACAACACTGCGCACACACACACTCCTGCAAAAAACAAAAAAAAATGAGGAAAAGAAAGATGGCGACCACGTTAAGGGTTTCAGGAGTCTGAAAGCGAAAACACGCAACATTGGGAAAGTTTTCCAGCAAAGTTTTTTTTTTCTTTCCTTCTACGGGATCCCAGTTGTGTATCCAGAGAGGGAGGGCGGCAAGTGGATCACGGCAGGGACACAACAAATGTCGAATTAGGCTATTTTGAGGCACCTCCCTCCCTTCCCAATGGCCTCGGAAGTCGGACGTCGGAAATCGGAAACCAAATCAGCGGGAGGGGCACCTCTTGGTGTGTGTGTGTGTGGGTGGGTGGGAAACAGCAGGTGCAGGTTGCAAAGTCTGTACGTTGTGGCTACACAAAGCTGGACTCAGCCCCCCTCCCTCCCACCCCGGTCATTTTCCAGAGAGAGGGATTAGATGCCCACATTCTACGTTTCAGGCGCCTGGTTTCCAGTTTCCTTTCTTCCCCTTTGATTCATGGCAACAACTCGAATGCCAGTCCCGGAGGTTATCTGGGGACATGGGAGGGAAGGGGTGAGGATTTGAGGACAAGGCAGGGGTCATCGCCACCCCCTCCCCTCCCCTAGGGTCAAGCATCCGAGGTCTCGGGACACCGAGTGGTTTTTACACAGGAGTCATCGCAACATAAAACTTCTTAAACAGGCTTTCAATTCGGCCTCCTTTCCCCTCAATCTCCAGACCCGGCTGCAGGTAGTAGGAACAGCATGACAGAGTTGAAAGGGACCTTGGAGGTCATCTAGTCCAACCCGCTGCTCAAGCATGAGAAGACCCTATGGCAGGGGTAGGCGACCTTGGCTCTTTTATGACTCGTGGACTTCAAACTCCCAGAATTCCTCAGCCAGCATGGGGAAAACGTTGGCCCCTTCATGACTCGTGGACTTCAACTCCCAGAATTCCTGAGTCAGCATGGGGAAAACGTTGGCCCCTTCATGATTTATGGACTTCAACTCCCAGAATTCCTCAGCCAGCATGGGGGAAAGTTTGGCCCCTTCATGACTCGTGGACTTCAACTCTCAGAATTCCTGAGCCAGCATGGGGGAACTTTGGCCCCTTCATGATTTATGGACTTCAACTCCCAGAATTCCTCAGCCAACATGGCTCAGCTTAGAAACCTCTCCCTTTTCCCTCAGGGTGGCTGGCTGAGGAATTCTGGGAGTTGAAGTCCACGACTCATAAAAGTGCCGAGGTTACCTACCCCTGCGACATTTCAGTCACTTGGCAACTGACTCATATTTATGACCATTGCAGCATCCCGGCGGGAGGGTTCATGCGATCTCCTTTGGTGGCCTTCTGACAAGCAAAGCCAACGGGCGAAGCCGGGTTCGCTTAACAACTGGGTTACAAAGATCGTAAAATGCGGCAAAAGTCACTTAACAGCTGTCTTGCTTAGCAAATGGAAGTTTTTGGCCCAGTTCTGATTATAAGCCGAGGACTCAACACATTTGCAGGCCTCCTTGCAAGCCGATGTACAGTTTTGACATTTTCTGCAAGCAGACACTGAAGGAGGCTGGGTACACAACGTAAGCTTAAGCCTGAATTAAGCAAAATACAATGGCTGCCTTCACACAGAGGGCTGCTGTGGGCAGATGAAATGCCCCTTTTCATGAAGCTTAAGGAGATTCCTGAAACAATGGCTGAGATGCTTAAAACATCACAAGACGTTGGCTGGGTTTCCAGAACACAGGGACACACAAACTCAGTTAGGGGCCATAGAGTGAAACACATACGGGGGGTTGCCTGGGTTTCAGTTAGCCTCTGACACCATCTCAGACTTCCGTCTGTCTGCCTATCTGCCTGTCTGTGTCCATCTCCATCTCTCTCTCTCTCTCTCCATCCCTCCATCTCTCTATCATCTCTGTCTTCTATTTCTTTCTAATTAATCTATCTATCTATCTATCTATCTATCTATCTATCTATCTATCTATCTATCTATCTCATCTATCTCATCTATCTATCTCATCTGCCTGTCTGTCTGTGTCCATCTCCATCTCTCTCTCCATCCCTCCATCCCTCCATCTCTCTATCATCTGTCTTCTATTTCTTTCTAATCTATCTATCTATCTATCTATCTATCTATCTATCTATCTATCATCTAATCTATCTATCTCATCTCATTTATCTCATCTATCTATCTATCTATCATCCATCTATCTATCATCTATCTCATCTATCCATCTATCCATCTATCTCGTCTGTCTGTCTGTCTGTCTGTCTGTCTGTCTGTCTATCTATCTATCTATCTATCTATCTATCTATCTATCTATCTATCTATCTCATCTATCTCATCTATCTCATCTGCCTGTCTGTCTGTGTCCATCTCCATCTCTCTCTCCATCCCTCCATCTCTCTATCATCTGTCTTCTATTTCTTTCTAATCTATCTATCTATCTATCTATCTATCTATCTATCTATCTATCATCTAATCTATCTATCTCATCTCATTTATCTCATCTATCTATCTATCTATCTATCTATCTATCTATCATCCATCTATCTATCATCTATCTCATCTATCCATCTATCCATCTATCTCGTCTGTCTGTCTGTCTGTCTATCTATCTATCTATCTATCTATCTATCTATCTATCTATCTATCTATCTATCTATCTATCTATCTATCTATCTATCCAGTGCTTTTTTTGTAAACAAAAAAGGTGCCGGAACTCACACACTTCATACAACCTGCCTTGCCTACTCTACAAGGTTCCATCCCAAAAAGGTGTCGGAACTCCGTTCTGGGCGTTCTATGACAAAAAAAGGCCCTATATCTATCTATTGCCTCCATCTATCATTTATTATCATCTCTATCTATCTATCTATCTATCTATCTATCTATCTATCTATCTATCTATCTATCTATCACCTCCATCTCATGGTGAGACAGCCCTGGGTGGTTTGCAACATCATACAAGCAGAGATAGAAATATTTAAACATTAAAATTAACTATTAAACTACACAGCGTATTACAGTCTACTACCCTAACATATTGTGTGAACCCAGCCATGGAGAATTTTCTCCATTCCCATCAGATTAAACTCATCTGCACCAGTTCCTTGGTCTATAAAATTAAATCTAGCATGACTTATTATTCTTCACTGTGTTTAAGCTGGACGCGTTACGGACCTCCTGCTAGTTCATCTTAGGCTGCCTCCTTAAATGCTTTATTAAAAACAGGGGTTCTGCTTTCCTAGTTCTGCTGTTCCATAGGACATTCTCGGCCCTCCTTGGTTCTCAGATCTCCAATAAGTTCTGCAAAGTCCATGGATGTTAGGTTTTGTGACATAACAACTGGGGTATTTCTCAAGCGCTAACTAAAGAAATGCTCATTTTTCTGCATTGTTCCAGTTTGGCTTGGGAAGACCAAATCCTTCCGCGTTTTTTGCCATTCTCCCAACTTCGAAGCCAACAAATACTCCAATTTATTTTCAAGCGCTTCAAAGTTTGGAGGAATACAGGAAGTCTTTGACTTTCAACTAACTTAGTTCAAAGTTACAACACCGCTGAAAAAAAAGTGACTTAGAACCAGTTTTACACGCTTACGGCCGTCGCACCATCCCCACGTCATGTGATCAAGATTCGGACGCTCGGCAACTGACTCATATTTATGATGGTCGCAGTATCCAGGGGTCACGTGATCCCCTTTTGCCACCTTCCGACAAGCAAAAGCCAATGGAGAAGCCGGATCCACTTAACAACTGCAGAGATTCACTTCACAGCGGGACGAAAGCCCGTCAAATTGTGCAGCTCACTTAACAACTGCCTTGCTTAGCAAAAGAAATTTTGGGCTCAGCTGTGGTCGTACGTTGAGGACTACACGTGGGGTGGCGTGCAAAAATTTGGGAGCGAGATTAATCAGTAAATCCAAGTTAATCTTGGTGCGGTTTCCGAGCCGTTACGGGCCGCTGCTTCGGGCTGACTAACCAGCTACTTTCTCAAAGAATTTTTGAAATGAGAACTTACGAAAGGAAGCAAAGAATGATGCAAGGAAAATGGACAGCAAATTACTCACAGCCCATTGCAAGAGGAAGGGAGGGATCACTTATGAATCAGTGTGGCTGCAACGTCCACCCAACTGGAGAATACCTATTCTGCCTTAAAGCCCAGGGCTGCATTTCTGCAGAGAAGGACCTTTGCAATTTTTTTGCAAACTTGAAATGAGGGAGGTAGCCCAAGGCAAGAGCCGTGGAGGCTGGAACGGGACGTTGTGAGAAGAATAGCGGAGCTGAAAAATGCCTCAAGGTTATTAGGTTCACCCGCTGATGCTTCAGGGTCCCAATCAACTATTTGTGGTGGTGGTGGTGGGGGACACACTTCTTCATTTATATAACCAAGATCACAGGTCTAAACCTTTCTCTGTTTACTTGAGTAAGGTTGATTTTTTTTTAAAAAAAAAATCCTGCTTTTATTACTTTAGTAGTAACTTAATGTAACAAGCATGGCTAATATTCTTTCCCCCTCCTATTTTCCCCACAACAACAACCCTGTGAGGTAAATTGGGCTGAAAGTAACTCTGCCCAAAGTCACCCAGATGGCTTTCATGCCTAAGGCGGGACTAGAACTCACCGTCTCCTGGTGATTGGCTCAAAGTCACCCAGATGGCTTTCATGCCGAAGGCGGGACTAGAACTCACCGTCTCCTGGTGATTGGTTCAAAGTCACCCAGTCGACTTTCATGCCGAAGGCGGGACTAGAACTCACCGTCTCCTGGTGATTGGTTCAAAGTCACCCAGTCGACTTTCTTGGCTAAGGCGGGACTAGAACTCACCATCTCCTGGTGATTGGCTCAAAGTCACCCAGTCGACTTTCATGCCGAAGGCGGGACTAGAACTCACTGTCTCCTGGTGATTGGCTCAAAGTCACCCAGATGGCTTTTATGGCCAAGGCAGGACTAGAACTCACCGCCTCCTGGTGATTGGCTCAAAGTCACCCAGGTGGCTTTCAGGACTAAGGCGGGACTAGAACTCACCGTCTCCTGGTGATTGGCCCAAAGTCAGCCAGGCAGCTCTCATGTCTAACATGGGACTAGAACTCACTGTCTCCTGATGATTGGTCCAAGTTTGTCTAGCTGGCTTTCGTGTCTAAGGCAAAACTAGAATTCACCATCTCCTAGCTTATTGTTATTACAGTAAGTTATTACGGCCTGATGCCTTAATAACTATACCAAACTGGCTCTAGGTTCAAATTCACAAAACTGGCTGTAGGTTTTCAGTTTCACTGTGGGTAACTTCACCCAACCGACTTACTCAACCCACCAATCAGAAACTAGTCATATACAGATTTGTGCTATGTGTCCCATCACGCATAAACTCCACAGTCCAAACTAATCACAGTTGAATGACGCTACTCCAATATCTCAGGGGCTGCCCCAAAGAAGAGGGAGTCAAGCTATTCTCCAGAGCACCTGAAAGCAGGACAAGAAGCCACGGATGGAAACTCATCAAGGAGAGAAGGAACCTGGAATTAAGGAGGAATTTCCTGACAGTTAGAACAACTAACCAGTGGAACAACCTGCCTCCAGAGGTGGTGAATGCTCCAACACTAGACATTTTTAAGAAGAGACTGGACAATCATTTGTCTGAAATAGTATAAGGTTTCCTGCCTGAGCAGGGGGTTGGACTAGATGACCTCCAAGGTCCCTTCCAACAACTACTACTACTACTTCTTCTTCTTCTTCTTCTTCTTCTTCTTCTTCTTCTTCTTCTTCTTCTTCTTCTTCTTCTTCTTCTTATTATTATTATTATTATTATTATTATTATTATTATTATTATTATTATTATTATATCTTTAACTGACCTCCTCAAATGTCTTACGCATGGTCACCTAGGGTCTGCCAGGAGCCAGAAGGGGGAATAGAAGGGAGGGACAGAAGATATGATCCGGGTTTCAAATGGCAGAGAAAAAAAGCAGCCCAATCTCAGAGTCCCAGAAGACAATCCCTTAAATAGGAGCCAGCCGTGTGCTGCAGCTGCCAAAAAAGCCAACACAGTGCTAGGCTGCATTAACAGAGAGAAAGAATCGAGATCACGTGAAATGTTAATACCACTTTACAAGGCGTTGGTAAGGCCACACTTGGAATCCGGCATTCAGTTTTGGTCACCACGATGTAAAAAAAGATGTTGAGACTCTGGAAAGAGTACAGAGGAGAGCAACAAAGATGATCAAGGGACTGGAGGCTAAAACATATAAGGAACGGCTGCTGGAATTGGGGATGTCCAGTTTAATGAAGAGAAGGACCAGGGGGGACAGGATAGCAGCGTTCCAGTATCTCAGGGGCTGCCCCAAAGAAGAGGGAGTCAAGCTCTTCTCCAAAGCGCCCGAAGGCAGGATGAGAAGCAATGGATGGAAACGAATCAAGGAGAGAAGCAACCTGGAACTAAGGAGAAACTTCCTAACAGTGAGGACAATTAGCCAGTGGAACAGCTTGCCACCAGAAGTTATGGCTGCTCCAACACTAGAAGTTTTAAAGAGGAGGTTGGTCAACCATTTGTCTGAAATTTTATAGGGTTTCCTAGCTGAGCAAGGGGTTGGACTAGAAGACCTCCAAGGCCCCTTCCAACTCTGTTATTCTGTATCCTGCTTTTACCAATAAAAAGCCGAGCAGAATAAAATTCCCTGGCAGACGGAAATCTAGCAGGTTATAGGGCTGGGCTGGATTTTTCCTCCCTCGCCTGGGTGGCTTGTATTTAAGGAGAGGCCGTGGGGAGAGGTGCTCTTTTCAAAAAAAAAAAAAGGGAACATGTTTGAACATCGTGCGCTTAATACCGTTTACGCGGCACAATCCATTCTGCCGGATCATCAGTTTTCTAAATCCTTCACGCCCATCTTCCCTTCAAGTACTGGAGAGATGCAAAACACCAGGGCCTTCAAAGAGACCAGCGTTGACACTATAGGTTGCCCTCAACTTACGACCGCAGTTTTGGAGCAGAACTCCCGTTGCTAAGCAAGGCGGTTGTTAAGTAAGCCGTGCTCAATTTTATGACATTTTTTTGCCACGGTTATTAATCACATTCGTGCAGTTGTTAAGAGGATCTGGCTTCCCCCCCTTGTTTTTTTGCTGGTCAGAAGCCTGTTGGGAAGATCACCACGTGGAGATCACAGTGACCATCATAAACACACATGCTGCTTGCCCAGCATCCATTTTGTGACTGTGGGGGAATGCTGGGAAATTCTGGGAGTTGAAGTCCACCCAGTTTATTTATTTAATTTATGTTATTTATTTAATTTAATTTCTATACCGCCCTTCTCCCGAAGGACTCAGGGCAGTGCACAGGGCGATAAAAATACAACATACAAAAATTAAAAATAAGATTCAATTAATCTAGCCCTAACAATAAAGAATTACAAATTACAAATTAAAATACCCCCAAACCCATTAGTTTAAACCAAGGATGCTTTTTTTCAGGAGGCAACTGGACTGTCTTGTTTTTCTTTGAAGACATTTCGCTTCTCATCCAAGAAGCTTCTTCAGCTCTGACTGGATGGTGAAGGATAGAAGGATTTATACTCCTTGCAGAAAAACTGGTCATTTGCATCCTTTTTAGAGGGTCGTTGAGGCCACCTGGAGGTCTGTCTGTGTCCTCAGGGTCACCCAAGTGGTGCAAACGGGGGATCGATCTATCTCCAGTCTACAACACCGTCCTTTCCGCAGTTCCAAGAAGGCTCCACCCCCATTTGCACCACTCGGGTGACCCTGAGGATACAGACAAACCTCCAGGTGGCCTCAACGACCCTCTAAAAAGGATGCAAATGACCAGTTTTTCTGCAAGGAACATAAATCCTTCCCTTCCCCCACCATCCAGTCAGAGCTGAAGAAGCTTCTGGGATGAGAAGCGAAACGTCTTCAAAGAAAGGAGCCTTGGTGGAGCAGTGGGCTAATGCCTCCTTAAGTAACACCAGCTGCCTGCAATTAGTGCAGGTTCGAGTCCCACCAGGCTCAAGGTTGACTCAGCCTTCCATCCTTCCGAGGTAGGTAAAATGAGGACCCAGATTGTTGGGGGCAATAAGCTGACTTTGTAATAATGCCGCTGGGGTGTGTGTGAAAGCCCTAATAAGCAGGCATATACATAGAATGAAGGCTATTGCTAAGCACATTTGATTTGTGCTTAAATTGTAAGCCGCCCTGAGTCTTCGGAGAAGGGCGGGATATAAATGGGATTAAAATAAAAAAATAAAAAAATAAAAAAAACAAGAAAAGTCCAATTCCCTCCTGAAAAAGCATCTTCGGGACAACCCGGACCTTGGAGGACGGAGAATCTCCATAAAGACCCAACTTCAAACGGCCAAAGCTGAGAAAAACACTTCTTCCGTTCGAAACCGCTTGTAAGGATCATCCAGGAGGAATGCAAGTCCGACGCTCGTTCTGGTGAAAGGTGAGAAGGCCCGGTTCCAAAGAGCGATTGTCATTGTTCATTCCAGAGCTATTGTTCCACAGCCCAGCTCCGAAACTCCGAGAACAAAGGCCTCTGGCTGTTGGAAAAGGTCAGGCCTCGCCACCCCGTTGGACGTCAGTCAGTCGAAGCGGGGAGGGGGGGAAACAGGTGGATCAAACGGCTCAAAGGCCAGACAGGCTTGAAGGGGGGGAAAACAACCGTGGGGCAGCCGGAGTTCAAATTTCGACGCAATGCTCTGCTTCCCGAACCGAAATTTCTGCATTTTCTCCCCTTTACAGAATCGGCAAAGATTCGCTACCGCTCCAAACGAGAAATAAAACTCTACGAGTTAAGGGAAAAACATACAGTAGTCCTTGACTTAAGGGCCACAATTTGAGCCCGGATTTCTATTAAAAGCGGGACGCTTGTTAAGTGAGTTATGTCCAATTTTACGACGTTTTGGCACGATTGTTAAGCAAAGTTCTAGTCCCACCTTAGGCACGAAAGTCGGCTGGATGACTTTGGGCTAATGATCAGGAGACTGTGAAGCCTAGTCCCATCGTAGGCACGAAAACCGGTTGGGTGACTTTGGGCCCATCACCAGGAGACGGTGAGTTCTAGTCCCTCCTTAGACATGAAAGCCATCTGGGTGACTTTGGCCCAACCAGCTGGAGACAGTGAGTTCTAGTCCTGCCTTAGCCATGAAAGCCAGCTGGGTGACTTTGGGCCAATCACCAGGAGATGGCGAATTCTAGTCCTGCCTTAGATATGAAAGCTGGGCTGGGTTGACCAATCACTAGGAGGTTGTGAGTTCTAGTCCCACCTTAGGCACGAAAGCCAGCTGGGCAATTAGTGCCAATCACTAGGAGACGGTGAATTCTAGTCCTGCCTTAGCCATGAAAGCCAGAGGTGTGATTTTGGGCCAATCACCAGGAGACGGTGAGTTCTAATCGTGCCTTAGACATGAAAACTGGGCTGGGTTGACCCATCACTAGGAAGTTGTGAGTTCCAGGCCCGCCTTAGGCACAAAAGACAGCTAGGTGACTTTGGGCCAATTACCAGGAGACGGTGAATTCTAGTCCCACCTTAGGCATGTAAACCAGCTGGATCACTTTGGGCCAATCACTAAAAGATGGTGAGTTATACTCCCGCCTTAGCCATGAAAGCCAGCTGGAGGACTTTGGGCCAATCACCAGGAGACGGTGACTTCCTGAATGCCTCAACCAGCACGTGTGGACTTCAACTCCCAGAATTCCCCAGCCTGAATGCAAGTTGAAGTCCCCACATCTTAAAGCTGCTGAGATGGAGAAACACCGTTGTAGGTCTGGCAGGAATGGATTCAGGTTACAGAAAAGCAAATCCTGATGAAGTCCTAGAAAAATTTGCTCCACATAAAAAACAGTTTGAACAGTGGAATCCTATGATCTAAGGAGGTGGGACCCTCCCTTTTGTTGCATTTACTCAAGAGGAAGCTGGATATCCTCTGTCTGGGATAATGCAATGTGGATTCCTGCTGTGAGAAAGGGGTCAGAGTCAGACTAGATGTCCTCAAGAACTTTTTTTAAAAAAAATAAAATAAAAAATAAAATAGATGATTAAAGCAGCTCTTCCAATTCTAGAAGCCTGTTCAAAAAAACAGCAACGATTAACTCACTTCTCTGGGATATGGCAGGCTTATTTACACACAGTGGAAATTAGTATCACAACGCTATATATATATATATATATATATATATATATATATATATATATATATATACATACATACATACATATACATACATACATACATACATATATGTTTTCTGAGGTTTTCGCGGGTGTTTGTATGTAGATCTTTGGTCATTCGGGTTTTTTTCCCACATAGAATTGAAGGTATAGGAGCAACGTTTCGACGAAATCTCAAAGCCACCAGCCTGAGGATGACAGATGAGATTTCGTCGAAACGTTGCTCTTATACTTTCAATTCTACGTGAGAAAAAACCCGAATGAATATATATATATATATATATATATATATATATATATATATATATATATATATATATATGTGTGTGTGTGTGTGTGTGTGTGTGTGTGTAAATTACTAACAAAGAATTTAGGGAGGCTGATATGCATTTCGGACTCATTAGTCCTCATCAGTCAGTCATACCCTTCTGAGATTCAGAAGGGTATGACTGACTGATGAGGACTAATGAGTCCGAAATGCATATCAGCCTCCCTAAATTCTTTGTTAGTAATTTACACAAATATATGAACTGTCCGGTGTGACTACAGCCTGTTCGATGGCCTTTGAGATAAGGCTGAAAACAGGAAATAAAGATACACACACACACACACACACACACACAGAGAGAGAGAGAAATCTTGTTGTTTTGCAGTTTGTTGTTTCTTTTAGATGTGTTGATTGATTGGAATTGGAGTCCTGTGACCATGACGGTCCTCAAGTTTGCAAGAAACGATTGAAGTTCCCGTAATTCCCCTTTTTTTGCACAACATCCTGCCCATTTACTGGTTTCTTCAGAAACCAACAATTATGCACAGGACGGCTGAGAAAGACACCTATGTTAATTTCCACCCTCTTCCGTTCATATTTATCACTTTAATGCTTTATATATGTTCATTTCCATCTGATAAGGCACCCAGAGTTGCTTGGTTAGCGAGATGAATGGCATATACATTTAATTAAAAAAAGAACACCTTTCACGGAATCAAACAATCACATCTGCCAGGTCCTTGAGAAGGACTTGATAAGTGGACAAAATGCCAAATCCAGTCTACATAATCTGGCCGACCACGTGACAAACCATAATAAATATGTATTTTCTAAAAAAAAAAAGAAACCAACAAATTGGCTTTGGGCCATTCTAGCATTGCATCAAGGGAGATTTCATCCCACATGGAAATAAAATGCGGGCAAGGTTCATAATAATAATAATAATATTGGAAGGGACCTTGGAGATCATCTAGTCGAACCCCCCCCTGCTCAGGCAGGAAACCCTATACCATTTCAGACAAATGGCTGTCCAGTCTCTTCTTAAAAACTTCCAGCATTCACAACTTCTGGTGGCAAGTTGTTCCACTGGTTAATTGTTCTGACTGTCAGGAAGTTTCTCCTTAGTTCTAGGTTGCTTCTCTCCTTGATTGGTTTCCATCCGTTGCTTCTTGTCCTGCCTGCAGGCGCTTTGGAGAACAGCTTGACTCCCTCTTCTTTGGGGCAGCCCCTGAGATATTGGAAGGCTGCTATCCTGTCCCCCCTCGTCCTTCTCTTCATTAAACTAGACATACCCAATTCCAGCAGCCGTTCCTTAGCCTCCAGTCCCCTGATCATCTTTGTTGCTCTTCTCTGTACTCTTTCCAGAGTCTCAACATCTTTTTTTACATCGTGGTGACCAAAACTGGATGCCGTATTCCAGGTGTGGCCTTGCCAAGGCCTTGTAAAGTGGTATTAACACTTCATGTGGTCTCAATTGTATCCCTCTGTTAATGCAGCCCAGCACTGTGTTGGCTTTTTTAGCAGCTGCAGCACACGGCTGTCTCCTATTGAAGGGATTGTCCGCTAGGTTTATTTGGATCTGCCTATTTTGCAACATTGCAGCCCATGTGCATGTTGGGGTGTGGAAAGGTTGAATCCATGGAGTTGTACCAAATTTTTTGGCAGGATCAGATGGCCAGACCATCAAAATATTTTATTTCCCAAATCGCTAAAATAGATGACCATTAGGGGTCACCGAAGAGCTGGGATTTTCTGTGTGTTTCTTTACCGCTCTCCTGAGGACATCTGGTTATTGCAGCTTCCTTTTTTTATATATATATAAACTTTGTGCAGGTCGTCCTAGACTTACACCCACAATTGAGCCAAAAATTTCTGTTGCTAAGTGAAACATTTTTAAAAGTGAATTTTGCCCCTTTATACGACCTTTCATGCCACTGTTGTTAAGTGAATTGTTGCCGTTGTTAAGTTAGTAACACGATTGTTAAGTGAATCCGGCTTCCCCCATTGTCTTTGCTGGTGAGTAGGTCACAAAAGGGGTTCACATGACCCCAAGGACACTGTCATAAGAATGAGTCATTTGCCAAGTGTCCGAGTTTGGCAGGGATGCTACCAGGGTCATAAGTGAGAAAAATGGTTGTAAGTCACTGTCTTCAGTCCTCTTGTAACTTCAAATGGTCACTAAAGGAACTGTTGAAAGTTAAGGACTACCTGTACCAAAATGGATGGCCACAAGGGGTGAGCAAAGAGTTGAGATTTTCTGTGTGTCTCTTTACCGCCATCTTGAGGACATCTGGCTATTGCAGCTTCCATATTTTTTTTTTTTGACTTTATATAGGCTCAGCAACATGGACTCTTAATTGTTCGGAAAATTCAACCTTGGTGTGCTACTTTTGCAGAGCGATTCTTCTCTCATTTGAAACAGGAACAGACCACTTTGCTATCCCAGAGACTCCTTAATATCATTTCACACACACACACACACACACGCACACACAAACACACTAAAGCAGTGATTCTCAACCTTGGCAACTTAAAGATGGGGGGACTTCAGCTCCCAGAATGGCTGGGGAATTCTGGGAGTTGAAGTCCCACTCATCTTCAAGTTGCCAAGGTTGAGAAACACTGATGTAAAATCTTCAAATAATAATAATAATAAAGTTGGAAGGGACCTTGGAGGTCATCTAGTCCAACCCCCTGCTCAGGCAGTAAACCCTATACCATTTCAGGCAAATGGCTGTCCGGTCTCTTCTTAAAAACCTCCAGTGTTGGAGCATTCACCACCTCTGGAGGCAGGTTGTTCCACTGGCTAATTGTTCTAACAGTCAGGAAGTTTCTCCTTAGTTCTAGGTTGCTTCTCTTCTTCTTCTAGGTTGTAAAGTGGTATTAGTACTTCACCTGATCTTGATTCTATCCCTCTGTTAATGCAGCCTAGCACTGTGTTGGCTTTTTTGGCAGCTGCAGCACACGGCTGGCTCATATTGAAGGGATTGTCTACTAAGACTCCGAGATCCCTCTCACAGTTACTACTATTGAGCAAGGTACCACCTAGACTATACCTATGCATTTGATTTTTCCTGCAAATGCAAAACGCTGTTGGTAAAGTTTTTCCAGGCTGGTTACGTGATTCAAAGGATCACCCACTACTTCCTGGGATCTCAGCGACTGCATCCTGTTGGAACACGCTTGCAAACGTCCGTGTGCTGCTGCTGCTAAACTCCTAAACTGTTGGTACCATGTTAAGCGAACAGGCCAATTAAATCTAAATTTAAATAGTCAGAGAGGGCGGGAATGCAGTCCCTGTCACCCCGTAAGGATGCAACCTTCACACCACTGAGAAACCCCTTGGGGTGTGGGGGTGTGCGTGCGCTACATCTCGGGTGTTAGCAAACGTTGTGTGAATACTACTTTGGGTTCTGCCTAGGCTCCAATCGCTCAAAAAGGCTTTGCCTAATTGTTTGTTATTTATTTATTATTATCATTATAATAAATATTTTGTTATATTTATAATTTATTATATATTTATTATATACTTATTTTATTTATTTTATATTTATTATAATTTATAATAAATAGACCTAGAAGACTAGAAGACCTCCAAGGTCCTTCTAACTCTGTTATTCTATTCTGTTCTGTTCTGTTCTATAATTATTCTATTATTCTATTCTATTCTGTTCTGTTCTATAACTATTCTATTATTCTATTCTATTCTGTTCTATAACTATTCTATTATTCTGTTCTGTTCTATAACTATTCTATTGTTCTATTTTGTTCTGTTCTGTTCTGTTCTGTTCTATAACTATTCTATTATTCTATTCTGTTCTGTAACTATTCTATTATTCTATTATATTCTGTTCTATATTCTATTATTCTATTCTGTTCTGTTCTGTAACTATTCTATTCTATTCTATTCTATTCTATTCTATTCTATTCTATTCTATTCTATTCTATTCTATTCTATTCTATTCTATTCTATTCTATTCTATTCTATTCTATTCTTCTCCCATGGATCTCGGTGTGTCTGTTCCAGAATTTTACAAGCTGGCGCTATTCAGTCCTTTGGCTTTTACTGTTCATGGGGATTATGGGTTAAGTGATGAAACTCAACACCATCTGAATGATGCTGGGTAGGAGAAGTGGCTTAATTTAGTTAGGACTAATATTAGATTTCGCTCATTGAAATATTCGGCTATTGAAACCTTCACCCTGTCAGCCAACAGTTACATACTGAATGGAGATTTCTGTGAAATCAACCAAATCCTCAAATAGTTATAGGTAAAGGTAAAGGTTCCCCTGCACATGTGTACTAGTCATTTCCAACTCTAGGGGCCGGTGCTCATCTCCATTTCAAAGCCGAAGAGCCAGCGCTTGTCCGAGGACGTCTCCGTGGTCATGTGGCCGGCATGACTAGACGCCAAAGGCGCACGGAACGCCGTTACCTTCCCACCGGAGTGGTCCCTATTTTTCTACTTGCATTTTTACGTGCTTCCGAACTGCTAGGTTGGCAGAAGCTGGGACGCGTAACAGGCGCTCACTCTGCTACGCGGCACTCGGGATTCGACCCGCCAAACTGCCAACCTGATCGACAAGCTCAGCGTCCTAACCCACTGAGCCACCGCGTCCCTTCAAATAGTTATATATACCCATAATTAGAATACCATTTAAAAATGCTTTGAAAATTGGGGAAGTTCTTAAAATTGTCCAGGAAGACTGAATATTCTTAAAATTCTAGAAGTTGACTTCGAAGAACAAAAAATGGTTAGTAAGCCTGAAGATGATGAGTGGGACCTCGTTGAAACGTCGCCGAGACACTCAAGCTTACGCTCAGAACGGAGTTCCGGCACCTGGATAGAACCTTGTAGGGTAGGCAAGGTGGCTTGTATGACATGTGTGAGTTCCTATATACTTTTCCTGCCACAGTTTTTAAGGGAATCACTGCAGTTAAGTTAGCCACACAGTTGTTAAGTGAATCTGGCTTCCCCATTGGCTTTGCTTGTCAGAAGGTAGCACAAAAGGGGATCAAATGACCTTGGGATACTGCAACCGTCGTAAGTACATGTCAGTTGCCAAGCATCTGAATTTTGATCCAATGACCAGGGGGATGCTACAACGGTTGTAAGCGTGGAAAACGGTCATAAATCATATAACTGTCATAAGCCACATCCTAACAAAGATAATTAGGGGACTGGAGCCGAAACCATATGAAGAACAGTTGCAGGAATTGGGCATGTCTCGTTTAAGGAAGAGAAGGACGAGGGGGGACAGGATAGCAAATCTTCCAGTATCTCAGGGGCTGCCCCAAAGAAGAGGGAGTCAAGCTATTCTCCAAAGCCCCTGAAGGCAGGAGAAGAAGCAACGGATGGAAACTCATCAAGGAGAGAAGCAACCTGGAACTAAGGAGAAACTTCCTGACAGTTTGAACAATTAGCCAGTGGAACTACTTGCCTCCAGAATTTGTAGGGGCTTTATCCCTGGAGGATTTTAAGAAGAGACTGGACAGCCAATTTGCCTGAATTGGTATAGGGTTTCCTGCCTGAGCAGGGGGTTGGACTAGATGACCTCCAAGGTCCCTTCCAACTCTTCCGTTATTCTGTTATTGGAATTGTAGTCTCGAGGCCATGTTGGAATGTTGCCTGGGTAGCATTTATTTTAGAGACATTTGCAATGCTTAATATCATAGATCAACATTGGGAAGGTCCCAACCTATTTAAAGTCAGAGGTGAGAAAACGGTGTCTAAAAATAGTACCGGGGGTGGGGGGGAGAGTGGGAGGGCTGTGAGTGGGAAGCAGGCAAGGGAAGAGGGGAGTGACCCAAAACCCGGGGAGGATAAAATCTAGAACGGATAATAGAGTAGAAGAAGTAGCGGAGTCGGAAGGGACCCCTCAGAGGTCTTCTAGTCCAACCCCCCCCCCCCTGTACCATTCCAGACAAGTGGCAGGCCAAGCTTCCCTTGGAACTCTTCCAGTGACGAAGCACCCACAACAGAAAAAAACAAATAACAACAGAATAATAACAGAGTTGGTGGGAAGGGACCTGGGAGGTCATCTAGCCCAACCCCCTGGGAAGAGTGGGTGGAGAAGAGGGCGGGGCAAAATTGACAGCTCTGATTAGGGAAAAGATAAATTGGATGCTGATTGGAAGGTGGTGGTGGGGTTTTTTTTGGACTTTTTTTTGCATGAAACAGGGGAAAAAAAGAAAGAACGCGGAATTAGGATATGTGGGTGTGATGATTGGAAAGGAGAGTAGATTAGAGAAAAAAAACAAAAGTTGTATAGCCACCGTAGAGCAAGTGTTTCCATTTATATTTTTGTCTTTTGTTCCGCACTTTTGCCTTCTTTCTTTCCTTTCTTCCTTCCTTCAGCGCCCTCTTTCTCCTCCCTTTCCCTTCTTCTTTCTTTCTTTCCTTCCTTCTACCTCCCTCCCTCCCTCCTTCCTTCCTTTCTTCTTTCCTTCATTTTCTTCCTTCTCCCCCTTTCCCCCTTTTTTTCCTTTCCTGCCCCCTCCCTCCTCCCTTCCTTTCCTTTCTGTCATTCCTTCTTTCTTCTCTTCCTCTCCCCTTCTCCTTCCTTCTTTCCTTTCTTCCTTCCTTCTTCTCCCTCCCTCCCTCCCTCCCTTTCTTTTCTTTCTTTCCTTCTTTCTCCTCGCTCTGTCTCTGCCTTCTTTCTCTTTCTCTCTCTTTCCCTTCTTTCTTTCTTTCTTCTTTCTTTCTTTCTTTCTTTCTCTCTCTCTCTCTCTCTCTCTCTCTTTCTTTCTTTCTCTCTTTCTTCCCTTCCCTTCCCTTCTTTCTCTTTGCCTTTTCTTTCTTTCTTTCTTTCTTTCTTTCTTTCTTTCTTTCTTTCTTTCTTTCTTTCTTTCTTTCTTTTCTCTTTCCTTCCTTTGCCTTCTTTCTCTTTCTTTCACTTTGCCTTCTTTCTTTCTTTCTTTCTTTCTTTCTTTCTTTCTTTCTTTCTTTCTTTTTCTTTCTTACTTCCCTTCCTTCGCCTTCTTTCTCCTTCTTTCTCTTTGCCTTCTTTTTCTTTCTTTCTTTTTTCTTTCTTTCTTTCTTTCTCTCTCCTTTCTTTCTTTCTCTCTTTCTTTCTTCCCTTCCCTTCCTTTGCCTTCTTTCTCTTTCTTTCTCTTTGCCTTCTTTCTCTTTCTTTCTTTCTTTCTTTCTTTCTTTCTTTCTTTCTTTCTTTCTTTCTTTCTTTCTTTCTTTCTTTCTTTCTTTCTTTCTTTCCTCTCTCTCTGTCTCTCTCTCTCTCTGTCTCTCTCCTTTCTTCCCTTCCCTTCCCATTCCTTTCCCCCTTTCCCTTACTTTAAGCATCAGCTCCTCTGAGCTTTCACCCTTCCTGCCTGAAACTTTTAATAAAGTTACCATAAAGGCTTTCACTCTGCCCCGAGCGTGCCGGAATGCGCCCACAGGCAATCTTGAAACGCGCGTCGCACCCGATTTGGTTCAGCAATCTGTACACGCACACACACGCACACACAACCCGTGTTTCCCCCCCCTTCCCTCTCTCTCCAAGGTACCCCCGAGTTGACTTACCCTTCCAGCAATGCCGGGGTGCCTCTCAGGGCTGCCGGCTGCCTTTGGGGTCCATGCTCAGCCGCCCCCCCCAAGCGGGCTGCCTTCCTCGCCCTCCTCCGGTCCTTCCTCGCCTCCTCCTCCTCGAGATGTTGCTCCAGCCGAGCCCGCCCGGGAACAGCAGCCTCCGGCGCAAGAGCGGTGGGGAAAGAGGAGAAGAAGCGGAAGAGGGAGGCGGGCCCGGGGGGGGGGCCTGGCTGGGCCAACCCTTGCCTGGATGCCCGGGGGGGGGGGGAGAAAGGGCACGGCTTCTCGGCCGCTCTCTCCCGGGCGCGGCGCCACAGCGAAGCCCGGGCCAAACTTTGGGCAACTTTTCACCCTTGGCCAGAGAAAGCCGGGACACCCCATCGCCCCCCGGGGAGAGCGAAAGCCGCTCCTGGCCGCCCCCGGGTGTCCGAGCCCGGAATCGACCCGCTCGCTCAAGGCTGCTCAACTCGGGCCGGTGGGAAACAGGTTTGTTAGACTGCTGGGTCGTTTCCCTGGGTCGTGTGTGTGTGTGTGCGTTATTGTTGTTGTCATCGTCGTCGTGCAGTGTATATTGGAGGTAGTTACCCTTTGAGAGCTACATGCAATGAAAACTCACCTTAATGTATTAATGTACATTTAAAGTGACAATAAAGTCATTGTTCTGTTCTGTTCTGTTCTACTTTATTCTATTCCACTCTACTCTATTATTCTATTGTATTCTACTCTGCTCTATTCTATTCTATATTTTCTATTCTATTCTATTCTATTCTATTCTATTCTATTCTATTCTATTCTATTCTATTCTATTCTATTCTATTCTATTCTATTCTACTCTACTCTACTCTACTCTATTCCTTATTTCTATTCTATTCTATTCTATTCTATTCTATTCTATTCTATTCTATTCTATTCTATTCTATTCCTTATTTCTATTCTATTCTATTCTATTCTGTTCCATATTTTCTATTCTATTCTATTCTATTCTGCTCTGCTCTATTCTATTCTATATTTTCTATTCTATTCTATTCTATTCTATTCTATTCTATTCTATTCTACTCTACTCTACTCTACTCTATTCCTTATTTCTATTCTATTCTATTCTATTCTATTCTATTCTATTCTATTCTATTCTATTCTATTCTATTCTATTCTATTCTATTCTATTCTATTCTATTCTATTCCTTATTTCTATTCTATTCTATTCTATTCTATTCTGTTCCATATTTTCTATTCTATTCTATTCTATTCTATTCTATTCTATTCTATTCTATTCTATTCTATTCTATTCTATTCTATTCTATTCTATTCTATTCTATTCCTTATTTCTATTCTATTCTATTCTATTCTGTTCCATATTTTCTATTCTATTCTATTCTATTCTATTCTATTCTATTCTGCTCTGCTCTATTCTATTCTATATTTTCTATTCTATTCTGTTCTATTCTATTCTATTGTATTCTATTCTGTTCTGTTCTGTTCTATTCTATTCTATTCTATTCTATTCTATTCTACTCTACTCTATTCTATTCCTTATTTCTATTCTATTCTATTCTATTCTATTCTATTCTATTCTATTCTATTCTATTCTATTCTATTCTATTCTATTCTATTCTATTCTATTCTATTCTGTTCCATATTTTCTATTCTATTCTATTCTATTCTATTCTATTCTGCTCTGCTCTGCTCTATTCTGTTCTATTCTATTCTGTTCTGTTCTATTCTATTCTATTCTATTCTATTCTATTCTATTCTATTCTATTCTATTCTATTCTGTTCTGTTCCATATTTTCTATTCTATTCTATTCTATTCTATTCTATTCTATTCTATTCTATTCTATTCTATTCTATTCTATTCTATTCTATTCTATTCTATTCTGCTCTGCTCTGCTGTAC
>NC_139514.1:3058833-3106333 GCF_947247035.1 Vipera ursinii
ATACTCCAACGGTAGTAAGATTAGGGGACTGGAGGCTAAAACTTACTGGAGGCTAAAACTTACAAGGAACGGTTGCTGGAATTGGGCATGTCTAGTTTAACGAAGAGAAGGACGAGGGGGGACATGATAGCAGTATTCCAGTATCTCAGGGGCTGCCCCAAAGAAGGGGGAGTCAAGCTCTTCTCCAAAGCACCTGAAGGCAGGACAAGAAGCAACGGATGGAAACCAATCAAGGAGAGAAGCAACCTGGAACTAAGGAGGAATTTTCTGACAGTTAGAACAATTAACCAGTGGAACTCCTTGCCTCCAGAAGCTGTGAATGCTCCAACACTGGAAGTTTTTAAGAAGAGACTGGACAGCCATTTGTCTGAAATGGTACAGGGTTTCCTGCCTGAGCAGGCGGTTGGACTAGATGACCTCCAAGGTCCCTTCCATCATCATTATTATTATTATTATCATCATCATCATCATCACACAGTCAGCCAGATGTTTAGACTGGATTTAGCATTTTTGTCTACCTATTGAGTTCTTACCAAGGACCTCAGATGATGATGATGATATTATTATTATTATTATTATTATTATTATTATTATTAGTGAGAAACGGTCGTAAGTCTCTTTTTTCAGGGCCATTGTAACGGTCAGTAAGCGAGCTGTTGTACGTTGAGGACTACAGACAAACATAATAAAGGTGGAATGGCAAAACCCTAACCCTTTATATTCCCGAACCTGGTTTTGGATTATATTAAGGACTCAGGTGGATTCTCTGCCACTCAAGCTCCATTTCTGGAACAAGCCCTGGAAAAACTGGTTTTGAGAATCCTTCAGCCTCAACGGAGACCGGTCTGAGGTAGGCTTGAAATAGGTTACCTCAGCTGTGGGATTACCTGAAACGTATCCGACCCAGCCCAGTGTTTGGAATTGTAATTGTGGAACAATTAATTCTAGAGGAGTGGAAAAGAGATTGTTTTTGGCATCACGAAGGCTAAAGCATTATAAGTTCAAAGAATAAAGCTGTCTAAAAATAGCAAATCTTCTGTTTCTTAGTGGTTGGTGTCCTTAAAATCGGTAGCGAGACCTTTACTAAGCAATGACATCCCTGAGATTAATTTTGCTTAGGATCCATATCGCTATTTTCCAACCTTGCCGTTTTAAGATGGGTGGACTTCCAACTCCCAGAATTCCCTAGCCGGCTGGGGCATTCTGGGAACTGAAGTCCACCCGTATTAAACTGGCCAAGGTTGAGAAACAATGACATTGGAGGTCTCCAAACTTGTGAACTTCAACTCCCAGAATGGATGGCTGAGGAATTCTGGGAACTGAAGTCCACACGTGTTAAAGTTGTCAAGTTTGGAGACTCCTGGTCTTAGGGTGCCAGGATGAATAATTAGCCAGCGGAACCACCTGCCTCCAGAAGCGGTGAGTGCTCCAACACTGGAAGTTTTTAAGAAGAGACTGGACAGCCATTTGTCTGAAATGGTATAGGGGGTTGGACTAGATGACCTCCAAGGTCCCTTCCAACTTTATTATTATTATTATTATGAAGAGTTTCTGATTTTTCCAAGCATTTTAAGTTCTCCATTCCTCCGTAGAGCAACAAGAGATGTGAATTTTCTTTGATTCCTTTGGGGAAAAAAAATCAATTTCCTTTGCTGTTCAAAGACATCTGGAAGCAGTTGACAACTAAAATAGCCTGTATTTTATAGAACTGTGCCTGGGTTTTTGTTTTTTGAGCCACGTTTCTCAACGTAAGGGTTGATGTGGTCAAGATATTCTCTGTTTCTTATAGCACTTAGCAATAACAATAGCCCTTAGACTTATAAACCGCTTCACCGTGCTTTCCCAGCCCTCTCTAAGCGGTTTACAGAGTTTCCATATTTGCCCCCAACCACCTGGGTCCTCATTTTACTGACCTCAGAAGGACGGAAGGCTGAGTCAACCTTGAGTCGGCCAGGATTGAACTCGTGGCAGGCGGCAGAGTCAGCCTGCAATGTTGGGTTCCAGCCACTGCCTCACCACCTCTCATGTATTTTTTTTGCAAGGCATTTTGATGATCAGAGTCTCCAGAGAATGCCTGTTAAGCGCACAAAGAGCCCGTGGATCAGGTGAAAAGAAGCAAGAAATAAAAGCAGAAAGTCATAGGAGGATATTTGTAGCTCAGGGTTGAAATGTGGGGTCCTCGGCCCTCTCTGACAATGGTTGTTTTCTTGCAGACGTTTCATTAACCAGCTAGGTAACATCATCAGTGCTAGAAGGGAGGAGGCTTAGCAGTGAGGAGGAGGAGGAGGAGGAGGAGGAGGAGGAGGAGGAGGAGGAGGAGGAGGAGGAGGAGGAGGAGGAGGACAATGACTGTGGGGTCCTTGATGCTCTCTGAGTTTGGTGCTTTTCTTGCAGACGTTTCTTGACCCAACTAGGAAACATCATCAGTGCCAGAAGGGAGGAGGATTAGCAGTGAGGAGGAGGAGGAGGAGAAGGAGGAGGAGGAGGAGGAGGAGGAGGAGGAGGAGGAGGAGGAGGAGGAGGAGGAGGTGGATGACGACTGTGGGGTCCTTGGTGCTCTCTGAGTTTGGTGCTTTTCTTGCAGACGTTTCTTGACCCAACTAGGAAACATCATCAGTGCTAGAAGGGAGTGGGGTTGGAGGAGGAGGAGGAGGAGGAGGAGGAGGACGACTGTGAGGTCCTTGGTGCTCTCTGAGCTTGGTTGCTTTCTTGCAGACGTTTTCAAAGTGGATTTATTACGTTTTTATTACTCCACTAGGTGACATCATCAGTGCTGTGATGTTACCTAGATGAGTAAGGAAACGTCTGCAAGGAAACGTCCAAGCTCAGAGAGTGCCAAGGATCCTGCAGAAACTCACTGGATGCCCAGGGAAAAGCAACATGGAATAACCATGTGGTGTTTTTTTTCTTCCAATAGGCTGCCAGGTGTGATGGTTATCATCCACAAAGCCGGCATGGCAGAGTCCCAACCTCCTCCCAGGACTGTCCGACACCTGGTTGCTGCTTTTCTGGTCAGAATTGAGAAATGATCTGGGTCACTTCCATTAAGCAAGGTTATCTTGCTGGATCTGGGAGCCACGCCTTCTCTGTTGCAGTACTGAACCGGTGGAACAGCATGCCTCTGGAAAAAAGCCTTTTAGCTAACCCCGTCGGCTTTTCCTAAAGCTTGAAGAACCGGATACAGGCAGTCCTCGACTTACAGCATTTCGTTTAGTGACCACTCAACGTGACACTGAAAACAAGGGACTGGAACGAAGGAGAAACTTCCTGACAGTGAGGACCATTAACCAGTGGAACAGCTGGCCACCAGAAATTGTGGGCGCTCCCATCCTTGGAGGCTTTTAAGAAGAGACTGGACAGCCACTTGTCTGAGATGGTCTAGGTTCTCCTGCTTGAAAAGGGGGCTGGACTAGAAGACCTCCAAGGTCCCTTCCAGCTCCATTCTGATTTATTGACTTATATGCCAACTGGCATATCAATTTATGCCAGTTGGCAAGGATCCAAATTTTGATCACGTGACCGTAGGCTGCCGCAACGGTCGTAAGTGTGAAAAACTGTCACAACTCACTGTTTTTAGGTCGCAAAAGGTGATTACATGACTCTGGGACCCGGCATTGTCACAAATAGGAACCAGTTGCCAAGCATCGAAATTTTGATCATTCTGACCTTGGGGATGCTGCAATGGTCGTAAAGGTGAAAAACGTTTATATAAGTCCCTTTTTTTTAGTGCCGTTGTAACTTTGAAAGGTCACTAAATGAACGGCTGTAAATTTGTGGACTACCTGTAACAGAACAACAGAATAGCAGAGTTGGAAGGGGCCTTGGAGGTCATCTAGTCCAACCCCCTGCTCAGGCAGGAAACCCACTACCATTTCAGACAAATGGCTGTCCAGTCTCTTCTTAAAAACTTCCAGTGTTGGAGCATTCACAACTTCTGGAGGCAAGGAGTTCCACTGGTTAATTGTCCGCACTGTCAGGAAGTTTCTCCTTAGTTCTAGGTTGCTTCTCTCCTTGATGAGTTTCCATCCGTTGCTTCTTGTCCTGCCTTCAGGTGCTTTGGAGAATAGCTTGACTCCCTCTTCTTTGGGGCCGCCCCTGAGATATTTGTAAGGCTGCTCTCCTGTCACCCCTTGTCCTTCTTTTCACCAGACTAGATATATCCAATTCAATTCAGAATCAAGCTGGAAGGGACCTTGGAGGTCATCTAGCCCAACCCCCTGCTCAGGCAGGAAACCCTACACCATTTCAGACAAATGGCTGGCCAGTCTCTTCTTCAAAACTTCCAGTGTTGGAGCAATTCACCGCTTCTGGAGGCAGGTGGTTCCACTGGTTAATCGTTCTCACTGTTGGGAAATTCCTCCTTAGTTCTAGGTTCAATCCATCAATCCATCCATCCATCAAATCAATCATTCAGTCAATCAGTCGGGCAGTCCATAATGATACAGGAGGCCAAATCCAGCATTCCACCATTGTGGAAGTTATAAGGTTATGAAAGCATTCAGCTTCTTGATATTTTTGAAATCAAAACTGTTGAAGAGGACTTTTGATTTATCCCTGGTGCCATCTGGGGAAACCAGAAGAGCTTCCATCGCATGGTGGCACCTACCGTTTTTACTTTCTTTTCTTTTTTTTGACCCCCAACATGGAGCAAAATGCCTTCTTCACAACCCCAGAAGCATGCAGGCTACTTGTGCTTTTTACATAAATCAAAGAGAGAGCCAACTTGGAAAGAAGAATTTTCCTGGCAAGCGAGAACAATGTATTTAGGTTCCTGAAAGTGGAGGGGGCTCCATCGCTGGGTTTTTTGTTTTTTTTTCAAAAAAATAGATTGGCCAATTACAGCTAGTCCTCCAGTTACGACCCCGACGGAGCCCAAACGTTCTGTTGCTAAGCGAAACGTTTTGTTAAGTGAGCTCCGTCCCATTTTTACAACTTTGCTTGCCACAGTTGTAAAAGTAAATCCTTGCGGAAGTTAAGTTAGGAACGCGGCGGTGAAGTGGAGCCGGCTTTTCCCCTATGGACTTCGCTTGTCGGAAGGTCGCAAAAGGGGAATCGCGTGATCCCGGGGCACTGCGACCGTCGTAAATATGAGTCAGTTGCCCAGTGGCCGAATTTTGGTCACATGACTGCGGGGACGCTGCAACAGTTGTGTGAAAAACGGTCATAAGTCACTTGTAATTTTGAACAGTCACTAAGGATGGTATAAGGATTCCTGCCTTGGCTGCGGAGGGGGGTCAGACTGGAAGACCTCGGAGGTCCCTTCCAGCGCTAGGATTCTATTTCATTTAGTTATTTTAGAAAATGTAGACTGCTGCCAACTCGCGGATGGAGACTCAAGGTGGCTTACGCAGATGTAAAAACACCGTATAAAAAGAATTAAAAAATAACAGCATAATAAAATGGTAAACCCTCCGCCCCCCAGTGACGACATTTCTATAATATTGTGATATTTTTTTTTTGTATCCGCTTTGATGGCTCTTGGTGAGTGGGATATTTCCCTGCCACCCATCCCTCCCTATTATCAAATAAAGGCAAACTTTGCAAAACTTCGTTCCCTTCTTCACGTTCCACCCAACGGGAAAAGCAAAAATATATATATTTATATATATCTCCCAGTTGATGGAGGAGCTGTGTGGAAAATCCTTAAAAACAGGGATGCAGAGCAAGGAAGGAATTCTTTTTCACATCTGGAGGGCTGCATTTTTTTTTTGTTCTTGTGCAACAACAGGCAACAGACACAGGGGGTCCCAAGACAGCAAGAAATAGGTGTGAGGAACAAAAACAACAACAAAAGCCCACTTTGCAATAGCGGCCACAAAATTAGGTGGAAGAAGCCTGCAGAAGTGAAAGCCAGAGTGCGAACATTGTTGTTTCTTTGTGAGGGTGTGAAGATGATCGCTTCTTCAAAGAAAAGGGAAGTATCCCTTCCTTTTGTGACCACGGTTTAAAAAGGATTGCGGTTTTGAAGAAAGGGTTTCTTCTCAACCGTCAAGAGCAGTTCATTCGTGGCCTCCATTACTCGCTAGATGAATAAAAAGTAGGCTGACAATGGTTTGTTTAGCGACCGTGCAAAGTTACGAGGTCCCTGAAAAAAGGGACTTGTGACCGTTTTTCACGCTTACGACCTTTGCAGCACGCGATCAAAATTTCGGCACTTGGCAACTGACTCATATTTATGACGGTCACAAAAGAAGAGGGGGTCAGCCCCTTCTCCAAAGAAACCTGAAGGCAGGAGAAGAAGCCACGGATGGAAACTAACCAAGGAGAGAAGCAACCTGGAACTAAGGAGAAACTTCCCGACATTGAGAACAATTAACCAGGGGAACAACCTGCCACCGGAAGCTGTGAATTGCTCCAACGCTGGAGGTTTTGAAGAAGAGACTGGACAGCCATTTGCCTGGAATGGTATAGGGTCTCCTGCCTGACCAGGGGGTTGGACTACATGACCTCCAAGGTCCCCTCCACCAGCTCCGTTCCGATTGGTTGAGTGCTGGCAGTTCCCAGGTGAGAGTTGGTCAATTATGTAAACAAAGGAGAGAGGTTTGGCCCGGTGCCTGGACTGAGAGTGTTAAAAGTGTGAGAAAGGAGAATAAAGGAGAAATAAATTTAACCTTCTGTGTGTGTATGAGGCACTTGCACATTGACTCATTCAGAGTCAGGTGGACTGGAAATTTATTAATTTCAAAGCAAAAGTTTCCCCTGTCCAATTGTGTCCACGTCTTGGCCGAGGGTGCCCGCGTCGTCTGAAGAATTCACCCGATAACTTAACATCCACGATACTAACTTAACAACTGCGGCGATTCCCTTAGCTAGCGTAGCGAGAAAGGTCGTGAAACGGGGCAAAACTCACTTAAGAACCGACTCCATTGTGGTCGTAAGTCGAGGACTACCTACGCAGAGGCAAATAAGGGCGGGATGGTCAGATTCCTCATTCGGCTTCAACAGTCAGGGGTTTGGCCACATGGCCAGCAATTTCCTCGTGTTGCATTAGGAAATATTTACTGATAGTGCAATATCCTGTCTTGGAAAAGCCGGTCTGCACACACGTTACTCATGATTACATTAAGGAGTGGCAGAGCAATGCAAAAGTGGCTTTTCCCAGCTTGCAGTTTAAGATCACGTCTGGAGTCTGTTCTCATCAGCTGAGAAATCCCTTGGGTTGTGGCTGGCGTGCTCTGTGGATGCCTTAATGGGCACGATGGGGGTTGTAGTCCCCTCAATGGGTGGGCAAGGATGTTCTAGGAAATGAAATTATTCTACAGGCCCAGCTGTAGCGCACGATATATATACACACCCACACCCACACCATGAAACGTCTGTAAGAAAGCAACCAAGCTTGGAGAACACCAAGGACCCCACAGTTGTTGTTGTTGTTGTTGTTGTTGTTGTTGTTGTTGTTGTTCTACTTCTTCTTCTTCTTCTTCTTCTTCTTCTTCTTCTTCTTCTTCTTCTTCTTCTTCTTCTTCTTCTTCTTCTTCTTCTTCTTCTTCTACCCCTCCTCCTCCTTCTCCTCCTCCTCCTCCTCATAATAATAATAATAATAATAATAATAATAATAACAATAATAATAATAAAGTTGGAAGGGACCTTGGAGGTCATCTAGTCCAACCCCCTGCTCAGGCAGGAAACCCTATACCATTTCAGACAAATGGCTGTCCAGTCTCTTCTTAAAAACTTCCAGTGTTGGAGCATTCACCACCTCTGGAGGCAGGTGGTTCCACTGGTTAATTGTTCTCACTGTCAGGAAGTTTCTCCTTAGTTCCAGGTTGCTTCTCTCCTTGATTCGTTTCCATCCGTTGCTTCTTGTCCTGCCTTCAAGTCCTTTGGAGAATAGCTTGACTCCCTCTTCTTTGGGGCAGCCCCTGAGATATTGGAACACTGCTATCATGTCACCCCTGGTCCTTCTCATTAAACTACACATCCCCAATTCCAGCAACCGTTCCCTATATGGTTTAGCCTCCAGCCCCCCAATCATCTTTGTTGCTCTTCTCTGTACCCTTTCTAGAGTCTCGACATCTTTTTTACATCATGGTGGGGACCAAAACTGGATGCAGTATTCCAGGTGTGGCATTGTAAAGTGGTATTAGTACTTCACTTGATCTTGATTCTATCCCTCTGTTAATGCTTCTTCTTCTTCTTCTTCTTCTTCTTCTTCTTCTTCTTCTTCTTCTTCTTCTTCTTCTTCTTCTTCTTCTTCTTCTTCTTCTCCTCCTCCTCCTCCTCTTCCTCCTCCTCCTCTTCTTCTTCTCCTCCTCCTCCTCCTCCTCCTCCTCCTCTCCACAAAACCCCCTCCCTTTCTAGAACTCATGATGTTAGCTAGTTGGGTCATGAAACGCCTGTAAGAAAAGCACCCAGCTCAGAGAGCACCAAGGACCCCACCGTTAGCTCTCTTCCCCCTCCTCCTGTTTGTGCTGGGTGGCACAAGGTCTCCTGGCCTGGCCAAGGGGTTGGACTAGAAGCCTCCAAGGTCCCTTCCAGCTGGAGGATTGCGTGATTCTCTTCCATATTGTTCTACAGGTGAATTCCTAAAGCGGAGGAAGGCCACGTCTAAACTCGTTGAGAGATGCCAGCTGGCCTCTTGGTGACTGTCTCGATCTTTCCGTGGCAACGCTAGCATCAGTGGTTTGCCCTGCTGGCCTTCTCTCAGGTTGTGTTTTTGGACCTCACAATGGAAACCCCCAAGCGTTACGCTAATCGGACCTGAGGGTTTTAATCCAGCATCAGCCACAGTTTACCTGTGAGGTGCTGCCATCTAGTGGAGACCTGGTGAGCCTACCGACGGCGTTCTTAAAAAGATTTTTCTCTGCAGCAGCAGCCCGTTTATTTACATCAGGGGTCTTCAAACTTGGCCCTTTTATGACTTGTGGACTTCAACTCCCAGAATTCCTTAGCCAGTGTGCCTGGCTGAGGAATTCTGGGAGTTGAAGTCCACAAATCATAAAAGGGCCAAGTTTGAAGACCCCTGATTTACATGTTTATTTATTAAGACTTTTTACATCTCGCCTGTATTATTTGTATAAATAATTCGAGGCAGCGAATATATCTGATGCTACTCCCTCCTCCTCTTTTCCCCACAATAACAACCCTATGAGAGAGAGAGAGAGTGCCACAAAGCAAACTAGATGGTTTTCCTACCGAGGGCAGCACTAGAACTCACCGTCTCCTGGTGACTGGCCCAAAGTCACCCAGCTGGCTTTCATGCCCAAGGCGGGACTAGAACTCACCGTCTCCTGGTGACTGGCCCAAAGTCACCCAGCTGGCTTTCATGCCCAAGGCGGGACTAGAACTCACCGTCTCCTGGTGACTGGCCCAAAGTCACCCAGCTGGCTTTCATGCCCAAGGCGGGACTAGAACTCACCGTCTCCTGGTGACTGGCCCAAAGTCACCCAGCTGGCTTTCATGCCCAAGGCGGGACTAGAACTCACCGTCTCCTGGTGACTGGCCCAAAGTCACCCAGCTGGCTTTCATGCCCAAGGCGGGACTAGAACTCACCGTCTCCTGGTGACTGGCCCAAAGTCACCCAGCTGGCTTTCATGCCCAAGGCGGGACTAGAACTCACCGTCTCCTGGTGACTGGCCCAAAGTCACCCAGCTGGCTTTCATGCCCAAGGCGGGACTAGAACTCACCGTCTCCTGGTGACTGGCCCAAAGTCACCCAGCTGGCTTTCATGCCCAAGGCGGGACTAGAACTCACCGTCTCCTGGTGATTGGCCCAAAGTCACCCAGCTGGCTTTCATGCCCAAGGCGGGACTAGAACTCACCGTCTCCTGGTGACTGGCCCAAAGTCACCCAGCTGGCTTTCATGCCCAAGGCGGGACTAGAACTCACCATCTCCTGGTGACTGGCCCAAAGTCACCCAGCTGGCTTTCATGCCTAGGGTAGAACTAGAACTCACCGTCTCCTGGCGATTTGCCCAAAGGTCACCCAGCTGGCTTTCGTGCCTAGGGTAGAACTAGAACTCACTGTCTCCTGGTGACTGTCCCAAAGTCACCCAGGCAACTTTCAATTTCCTGGTGGCAGTTCATCCCTTAACTCAATTAGGCAACATCATCAGTGCTGGAAGAGAGAGTTTTTAGAGAGGACGACGACGACGACAACTGTGGGATCCTTTTTACTATCTGAGCTTGGTTGTTCTCTTGCAGATATTTCTCTAAAAAAAGGTTAAATCATGGCAACTGGACCCAAGTTTGTTATCTGAGATATTTCATTGCTCATCCAAGTAACTTCATCAGTCAAAATGAAAAAAAAATTAATAAGGCATAGAGTCGTTGGAATGTACCAACTTTTTTTTAAAAAAATTTGACTGATGAAGTTATTTGGATGAGTAACAAAATGTCTCAGATTAACAAACTTTGGCCCAGTTACCATGATTTAACCTTTTAAAGATAGTTTTGCCCTGGATGCTTGCATTTTCATTGACATATTGCGGACATTTCATTACCCGTCTGGGTAACATCATCAATGCTAGGAGGGAGTGGAGTTTGTAGAGAGGAGGAGGAGGAGGAGGAGGAGGAGGAGGAAGAGGTGGAGGAGAGCTGTGGGGTTTTTGCTACTCTCTGAGCTGGGTGGTTTTCTTGCAGACGTTTCATGACCCAGCTAGGTAACATCATCAGTGCTAGAAGGGAGGGGGGTTTGCAGAGAGGAGGAGGAGGAGGAGGACTGTGGGGTCTTTGGTGCTCTCTGAGTTTGTTTTCTTGCAGACGTTTCATGACCAAACTAGGTAGCTTCATCAGTGCAATGATCTTGCAGTTATGTGTCTACAGCCTTCTTCTTCTGCCATTTCCTCAGAGTCTCAGCCCCATCCCACCGAAGAATTCCTCAAAATCTCCCACCAAGGTCCGAGCCTTCTTGAAGTCAACCAAGATCTGGAAATTGATGCCACCTTCTGGAAACCATTTAAAATAAAACCATTCAACAAAGCCATCAGCATAGCTTTGGAAAGGTTGGTAACCTCTCTCCCACTTCCATCTGCAGTTGAATTCTTCAACTCATGAGTTCTTAAGTTCAGAGATAGCAGTTTGGCTCCCGATGGTTATGCAGATGTTTCCTCTCCTTGACAGCAGAAGTGGAGGTCCTCTTTTACCCAGGTCATCATGGTTGTCTCAAAAATGCTTTCCCAAACGGGCAACTGGAGTTTCTGGGTTTGTTTCTTCGAAAACGTTTTGGTTTTCACCTAAGGTGAAGAGGAGAAGCTTCTGGGATGAGAAGGGAAACGTTTTCAAGGGAGGAAAAAAAGCAAGGAAATCCAGTTGCCTTTTGGGGAAAAAAACCTTTGGGACTAGCCAAAGGGTTTAGAGTTAGGATCCAGTCTGGACTTTAGGATAAGGGGGAATTTGAAGAAGAGGCACAGTTGGGTGGCATGGATGAGATCCTGAGAGGTGAGGAGCTTCCTGAACCCAAGGCCAGGTATGACACCGTGGGTGGATATGGTGCAAGGTCGGAGAGCGTTCAAAGATAGGAAGATATTATTATTATTATTTATTATTATTATTTATTGAATTTTTATACCGCCCTTCTCCCGAAGGACTCAGGGCGGTGAACAGGGCATATAAATAGAAATACAAAAGTTTAAAAAAAGATTAAATAATTGCCCAATTAAAACAATCAGAATATAAAACCCATTAAAACCCTAAGGTTCCCCCATCAGGCCAGGCCAGCTTGTTCGAATAAATGGGTCTTTAACCCGCGCCGGAAGGAGCGAAGATCCGGTGCCGATCCGGTACAGAAGAAGTCAGTTAAAGTGCGGAGAAGAGCAACAAAGATGTTTAAAGGCCTGGAGACTAAAACATACGAAGAACGGCTGCGGGACTTGGGTCTGGCCAGTCTGGAGAAAAGAAGAAATAAGGGAGACACGATAGCAATCTTCCAGTATTTGAGGGGCTGCCACAAGGAAGAGGAGGGGGTCAAGCTATTCTCCAAAGCACCTGAGGTCAGGACGAGAAGCAACGGATGGAAACTCATCAAGGAGAGAAGCAACCTGGAACTAAGGAGAAACTTCCTGACAGTGAGGACAATTAGTCAGTGGAACTGCTTGCCTCCAGATGTTGTGGGTGCTGCATCACTGGAGGTTTTTTAAGAAGAGACTGGACAGTCACTTGTCAAAAATGGTATAAGGTCTCCTGCTTGAGCAGGGGGTTGGACTAGATGACCTCCAAGGTCCCTTCCAACTCTATTCTGGTTTGATCGTATAAAGTGACAAATGTAAACTGAATTTTTATTTTATTTATTTTTTATTTTAATTCCATTTATATCCCGCCCTTCTCCGAAGACTCAGGGCGGCTTACCAGCTTAGCAGTAGCTAAGTAGAATTGCAAAACAAAATACAGGTAGTCCCTTGTCTTACAGCTGTTCTTTTACTGTTCTTTTAAAGTTACAACAGCACTGGGGAAAAAGTGACTTAAGACTGTTTTTCCATGCTTACAACCGTTGCAGCATCCTACCTTGAATGTTTTGCTTAAATGCTTCTGTTGGTAATTTTGCTAATTCCTGTAAACTACAGGTAGTCCTCAACATGCGACTACAATTGAGGCCAACATTTCTGTTGTTAAGCGATAGTTTTCAAGTGAGTTTTGCCCATTTTACGACTTTTCTTGCCACAGTTGTGAAGTGAATCACTGCAGTTGTGAAGTTAGTAACACGGTTGTTAAGTGAAGCTGGCTTTCCCCATTGACTTTTTTTTTAATTTCCAGTTATCTCCCGCCCTTCTCCGAAGACTCAGGGCGGCTTACAAGCTTAGCAGTAGTAGCCTTCATTCTATGTAGATGCCTGCTTATTAGGGCTTTCACACACACCCCAAGTGGCATCATTACAAAGTCAGCTTAATTGCCCCCAACAATCTGGGTCCTCATTTTACCTACTTCGGAAGGATGGAAGGCTGAGTCAACCTTGAGCCTGGTGGGACTCGAACCTGCACTAATTGTGGGCAGCTGGTGTTACTTAAGGAGGCATTAGCCCACTGCTCCACCAAGGCTCTTTGCTGGTCAGAAGGTCACAAAAGGGGATCACGTGACAGACACACGCACCCCGGACACTGCGACCGTCATAAATATGAGTCAGTTGCCAAGCATCCGAATTTTGATCCCGTGACCCCATGGGGATGCTGCAATGGTTGTAAGTGTGAAAAACGGTCATAAGTCCCTCTTTAGTGAGTTTCAATGGTCACTAAATGAAATGTTGTAAGTCGAGGACCGCCTGTATTAAAAGTCCTGCAATTGTCACAGGGATAAATACGAACAGCCAAATAATTAATGCAACAGGTATGCTCACTTTTGGCTTCTCGAATTTACAGAATGTGCAATTCAGGTTTTAATGGGCCACAACCCAGCCATTGGTGGTTTATTATATTAACCAAGATTAAAACAACTCTGGGGAAAAACGCCACCCGCCTGGGGCAGCCCTTGCTCCTGCAGCGCCTCGCCGCCAGAGGGCAGCAGCGACTAGGAGCGCGATCCGTTCGTCCGCGGCGCACCAGCCAGAACGCGGCACCCAATAAGAAGGCGGAACCGTGTCGGGGGAAGGCGTGGCTCCGTTCGCGAGCCGCCCGCTCCGATTGGCTGCCTCTAGCCCCGCCTTCCGCGCGAGCCCTGTCACGCGGCGGAAGCGCGGAGCCAGAGAACGTCCTCGCTTGGCTTTCTCTTCATTAAAAAAAAAAAAAAACCGCAAACCAATTAACTGTTAAATAAATTAATTTAACTCCCGGGGGGGGACGGCTGAGAGAACTAAAGGGAAAGCCTCGCGTTGAAGTGAAGAAAGTAAACCTCCCCCTCCCAAAAAAAAAAAAACCCCACCACAAACCCCTCCCTCAGGGCAACTCGCGCGCCTCAGCGTCCACACGTGACGCGAGTCAGGCCGGTGAGGCTCGGGGGGGGGGAGGAAAGTCGTGACAAATCCCGTCTCGCCTTTTCCGACTTGTGAGGGACGACGAAGCGCGTCAAAAAAAAAAAGAAAGAAAAGAAAGAAAGAAAGAAAAAAAAGCGCGGGCTTTTTTTTTTTTTTTGCGGGAGGAAGCGAGCGGAGGAAGAAGTCTCGCGCGTTTTCGCTCGCGGGCGCGCGCGACTCTCTGTGTTTGTGTGTGTGTGAGTGTGAGAGAGAGAGAGAGAGAGAGAGCGAGAGAGAGAGAGAGAGCTGGCATGCGCAGGCGCGGACACGCCCCTCCCTCCTCCCCCCGCCCCCGCCCCGGTGGCTGCGAGGAGGCCGGGCAGCGCGAGGGGGTGACGCCCCCGGCCACGCCCCCCGGCCACGCCCCTCCGCTCTTCTGCCCCCGCGCCGCCGCCGCCGCCGCCGCTGCAGCCGCAGCATCGCAGCCCGGCCCGGCGTCGCCCCCGCCGCTCGGCGCCCGCCTGCCCGTTGCCCTCCCGGGCGGGGAGGGATTGATGTGGAGGCCCAGAGCGGCCCCGCCGCCGCCGCCGCCATGCAGCCGCCGCCGAGGAAGGTGAGCGGGCAGGCGGCGAGGGTCTTGGGGGGGGGGGGCTGCCCGCCGGGTCCTCCCTCGGCGCTGGCGGCTCCCCAGCAGGAGAAACGGCGCTGGCGGCGGTCGGCAGAGGAGGGGTGCCGGGGAGGGGAGGTTTGGGGGGGCTGCAGGGCGCGGGTCTGGGCCGGGGAGGGGGTCTTGCGGGGTCTGCAGAGGCGGGGGAGGGGGTCGGGGCTGCAAGGCGGGCTTGCTGGAGGCTGCTCCGCCCGAGCCCCGAGAAAAGCGGAGCCGGAGGCAAGGCTTCCCACGTTCCAGAAGACACGGGTCCCGCCGTCGTGGGAATGCAAGCTGCTCGGTTCGGTGCGAGGCGGAAGGCTGCTGGGCTTGCAGCCTGAGAAGGAAGGGTGGAGGAGAGGCTGCTGGAGAGGGGAGAGGGGTGGGGGGGGGTCCTGGGACCCACCCCTCCACCCCCGCTCCCTCCTTCTTAGAAAGGGGCAGCCGACCCTGCTGGGCTGGAAAATTAGGAATTACTCCCGAGTAGGGCCAGCCAGGGTTCGAGACGCCTCTGCTGCTCAGCCCCAGCTGCCTTCCCCACCCCTGGGGGCGCTCAGAGGTGGGGGTGGGGGGTGGGATTGCAGCTCCCATCCTCCCCAGCCAGCCTGCTTGGGCTAGGCAGGAAAAGAAGGAGGGGGAGGGTGGAGGTCGAGGATAAGCCGGCTGGTCAGGAAAGGGCCAAGGTGCCCTGCATTGGCTTCCATCGGTGGAGGAGGAGGAGGAGGAGGCTGGGAAGGGCCAACTGACAACCCCAGGGTGGGCACCATCCTTGGGTTGAAGACCCCCCCCCCAACTCATCTTTCCTTCCCAGCTTTCAAGGCCTTGGCCGGGAAGGAACTGTCCGGTTGGCCCCGATGCAAGGCGGCTATTTTTAGGGCCTGGGTCCCAGCCACGGAGGCTTAGGCCTGCCAGGACGCTTCTGTCTGGCCAGCGGTTGCCAAAAAGGGGCACAAGCCCTCGTCTGTGGGTCTCCAGAGGGGTGCAGGACCCCAGGCGTGAAGAACAAGGAGAAGACACACACACACACACACACACCATCTGTGGGGCACCCTTTGCAAGCCTCCCATCGGGGAGATCTCCAAGTCTGTCGATCAAACACATTTAGACAGCCGCCCGTCTCTTGCATAGCTGGACACACACAGACACACACACACACACCCTCCGTCTTAGCCCCGACATAAAAACGTGTGTACTGTTTAAGCAACAACAACAGCAGCCACCCACACCGGCGTGTGCCTGCGTGTTCAGACCTGGCTAAAATTCATCAGGGAAAAGAGGTTTAATTTTTGTCAACAAAAGGCAGGGCTTCCCAGTGGGGAGGGAGGAGGAGGATGCCGATCCTGGCTTGCCCGACATCGGGGTTTAGTAGGATCGGTTCAGCCGGGCAAGCCACGTTCTGCCCCCCTGTTTGCAGGCCGTCTGGTTTATTCCTCTGGTGGTTTGCGTGGTGTGCTTGACTTTTCGTCCGGGTGGGGGAAATAACTGGAGTTTCCATCCAGGATAATGAGCTTTGCTTGGAGAAATATTTGTCCTGGGCCGTTCGGATGAAAAATACAAACAAGTTTAGCCTTTGGGTTAAAAAACAAACCGCAGGGTGGATTCTTTTTGGGTGGTTGTTGAGAAAATTAAGGCTGCTTTTTTCTTTCTTTCTTTTTTTCCTTTCCCCCCTTGGGGTGGTTTTTGCTTTTGCTTGCAGAACTTCGTTGGGAGGTGTTAGAAATAGGGGCATCTGTCTTGGGCAAACAAAAAAAAACCTTTTTGGAGCTGAGCTAACAGCAGGTAACGGAATACAGGGAGCCCTCGAGTTAACGGCTAGAATTGAGACCGAAAATGTACGTTGCTAAGTGAAACGTTGGTTAAGTGAGTTTGCCCCATTTTATGAGTTTTCCTGCTGCGGTGAATCATTGCATTGATTAAGTCGGTAACACGGTCGTTAAGCGGATCTGGCTTTTCCCCCACCCCACCGCCCCATTGACTTTGCTTGTCCCAAGGTCGCAAGAGGGGATCACGTGACCCCGGGACGCTGCGACCGTCATAAACGTGAATCGTTGGCCAGTTTTGATCACGTGACCCTGGGGATGCTGCAACGGTCGTATGAGTGAAGAACGGTAATAAGACCTTGTTTTCGCTGCCGTCGTAACTTTGAACGGTCGCTAAATGAACTGTTGAGGACTACCTGTAACAGAGCTGGAAGGGACCCTGGAGGTCTTCTAATCCAGCCCCCTGCACAAGCAGGAGACCCTAGGTCAGGGGTAGGCAACCTCGGCTCTTTTATGACTTATGGACTTCAACTCCCAGAATTCCTGAGTCAGCTATGCTGACTCAGGAATTCTGGGAGTTGAAGTCCATGAGTCATAAAAGAGCCAAGGTTGCCTACCCCTGCCCTAAGTCTTCCAGACAAGTGGCTGTCCAGTCTCTCCTTAAAAACCTCCGGTTGTGGAGCACCCACAACTTTTGAATCGCTCAACCAGCTTCGTTTTTTTTTGCGTTTTCCACCTGGTTTTGTTCTTTTGAATGCAAAAACGGTTGGGCTTTCCCCTTTCTCTCTCTATATATAACGGTGTGAACGCAGCTCTCGGTTATTGCGGGGGCGGGGGGGCGGAAAGAAAAGATTTAAAAAGCCATTTGTTAAAGAGTATTTTCTAATACGGATTCCCAAGTTCCGTTGAGCATCTAGTAAGAGTAATCATAAAGTTGGAAGGGACCTTGGAGGTCATCTAGTCCAACCCCCTGCTCAGGCAGGAAAGCCTATACCATTTCAGGCAAATGGCTGCCCAGTCTGTTCTTCAAAACTTCCAGTGTTGAAGCATGCCTACCTGTACTGTATGGTTTTAATATGTGGTATGTGCCCAGAACAGCAAAATACCAAGAAGTAAAAACCAAGGCATTAGCAGTTTTAATTGGGTTTTTAAAAAAATTTTCAGGGATTAAATTTAATTCTTTTAATTGTTTTTAATTTTTATATCAATGTTTTAAGTACCCTGTAAACTGCCCTGAGTCCTTCGGGAAAGGGCGGTATATAAATTCAATAAAATAAATAAATAAAATAAGTGCACCGCTTCTGGAGGCAGGTGGTTCCACTGGTTAATTGTTCCAACTGTCAGGAAATTCCTCCTTAATTCCAGGTTGCTTCTCTCCTTGACTAGTTTCCATCCATTGCTTCTTGTCCTGCCTTCAGGGGCTTCGGAGAAGAGCTTGACCCCCAACTCTTCTTTGGGGCAGCCCCTGAGATGTTGGAAGGCTGCTATCCTGTCCCCCCCTCGTCCTTCTCTTCATTAAACTAGACACCCCCAATTCCAGCAGCCGTTCCTTGTATGTTTTAGCCTCTAGCCCCCCCTGATCTTCTTCGTTGCTCTTCTCTGCCCTCTTTCTAGAGTCTCAACATCTTTTCTACATCCTGGTGACCGAAACTGGACACCACGATGTAAAAAAAGATGTTGAGACTCTAAAAAGAGGGCAGAGAAGAGCAACAAAGAGGATCTACTTGAAAAACCTGGAGACTCCCAGCTGGGGGAATCAGAAAAAGGTGTGGTGGACTAGTGGGAAAAGCAGAGGATTACACGACAAATCTCTTTAAGAACGGGCGTTTCATTTGGGGCACCGCGCACAGTTTTGCACTTACGGCTTATGACTTAGGACCATTTTTCACACTTAGGACCCTCGTAGCATCCCCAAATTCGGCCACTTAGCAATGGGTTCGTATTTAGGATGGTCGCAGTGCCCCGGGCTCATGTGATCCCCTTTTGCCACCACCTGACAAGCCTAATCAGTGGGGAAGCCAGATTCGCTTTAACAACCGTGGCAAGAAAGGTGGTGAAATGGATATATATATATATATATATATATATATATATATATATATATATATGTATATATGTATGTATATATGTATGTATATATGTATGTATATGTATGTATGTATATATGTATGTATATATATATATGTGTGTGTATATATATATATATATGTGTGTATATATATATATATATATATATATATATGTGTGTGTGTGTGTGTGTGTGTGTGTGTGTATATATATATATATATATATATATATATATATATATATATATATATATATATATATATATATATATATATATATATATGATGGATTCTTTTCCAATTAACACAGTTAAAGAGCAGCAACTTTCAGGAGCTCCTTAGGGCTGGCCCCGGGGGGGGGGGCTGGGGAGAAGAGCTGCCTGTTAATAAAATGAGATAATTGGAAAAGGCGCTAGTCCTTAAGTTTCTTTTTTGCTAGCCTGGGCTAACCTGGCTTGAATCCCGTCATTCCAGGTTTTTCCTACTAGCTCTTTGAGGGGTTTTTCCCATTTCGCCCTTCGTTTCTGCATTCAGCGGTTCTTGTTTTTCAGACCGTTCCCACGAGTTCATTTAACTTTTTCACCGTGAGTGCCTTCAAAGCAGTTGGAATATTAATATTTAAACCTTTTAACCTTCAGATAACATACGGTGTCCCGGTTGTTGACTCTAGCGAGAAGCCAGAGCATGGAAGGTTTCGTTTTTTCTTTCTATCGATCTGCCCCTTTTTTTTTGAAGAGAGCTAGAGAAATTTTTCAAAGTGTGCTTCCTGCTGGCTGGAATTATTGTCGAGTTGTTCGTTTTTTTTGGCGGAGGCTTGGCCTCCTCCGATGCAAGGGGTCACCTGAGTGTAAGGTGACTTTTCTGCAGAGAGAGCCAGGTTGTTTGATTATTTGGGAACACGGCGAACGCGGCCGGCGATATCATTCATAATGCAGGAAATTTTGCATCTTGCATTGATCAAACGGATTCTGCTTCCGGGATTACGTTGGCGTCAAAGACATTGCTGTCTTTCGAGAAAGCTACGTCGTGGCCATTTGGCTGTGGGGGTGAGCCGCTAAGGTAGTGGAATCGCAATATACGCGTAGTCCTCGACGTACGACCACAATTGAGCCCAAAATTTCTGTTACTAAGTGAAACAGATGGCTGGTCCTCGCAGTTACGACCGTTGCAGCATCCCCATGGCTACATGATCAAAATGCGGGCATTTGGCAAACGTGTGTGTATTTGCCATTTGCAAGCTTCCCAGCCGGCTGCAAAACCAGTGAAGGGAAATTCACTTAACAACTGCACGGTTCACTTAACGGCAGTGATTTGCTTAACAGCCGTAGCCAAAAAAGGTCGTGAAATGAGGCGTGGCTTACTTAATGACCGCCTGGCTTCGCAATGGAAATTGTAGTTGTCCCAATTGTGAGTTGAGGCCTACCTGTAATGGCCTATCAGTTACAGCAGAGTATCCCAACCTTGGCAATGTTAAGACAACTGGACTTCAACTCCCAGAATTCCCCAGCCAGCCATGCTGGCTGGGGAATTCTGGGAGATGAAGTCCAGCCGTCTAAACATTGCCAAGGTTGGAAAACCCTGACTTTACAGCATTTATAGCAGGGGTCTTCAAACTGGGCCCTTTGATGACTTGACTTCAGCTCCCAGAATTCCTCAGCCAGCATGCCTGGCTGAGGAATTCTGGGAGTTGAAGTCCACAAGTCATCAAGGGGCCCAGTTTGAAGAGCCCTGACTTATAGTCTTAAACGAGAAAGAAGTTTAAAGAAAATAATGTATACAAACTACATTTCCCCCCCCCCTCTTTCCTAGGTGAAAATCACTCAAGAGCTGAAACTCATCCAGGCCGAGCAGATGACAAAACTTCAAGCGAAGCATCAGGCCGAATGCGACTTGCTTGAAGACATGAGGTAAAAATGAACAGCCAAATGTCTCCCTTCCCCTTGTCCGAGCTCCTTTTTGGAACAACCGTTTGTGTTACAAAACTCCAGGAACTGATGGAATTTCCTTTTAAGATTTCCTGCTTTCAAAACTCTTGAAGGCCTCGCCACAGCTGGAAGTTATCACTGGAACTAACACAATGCATGTTTTCCCCCAGCAGTTTTTTAACAAAGATGGGAGACGAAGCGTCCAAAATGGTTGAGCTGCCTTGGCAGTTTCCCTTTTGGAGGGGGGGTTGGATCCTGGCCAGCTTCACCTTAAAAAGAGCCAGAAGTGGAAATGCTTGCAAATTGGCTTTGGAGAAAAGCTAGCGAGATCAGTGGCGTTTATAAATGAAAGGTGGTCCTCCACTTACCACCTCAGTTGAGATCCAAAATTTCTGTTGCTAAGCGAGACATTTGTTTTGTGAGTTTTGCCCCATTTTATGTCTTTTCTTGCCACAGTTGGGAATAGAATAGAATAGAATAGAATAGAATAGAATAGAATAGAATAGAATAGAATAGAAAGGAATAGAATAGGAATAGAATAGGAATAAGAATTAATAGAATAGAATTAGAATAGAAATAAGAATTAGAATAGAATAGGAATAGGAATAGGAATGAATAGAATAGAAATAAGAATTAGAATAGAATAGAATATAGAATTAGAATAGAAATAAGAATTAGAATAGAATAGAAATAGGAATGAATAGAATAGAAATAAGAATTAGAATAGAATTAGAATAGAAATAATTAGAATAGAATAGAATTAGAATAGAAATTAGAATAGAATAGGAATAGGAATGAATAGAATAGAAATAAGAATTAGAATAGAATAGAATTAGAATAGAAATAATTAGAATAGAATTAGAATAGAAATAAGAATTAGAATAGAATAGAAATAAAAATTAGAATAGAATAGAAATTAGAATAGAATAGAAATAAAAATTAGAATAGAACAGAAATAAAAATTAGAATAGGAATAGGAATGAATAGAATAGAAATAAGAATTAGAATAGAAATACAGAATGGAATACAGAACAGAACAAAATTAGAATAGAATAGTATAAGGACATTGGAGGTCTTTTAGTCCAACCCTGTACCATCTCAGCTAAGTGGCTGTCTAGCCTCTTCTTAAAAACCTCCAGTGATGGAGCGCCCACGATTTCTGGTGGCAAGCTGTTCCACTGGTTAATTCTTAAGTGAATCACTGCAGTTGTTGGAGTTAGTAACACGGTTGTTAAGTGAATCTGGCTTCCCTCACTGACTTTGCTGGTCAGAAGGTGGCGAAAGGGGGTCACGTGACCTTGGGACCCAGCAACGGTCATCAGAATGCTGCCAAGTGTCCGAATTTTGATCAGACGACCGTGTGGATGCCGCAACAGTTTTTGCCGTGACGATGAAGCAAATCATCATGGCAGTTGTTAAGTGAATCACGCGGCCGTTAAGCGAATGTGGCTTCCCCCGTTCATTCTTGCGGGTCAAAAGGTCGCCAAAAGGGGAATCGCATGCCCCCGGGAAGGACGCTGCAATTTTTTCTAAATACGTGCTGGTTGCCAAGCGCCCAAATGGGGCTGCTTCGCTGGTTGGAAGTGGTGGGGGGGACTGATGATAAATCCCTTTTTCCAGCACTATTGTGAGTTTGAGCAGTTGCTCAAGAAATGGTTGTGAAGTCAAGTACTCCTTGTATTCAGGTAGTCCTCGACTTACGACAGTTTATTTAGCGACCAAAGTTGCAACGGCCCCGGAAAAAAAGACTTACGACCGCTTTTCGCCCTTAACGACTGTTGCAGCGTTCCCCATCGTCCCACGATCAGGATTCGGAGGCTTGGCAACTGACTCATATTTATGACGGTCTCGGCGTCCCCGGAGGTCACGTGATCCCCTTTTGCAACCTTCTGACCAGCAAAGTCAACATGGGGAAAAGCCAGATTCACTTAACAACCGTGTGACTAACTGAACAACCGGAGTGATTCGCTTAATGGTGGCAAGAAAGGTCGTATAAAGGGGCAGAACTCACTTAGCAAATGTTCTCACCTGGCAATCTAAACGTGGGGCACACTCGTGGTCGTAACCTGAGGACTCCCTGTAGCGTTTAACGGCCTGAGTAGGACTTTTCTTCTCCTCCTTAGCATTTTATCCATTTCTATTTCAAAAGAATCCACGGGGATTGAAGCAGGTCGGATAAGCGCCTGGAGGAATAATGACGGGCTCGGTTTAGAGAGCATTGATTTCTCGGACAGGCTTGTGAAGAAATATTTGCATGTAATCAATAAATCGTCAGCGCGCTGGGGCTTTCTGATTGCAAATCCAGCAGGATCACAGGCGCCTTGCAAATTGCTCCGTCTAAAATGGCAGTGCTGAGGAGGACTCTCATAGCAAATTTGCAAAGCGTGCGGCCCGATAAAGCCGTCGCGTCCGTCAGTAGTCATCTGTCACAGAATGCTCGTCAGGCATTCAGCTCATCCTGGTGTGTGTGTGTGTGTGTGTTGCCCGGTGGAATTTTTGCTGTGTCTTTTTTGGCGCGGAAATTGCCAGCCGGACCGGTTGCTTGCCTGTAGATTTATTTTCCGTCAGTGAGGATGGCCTTTTATGATCACAAAAAGAGTTTTTTCTGTGTGTCCAGATCTATTAAGTCTTTCTCTGGAAGTCGGTGGGGAGCTGAACAAAACGCCTCGCCGCCTTCTCATCTTTTGAGATGCAGGTCTATCACAAACACAGGGCTGGCAAGAGTGCAGGGGCCATGCCACATACACAACCTTTCAAAAAAAAAGTTGAAGCCTGCAAGTCGTCAAAGGGCCAGGTTTGAAGACACACACACACACACACACACACACACACACACACACACACAGGTCTAAATGCTGTTGCTGTCCCCAGAATCAATTGGAATATAGTCGGAAGGGACCTTGGAGGTCATCTAGTCCAACCCCCTGCTCAGGCAGGAAACCCTATACCATTTCTGGCAAATGGCTGTCCAGTCTCTTCTTAAAAACTTCCAGCGTTGGAGCATTCACAGCTTCTGGAGGCAGGTTGTTCCACTGGCTAATTGTTCTCACTGTCAGGAAGTTTCTCCTTAGTTCCAGGTTGCTTCTCTCCTTGATTGGTTTCCATCCGTTGCTTCTCGTCCTGCCCTCAGGTGTTTTGGAAAATAAGTTGACCCCCCCCCTCCTCTTTGGGGCAGCCCCTCAAATACTGGAACGCTGCTATCATGTCTCCCCTATTTCTTCTTTTCTCCACACTGGCCAGACCGAAGTCCCGCAGCCGTTCTTCGTATGTTTTAGTCTGCAGGCCTTTAATCATCTTAGTTGCTCTTCTCCGCACTTTAACTGACTTCTTCTGTACAATATCTTCCTATCTTTGAACGCTCTCTCTCCTTGCACCATATCCACCCACGGTGTCATACCTGGCCTTGGGTTCAGGAAGCTCCTCACCTCTCAGGATCTCATCCGTGCCACCCAACTGTGCCTCTTCTTCAAATTCCCCCTTATCCTAAAGTCCAAACTGGATCCTAACTCTAAACTCTTTGGCTAGTCCCAAAGGTGTTTTCCCCAAAAGGCAACTGGATTTCCTTGCTTTTTTTCCTCCCTTGAAAACGTTTCCCTTCTCATCCCAGAAGCTTCTTCACTTTCCTCACTGTTAGGAGTTCTTTGCCCGTACAGACAGTCCTCGACTTACGACTGTTTACTTAACGGCCATTTGAAGTTACCGTTGGCCTCCCCGGAGCTACTCCCCGTAGGCCCTCCTAGGAGATAAATGTTCCTTATTTGTAACGCCCCCCCCCCCCCCGAAATCAGTTCTGAAAATGATGAATTGGCTCCGTGCTTCCTCAACAGCTTGGCCAATTAAGGCTCGGTTATAACACAGATGTCAAAGCTTTTCATGCAAGATGGAAAGGGAATAACTCACAGACGGAAATATACAGAGGGCACCGTGGTTGGAGCGTGTTTTGTTTTTTTTTTGCTACCCCGATTGAAAAAGGATTTCCGCTTTGACTCGTGGAAAAAAAGAAAAGAAAAAAAAAGAAGTGAGCTGGGATTCCTCTTGCCCTGGAACTTCATACCTTTGAACTGCACAGGTATAGTATAGGTGGTACCTTGCTCAATAGTAGTGACTGTGAGAGGGATCTCGGAGTCCTAGTGGACCGTCACTTCAATATGAGCCAGCAGTGTGTGGCAGCTGCCAAAAAAGCCAACAGGGTGCCAGGCTGCATTAACAAAGGGATAGAATCAAGATCTGGTGAAGTGTTAATACCACTTTACAATGCCTTGGTAAGGCCACACTTGGAATACGGCATCCAGTTTTGGTCACCACCATGTAAAAAAGATGTTGAGACTCTAGAAAGAGTGCAGAGAAGAGCAACAAAGATGATTAGAGGACTGGAGGTTAAAACATAGAAGGAACGGTTTCTGGAATTGGGAATGAAGAGAAGGGCGAGGGGGGACATGATAGCAACTCTTCCAATATCTCAGGGGCTGCCCCAAAGAAGAGGGAGTCAAGCTATTCTCCAAAGCACCTGAACGCAGGACAAGAGGCAACGGATGGAAACTAATCAAGGAGAGAAATAACCTAGAATTAAAGGAGGAATTTCCTGACACTGAGAACAATAAACCAGTGGAACCACCTGCCTCCAGAAGTTGTGGGTGCTCCAACACTGGAGGTTTTTAAGACGAGACTGGACAACCTTTTATTTGAAGTGGTATTGAGCAGGGGGTTGGGCTAGATGACCTCCAAGGTCCCTTCCAATTCTGTTAACTCTGTTCTGTTATCCCTGCTTGATAACGATGCTTTGTAGAAGTAGCCCTCAACTTACAGCCGTTCATTTAGCAACCTTCAAAGTTACACTAGCGCTGAAAAAAGTAACTTACACCCCATCCTCACGCTTACGACCTTCTCAGCTTCCCCCAGTTAGGTGATCAAAATCTTGAGTTTTGATGCTGAGTTTTGCAGCATCCCGGGTGTCCCTTGATCGCCTTTGTGACCTTACCAGCTGACATCCGACATGCAAACTGAATGGGGTCAATTCACAATTTAAGTGATTGGCTTAAAAAAGTCATAAAAATCGGGGCCTGGCTCAGTTAATGACTTCCTGGCTGGGCAACAGAAAACTGCAACTACAATTGCGGTTGTAGTTCATCTCGGAATAAGATACGAGAAAGGAATCCCTTTGACCAATTAATTTTTCCTGTATAGCAGGGGTCTTCAAACTTGGCCCCTTTGATGACTTGTGGGCTTCAACTCCCAGGATTCCTCAGCCAGGCACCCCTGCTCTATAGGTAATGTTCCTCAATCTCAGGAACTTTGAGATCTGGACCTTAATTCCGAGAATCCCACAAGCCAGCATAGGTTTCTGGGAGTTGAACTGTACCGCCCATCTCCCTCCGGGCCCTGCCATTACAACTTCTGAACGCAATAAAGATCCACTGATTTTTTTTTTAAAAAAAGTGTTAATTGAGCAGCGACACACTTTTTATCATCCTTTAAACATGAGCTGAAAAAAATCTCCCATCAGCTAACAACTCGGGGTTTTGTTGGATTTTTTTGCTCCTTATGGCTGTTGTAAAGTATGCAGAGGCTGAAAACTTTGGGGTTGGGGGTGTTGATTACCTGTCTTGGCAAGTGAGAAGGTTGCCTCCCCCCCCATCATCAGGACTTTTAAGTTAATTCAGATGTCAAATATGCATCGTTAATTGTTAGGTTAATGAATTAACACTTCTGTGTCGCGCTGGAGATTTTTAAGGAGAAGATTTTTGAAGCGACTTGTAAGGCGACGGCTGCGTTCACTTAATTTCCATCTTTTCCGATATTTCAGACGTTTCAATCCAGTCTAATCTCAGTTTAATTAATAATGATGATGATGATGATGATGATGTTGGAAGGGACCTTGGAGGTCATCTAGTCCAACCCCCTGCTCAGGCAGGAAACCCTATACCATTTCAGACAAATGGCTGTCCAGTCTCTTCTTAAAAACTTCCAGTGTTGGAGCATTCCCAGCTTCTGGAGGCAGGTTGTTCCAGTGGTTAGTTGTCCTCACTGTTAGGAAGTTTCTCCTTAGTTCCAGGTTGCTTCTCTCCTTGGTTAGTTTCCATCTGTGGCTTCTTGTCCTGTCTTCAGGTGCTTTGGAGAATAGCTTGACTCCCTCTTCTTTGGGGCAGCCCCTGAGATATTGGAACACTGCTATCATGTCCTCCCTCATCCTTCTCTTCATTAAACTAGACATCCCCAATTCCAGCAACCGTTCTTTGTATGTTTTAGCCTCCAGTCCCCTGATCCTCTTTGTTGCTCTTCTCTGCACTCTTTCCAGAGTCTCAACATCTTTTTTACATCGTGGTGACCAAAACTGGATGCCGTGTTCCAAGTGTGGCCTTACCAAGGCCTTGTAAAGTGGTATTAACTCTTCATGTGATCTTGATTCTGTCCCTCTGTTAATGAAGCCTAGCACTGTGTTGTTGGCTTTTTTGGCAGCTGCCGCACACGGCTGGCTCATGACTAAATGATGGTTCTCTCGCAGTTACTACTCTTGAGCAAGGTACCAGTTTAGCTGTCTTTAAAACTCTATTCCCTTGTGCCTGCGTAAAATCATCCTTGCTGTTTGATGCGTGTGTTAAAATCCCTATTTGCTTGCCTGCTACCCGTAAGACTCCACTTGCAGAATCAGTCAATCGGAATAGAGGTGGAAGGGACCTTGCAGGACTTGTAGTTCAGGGGTCCCCAAGCTGTGGGCCGCAGGACAGGCTAGCCACTGTGCGTGCATATGTGCGCACACCCCGTCATTTGTGCTAGTGCCACGGCCGTGGGGCGCTAAACCAGGACGCCGTGCCACAGGGTGCAAAAATGGGCCGCCGCTACACCTTGGGACACGAAAATGGGGCGCCGCTGTGCCGTGGGGTGCAAAAACAGGACACCACTACACTACCTACTCCTGACCTATACAGTTGGTTTTTCTGAGAAAAGATTTAAACGCTTGCCTTCCTTTTCCCAGCAAATGCCTGTCTGTCAACAATATTTTTCTAGCTTGGTTCATGCACTGACTGTACTGTTGAACGAAGAAGATTCAGAACGAAAAAGATGGATAGATAGATAGATAGATAGATAGATAGATAGATAGATAGATAGATAGATAGATAGATAGATGTGTATGCTTAGCCTTCCACACCAGTGTTTCTCGGCCTGGCCAACTTTAAGGTGTGTGGACTTCAACTCCCAGAATTCCTGAGCCAGCATGGGGGAAATTTGTCCCCTTCTTGACTCGTGGACTTCAACTCCCAGAATTCCTGAGCCAGCATGGGGGAAACTTTGGCCCCTTCATTGCTCATGGACTTCAACTCCCAGAATTCCTGAGCCAGCATGAGGGAACTATGGCCCCTCCATGACTTGCGGACTTCAACTCCAGAATTCCTCAGCTTGCCTGGTTGAGGAATTCTGGGAGTTGAAGTCCACAAGTCATCAAAGGGCCCAGTTGGAAGACCCCTGCTCTAAAATTATCGATAATCCCGTATGATTTTACAGGCCTTCATCCCGTTTTTTCTTTTCAGGTTACATTATCAGTGGAGGATGGGTGTTCCAGCAGATATTCAAAACGTTTAACAAAAGTTTTATTTGGTTTGCTTGCTAAGGACCCTGAAACGAAAGTTAAGTAGGGATCCTAAAACCACAGCAACCTAGATCTGTACCTGCAGCTGTGAATTTCTTTTCTCTTTTGCTTTCATTTTTCGAAGCAAGTGAAGCAGCAAGGAAAACTCTTCATTTAGTAGAACAAAACAGAATAACAAGAGTTGGAAGGGACCTTGGAGGTCTTCTAGTCCAACCCCCTGCTCAAGCAGGATACCCTATGTTTGAAGACCCTGTGCCCTATGTCATTTCAGACATATATGTGTGTGTGTGCGCACACACACACACACAGTAGAGGATCATTTCCTTGTGTGTCCCTCTTAAGCATCTTAAATTCCTGTTCATGGCAACTCAGGGTAGCCCTTGACTTACGACCATTCATTTACTGACCATTTGCAGTTACAACAGCACTGGCAAAAGCGACTGAGGACACTTTTTCACACTTACGACCGTTGCAGCATCCTGACGGACCCGTGATCAAAATTCAGGCCCTTGGCAACTAGGATGTATTTAGGATGATTGCAGCGTCCCAGGATCACGTGGTCATCCATGCGTAGTCTTCCCGGGTGGCTTCTGACAAAGGAGACTCAAGTGGGGGAAGTCAGCTTTGTTTAACGGCCCCATGATTTCACTTGACCACGGGCAGCGACTTGCTTAATGACCGTGGCAAACCACTGTCTTGCCTAGCAACAGAAATTTGGGCTCCCAGTTATGGCCGTGAGTTGAGGACAATCTGTAATTTTTAAGCCATTTTCGGAGCCGTTCCACATATACAGAAGTATTCAGAATAACAGAGGCAGAAGGGACCATGGAGGTCTTCTAGTCCACCCCCACCTGCTCAAGTAGGAGACTTTATACCACAGAGATGAAAACAAGTTTGACAGTGCCAAGAAGGCTTATGATATTTGCTTTCCAGGTAATTATTCTGAAAGGTAGAAAAAGCAGGGCTAGGGTGAATTTAACCCTGGGATTCTGGGACAGAGGTAAATGGGAACGAGGAAAACTGCAGAGAAACAAGTGTGACAATTCTCACGTGGTCAGAAACAAGAAAGCTTGATACTAGATCAGGCTGTTACCCAAACGAGGAACAGATGGAAACTTGTGTTTTCCTCCCCAAAGGGAATCCTGTCAAGCCCATCACGTTGCGAGGAAGGGAGGGAGAGACAAAAGAAATAGGAACATAAATAGATCTCACATTTTCTGCATAGCGGTGAGTGGGGTTATTTTGTGAGGGCTTCATTGTGTTGCAACACCGAACCAACTTGTGGTCTCGGGTTCTGCAATGTTTCGTTTGATGGCGGAATAGAATAGAATAGAATAGAATAGAATAGAATAGAATAGAATAGAATAGAATAGAATAGAATAGAATAGAAATACAGAATAGAATAGAATAGAATAGAATAGAATAGAATAATAGAATAGAAAATATGGAATAGAATAAGAATAAGTATAAGTATAAGTATAAGAATTAGAATAGAATAGAGTAGAATAGAGTAGAGTAGAATAGAATAGAATAGAATAGAATAGAATGGCAAATATGGAATGGAATGGAATAGAAGAGGAGAAAATGTGGAATGGAATGGAAGAATGGAATGGAATAGAATAGAAATACAGAATAGAATAGAATAGAAAATATGGAATGGAATAGAATAGAATAGAATATATGGAATGGAATGGAAGAATGGAATAGAATAGAATAGAAATACAGAATAGAATAGAAATACAGAATAGAATAGAATAGAATAGAATAGAATAGAATAGAATAGAAAATATGGAATGGAATAGAATAGAATAGAATATATGGAATGGAATAGAATAGAATACAAAATGTGGAATGCAATGGAAGAATGGAATAGAATAGAATAGAAATACAGAATAGAATAGAAATACAGAATAGAATAGAATAGAATAGAATAGAATAGAAAATATGGAATGGAATAGAATAGAATAGAATATATGGAATGGAATAGAATAGAATACAAAATGTGGAATGCAATGGAAGAATGGAATAGAATAGAATAGAAATACAGAATAGAATAGAATAGAATAGAGCTGGAAGGGACCTTGGAGGTCTTCTAGTCCAACCCCCCTGCTCAAGCAGGAAGCCCTACGCCATTCCAAACAAATAGCTGTCCACTCTCTTCTTAAATACCTCCAGTTTTGGAGCATTCACCACTTCTGGAGGCAGGTTGTTCCACTCATTAATTGTCCTCACTGTCAGGAAGTTTCTCCTTAATTCCAGGTTGCTTCTCTCTTTGGTCAGTTTCCAATCCTTGTTTCTTGTCCTTCACTCTGGTGCTTTGGAGAATAGCTTGACTCCCTCTTCTTTGGGGCAGCCCCTCAAATCCTGGAAGTCTGCCATCATGTCTCCCCTATTTCTTCTTTTCTTTAGACTAGCCAAACCCAATTCCTGCAGCCATCCTTCACATGTTTTAGCCTCCAGGCCTTTGATCATCCTGCTTGCTCTTCTCTGAATGTTTTTCCAAACCCTCAACCTCTTTTTTGTGATAGGGTGACCAAAATTGGCTGCAGTATTCCAGGTGTGGCCTCAGTAGGGTTTGATAAAGCGGTACTAACACTTTGCGTGATCTTGATTCTATGCCTCTGTTTATGCAACCCAGGACTGTATTGGCTTTTTTGGCTGTGGCCAAAGAAGACAGACGATGAGTAGATAAGCTTTCCTAGTTTGAATGATACAAGGTTTCCTGCCTGAGCAGACAGTTGGACTAGATGATCTCCAAGGTCCCTTCCAACTCTGTCATTTTGTTTATTCCTTGCAGAGGAAATACGTTGGATTCAAAATTTTCCAGAAACCCCGGGAACAAATACAGGTAGTCCTTGACTGAACAACCACAACCATAGCTGAGCCCAAAATTGCAGTTATTATATTAAGTTGTGCCCCATTTTTTTGCCACGGTTGCTAAGCGAATCACTACAGTCGTTAAGTGAATCAAGTGGTCGTTAAGCAAATCTGGCTTCTTTCCCCCCTCCCCCTCCTGACTTTGCTTGTCAGAAGCCAGCTGGGAAGGTCAGCAAAGGGGATCACGTGACCATCGTAAGTACCTGCCAGTTGCCGAGCTTCTGAATTTTGATCACGGGGACGCTGAGCACGGGGACGCTGCAGTGGTCGTAACTGTGAGAAACGGTCAGAAGTCCCATTTCTCAGTGCTGTTGAATTTTGAACGGTCAGTAAATGAACGGTTGTAAGCAGTTGTTGTTGTTAGTTGCGAAGTCGTGTCCGACCCATCGCGACCCTATGGACAACGTTCCTCCAGGCCTTCCTGTCCTCTACCATCTTCTGGAGTCCATTTAGGCTCACGCCTCCTGCTTCAGTGACTCCATCCAGCCACCTCATTCTCTGTCGTCCCCTTCTTCTCTTGCCCTCAACCTTGCCCAGCATTCGGCTCTTCTCCAGTGAGTCCTTCCTTCTCATTAGGTGGCCAAAGGATTTGAGTTTCGCCTTCAGGATCTGGCCTTCTAAAGAGCAGTCAGGGTTGATCTCCTCTAGGACTGACCGGTTTGATCGCCTTGCAGTCCAAGGGACTCGCAGGAGTCTTCTCCAGCACCAGAGTTCAAAGGCCTCAATTCTTTGGCGCTCAGCCTTTCTTATGGTCCAGCTTTCACTGCCATACATTGCAACTGGGAAGACCATGGCCTTGACTATATGCACTTTTGTTGACAGGGTGATGTCTCTGCTTTTTAGTGTGCTGTCTAGACAGCAAATCTAGATAGCTTGTAAGCAGTGGTGGGATTCAAATAGGTGAATTTGAATGCCGCTTCTGGAAGTCTGTTCTGGGCCATGGGCAACAAAAAATTAGTGAGGAACTCTGGGGGTTGAAGTCCACAAGTCTTAAAGTTGCAAGTATGAAGACCCCTGAGATAGATAGATAGATAGATAGATAGATAGATAGATAGATAGATAGATAGATAGATTATAGAGATGGAGATAAGAGATAGATAGTTGATGGATATGGAGATAGAGATGGATGGATGGGTAGGTATGTAGGTAGATATGGAGATAGATGATAGAGATGGAGATAAGCGATAGTGATAGATAGTAGATAGATATGGAGATAGATAGATAGATGATAGATATGGAGATAGATAGATAGATAGATAGATAGATAGATAGATAGATAGATAGATAGATAGAGATAAGAGATAGATAGATTATAGAGATGGAGATAAGAGATAGATAGTAGATAGATATGGAGATAGAGATGGATAGATGGGTAGGTATGTACGTAGTAGATATGGAGATGATAGAGATGGAGATAAGCGATAGTGATAGTAGATAGATATGGAGATAGACAGACAGATAGATAGATATGGATAGATGATAGAGATGGAGATAGATAGATAGATAGATAGATAGATAGATAGATAGATAGATAGATAGATAGATAGATAGATAGATAGATGATAGAGATAGAGATAGATAGGCAGGCAGGCAGTTGCTTTTTTCAATGCCGTTGCACCTTCACATGGTCACTGAACAAATAGTTATAAGTTGAGGACTACATGTATTTGTGTATCGATCGATTAATTAACTTTACATACCGCCCATCTGACTCTTACAGCAATTCTGGGCGGCTTACAGAATGAACTATATCTGGTTTTGCCGCCAGCTTCTTGCGCTGGTGATTTGTATTTGGCCTTGAAATGGGGGCTCAAAGCATAACACTTGGTAGTTGTTCGCACACCAGAACGCTGCACAGTTCACACATGCCTCAGGAATCCTGCCCCGGAGTGAGAGATTAGGGCAGGTTTATTTCCTCTCCCCCCCCCCTTCCGCGCCAATTACGTCAGATTGAGTCAACTGTCCGTCGATGTCTCTGCCTTATAAAACATGTGGCGCTCTCTGTAAATCGGAATTTCGCAGGTCCCTCCGAGTTGGATCCGCCAGCTGCTGCTGCTGCGGCTTCATGTACCGCCGCAGTGACTCACCCGTGAATACCGTCCCTCAAAAATATTAGATCCGTGTCTAATATTGGGCATATTGTCAGCACGGGCGAAGGGGAAAAAAAACAACAACACACCACCCGTTTCTCCGCTACTCCATTTAAAGCCAAACGGATAGATTAATAAACATAATTGTCTGCGGATAAACTCATAAGTGCCAGGAACAGCGTGCCGCTGTTTCGCTCGGCGCAGGATGGAATTTGGTCCGGTATGAAGCCGGCGCGATCGTTTAATTAGTTCCAGTAAGTTGGCTATTTTCATAACATCTAATTGCTCCAAAGCTGTGTTTTGAAGCAGGCCGGAGGGACGCTGCTGGAATAATGCAGCTGGCGCTAATCACAACCTGCTCGGGCAAAAAAAAGCAGTTTTTTTTTTTTGAGTAGCGGCACGCCGAGGCTAGAAACCGGTCCTTTTGAGTCGTCTTAAGGATAGGCCGGCCTGGGTTTCATTTCTCCGGTTTTATCAGGCTGTGGCATAAATTTGTCCAGGGGCCCCCACCCCACCCCAAATAGCCTTTTTTTCTAAGTCAAGCCACCTATCACCTTTTATATTTATTTTATTTTTTATTTTAATTCCATTTATATCACGCCCTTCTCCAAAGACTCAGGGAGGCTTACAAGCTTAGCAATAGCCTTCATTCTATGTATATGCCTGCTTATTAGGGCTTTCAGCCCCCCCCCCCAAAGCGGCATTATTACAAAGTCAGCTTAATTGCCCCCAACAATCTGGGTCCTCATTTTACCTACCTGGGAAGGATGGAAGGCTGAGTCAACCTTGAGCCTGGTGGGACGCGAACCTGCACTAATTTTAGGAAGATAGTAGTTAAATACAGGTAGTCAAACCGTTCATTTAACGACCGTTCAAAGTTACAACGGCACTGAAAAAAACTGACTCATGACCGTTTTTTTCCCCACACTTACGACCGTGACAGCCTCCCCCACGGTCAGGGGATCAAAATTCAGGGGGCTCATATTTACAGTGCATTGAGAAAATATTCACACACACACACCCTTCACTTTTAGCAATTTTGTCAGGCTGCAGCCCGGATTCGACAGACAGTTGTTGAAAATTTGCCTGAAATGGTATAAGGTTTCCTGCCTGAGCAGGGTGTTGGAGCAGGGGGTTCCAACATTATTATTATTATTATTATTATTATTATTATTATTATTATTATTATTATTATTTATTTATTTATTATTATTATTATTCTTTTTCTTTATTTTTCCCCCCTCATTAATCTACAGTCAGTACCCCATTGTGACAAAGTGAAAAGGTAATTTTGGAAATGTCTGTAAATTTGTTAAAATGGGGGGGGGAAAACAGACAAGAGCGACTGGGGTGTGAAGACTTTTCGGGGTGCAGCGTCCCCAGGGTCACGTGATCAAAATTCGGACGCTTGGCAACTGGTTCCTATTTGTGACGGTTGCCGTGTCCCGGCGTCACATCATCCCCCTTTTGTGACCTTTGGCACAAGCCAAGTCAATGAGGCAAGCCAGATTCATTTTACAACCGGGTTATTAACATAACTGCAATAATAATAATAATAATAATAATAATAATAATAATAATAATAATAATAATAATAATAATAATTGGAAGGGAACATGGAGGTCATCTAGTCCAACCCTCTGCTCAGGCAGGAAACCCTATACCATTTCAGACAAATGGCTGTCCAGTCTCTTCTTAAAAACCTCCAGTGTTGGAGCATTCACCACTTCTGGAGGCAGGTTGTTCCACTGGTTAATTGTTCTGTCAGGAAATTCCTCCTTAATTCCAGGTTGCTTCTCTCTCTGGTTAGTTTCCATCCGTTGCTTCTTGACCTGCCTTCAGGTGCTTTGGAGAATAGCTTGACTACCTCTTCTTTGGGGCAGCCCCTGAGATATTGGAACACGGCTTTCATGTCCCCCCCTCGCCCTTCTCTTCGTTAAACTACACATACCCAATTCCAGCAGCCGTTCCCTATATGTTTTAGCCTCCAGTCCCCCAATCATCTTTGTTGCTCTTCTCTGTACTCTTTCTAGAGTCTCAACATCTTTTTTACATGGTGGTGACCAAAACTGGACGCCGCATTCCAAGTGTGGCCTTGCCAAGGCCTTGTAAAGTGGTATCAACACTTCACGTGATCTTGATTCTATCCCTCTGTTAATGCAGCCTAGCACTGTGTTGGCTTTTTTGGCAGCTGCCGCACACGGCTGGCTCATAGTTAGGCGATGGTCCACTAGGACTCCGAGATCCACTTAAGTGATTCTCTTAATCAAGGTGGCAAGGAAGGTGGTTAGATGGGCCAAAACTCACTTAACTCTGTCTTAGCAGTGGGAATTTTGGACTCTGGTCATAAGTTGAGAGCCACCTGTCTATTTGACGTGCCTGGAGTGTCCTCTCAAACGTAGCTCTTCGCTGAGTATGAGATAACCAGCGGGTCTGCAGTAATGAATGGCCTTACGTCAGCGCATTCACCGAGGAATCTGGTTGCGTGGAACTGGATGTAGCTATGTGATAACGATCGCCGATTCTCAACCTGCTGGAGAAACACTGTTGGGAAGGCTAGATTTTGTCCAAAGTACAAAGGCAATGTAATTTCTTAAACTTAGAACATTAGCCTGGTGGGAAGGAACTTGACGGAAGAAAGAGTTCTGCCAGCTGAGTAAATCCCTTTGCAAACATATTGTTCCACCTGAGTAAGACTCCTGCCTTGCTCTTCCTTATCAGGCCCTTTGATGGACAGCGATTGCTCAGATACGTTTGCAGCTGAGCAATTACTATAGAAGAAAAAGGGGTTTAAAAAAAACAACAACAACCCAGCATTCAGGAAATCCAGCGTTTAGCGTCACAGCCAGCCTTCCTTTACTTCCCGCAACTCTCTTCAGGACAAACCCTGGAGCAATTTTCACATTTGCAGAGGGAACACCGCCGTAATCTCTCCCTGGCGCTCTCTCTCTCTCTCTCTCTCTCTCTCTCTCTCTCTCTCTCTCTCTCTCTCTCAAGAATTGCTTGGATTAAAAAGCGCTGGTATCTTCGGAACATAGAAAAACCGGTGGCTGAAAAAAAAATCGCCCGGCGATCCATTGGGTCTTGCCCTTCGAATGCTTTGCTTGTCGGCTTGCTTTCGTTTTACGTTTAATTTATTTATATATTATTTTTAAATTTTATGTATTTTTATTACCTTTATTTTGGTTTTACTTATTTTTATTTTTATTTTATGTGTTTTTATTTTTTATTTTTAATATTTATCTGTGTCTGTATATCCATCTAATCTATCTCTACACCTCCATACGTTGGTCTGTCTATCTATCTATATCCATCCAACCATCCATCCATCCATCCATCCATCTAATCTTCCCCTATCTCTACGTCCACCCATCTCATCTCATCTCATCTCACCTCACCTCATCTCATCTCTGTCTGTCTGCCTGTCTATCTATCTATCTATCTATCTATCGATCGATCTATATCCATCCAACCATCCATCCATCCATCCATCTAATCTTCCCCTATCTCTACGTCCACCCATCTCATCTCATATCTGTCTGTCTGTCTGTCTGTCTGTCTATCTATCTATCTATCTATCTATCTATCTATCTATCTATATCCAACCATCCATCCATCCATCTAATCTTCCCCTATCTCTACGTCCACCCATCTCATCTCATCTCATCTCATCTCATCTCATCTCATCTCATCTCATCTCATCTCATCTCATCTCATCTCTGTCTGTCTATATCTATCTATCTATCTATCTATCTATCTATCTATCTATCTATCTATCTATCTATCTATCTATCTCATTTATCATCTGTCTACATCCATCCATCCATCCATCCATCCATCCATCCATCTAATCTTCCTCTATCTCTACGTCCACCCATCCCATCTGTCTGTCTGTCTGTCTGTCTATTTATCCTATCTATCTATCCTATCATCTACCTACCTACCTACCTACCTCAGATGATAGCCATGTGTTTATCCTCAATTACTGACCCACTACCTCTGCTGGAAGCTGGTTCCAAGCTTCCACTACTCTTTCCATGATCTCCCTTTTAGCATGGCTCTTGAAGATCCCTCCTGTCAGTTTGAAACAGTTATGCCCTCATGCTCTTGATTTTTGCTTAATAGTGAAAATACCACCTTCCAGAACCTTATTCAGACCCTTGAGATATTTAAAGTTCTTTTAAATATTCTTTAAATATTCTAGTTCTTTCTTTTGGCCTTTTCTTGAACAGCTGGGTGAGTTTTGAAAATGCAGACATTCTGCAGAGCTTTTTTTACCTATGGGTCAAAAGATATATCTCAGTTTCTGCCTTGCTTTGCATTCTACCCTCTAATTATTCTATTAATACTGTTGTTGCTTGTTCGAATTCTTGCAAGACATCAGATGCAGCTAGCAATTATTCTTGGATGCAGCTAACAAGTCTATCGGCCTCCTCTGTTGAATGCCAGAAGGGTGTAATTTGTGCCAAAGTGTGTAAGTCCGTTTCAAAATGTTGGTAGTTTCAGGTACAAGATCAGCAAATTCCTTTGCTTTTTTACTCCTCCTGGGATTTTTCCCGCTAGGATCCTACAGGCACACACACTTGTCAAAATTCTCTGCAAAAACAACACAACATGGACCTCTGAAGGTCTGTGAAATCAGGATTGGCAGCCGATCTGTTTTCTTGGAAGCTAAAAAAAATCTTCTGGCACTGGAATATTGACTCGAGGATAAATGTACTTCCCTGAACAACAGAAGAGAATCCTGAAAACGTGGATTATAAGCCCGAAAATAGCATTGCCATACACTTCTTTTTCTTAGCCAAGTTAGGATATCTTATCCTGGATTATGTTTCTTTTTTATTTTTATTTTTTTAATTTTTTTTAGAAAAGGGAGTTAAATCAGCTATTTATTTGTGTGGGTACAATAATGTCTGGCGGGAAAATAAGACACGTTCCGAAATTCAGCTTCTTGGGATTTCATGTTATTGTGGGGAAAATAGGAGACAGGAGTATGGGTATTTTTGTCATCATGCGTTTTAGATCAGGGGTCTCCAAACTTGGCAACTTTTAAGACTTGTGGACTTCAACTCCCAGAATTCCTCAGCCAGCTGGCTGAGGAATTCTGGGAGTTGAGGTCCACAAGTCTTAAAAGTTGCCAAGTTTGGAGACCCCTGTTTTAGGTAGGTAGGTGGGTGGGTGCCACAAAGAGGGGGGGGGTCCAAGTTCTTCTCCAAAGCGCCTCAAGGCAGGACAAGAAGCCATGGGTGGAAACTCATCCGAGGAGAGAAGCAACCTAGAATTAAGGAGAAACTTCCTGACAATCAGAACAATTAACCAGTGGAACAGCTTGCCACCAGAAGTTGTGGGGTGCTCCAACACTGGAGGCATTTAAGAAGAGACTAGACTCCCACTTGTCTGAAATGGTACATACAGGGTCTCCTGCTTGAGGAGGGGGTTGGACTAGAAGACCTCCAGGGTCCCTTCCAACTCTGTTATTCTGATAGGTAGGTAGATAGGTAGAATAAAAATATAATTATAACAATGCACAAACTGCTTATGAGCAACGACATGACATCATCATTCAACATTATTTTAACTAACCTACTACATTGGGCACAATCATTTAACTTTAAATCTTGTATCCTGTATTCTTATTTTTATTGCCCTGTATACCGCCCTGAGTCCTTCGGGAGAAGGGCGGTATATAAATCAAATAAATAAATAAATAAATAAATAAATAAATAAATAAATAAATAAATAAATGGTTCACTGGAACATCTGTAAAAAATCACACGTGCCAGTAGTGAAAAATTAGTGGGGAACAGGCTTTGGGGGGGGGGGGAGGAAAGTAGTCAAAAATGAGCAGATTAAAATGTAGGATTTCCGAATACAAATCAATCAAGTCTTGGCTCATAACACCCCAGATAACATAGCTAGCTGGGGAATTCTGGGAGTTGAAGTCCACACGTCTTAAAGTGGCCTTAAAGGTTGAGAAACACTGGGATAGGGTTTGCTGCTTGAGCAGGGGGTTGGACTAGAAGACCTCCAAGGTCCCTTCCAACTCTTGGGAAGAACCCAGGATGTGAATGAAGGCTGACAGCATCTAAAGGCTTCTCACTGTTCGGTATATAATACCATCCAACAGCATCATCTACCTATCCCAGGTCTTGGGGAAGGACTTGAGAAGTAGACAAAAATGCCGGATCCAGTCTAAACATCTGGCTCTGTGATGTACCAAATTAATATATAGCGCAAATGTGGTAAAAGAAAGCACAGGTAGTAGCAACGGTGATAGGTGCCTTGGGTCCAATCCCAAAACAACTGGAGCACCACTCGAACCGCATTGGCCTTGACCAGGGGTAGGCAACCTCGGCTCTTTTATGACTCATGGACTTCAACTCCCAGAATTCCTGAGTCAGCTATGCTGACTCAGGAATTCTGGGAGTTGAAGTCCATGAGTCATAAAAGAGCCGAGGTTGCCTACCCCTGGCCTTGACCAAAATCCCCGTCAGTCAACTGCAAAAGGCAGCTTGGCTCCGACCAGCTGACATTCGGCGAGGGATGTCTCCACATCTGCCTATCTCAGGTATTTGGGAAGGACTTGATAGGTATACAAATTGCCAGATGCCGTCTTAAAACTACCGGCTGACTGTACAACAACACACCATAACGGGGTCTTCAAACGTGGCCCTTTTGTGACTTGTGGACTTCAACTCCCAGAATTCCCCAGTCAGCATGGATGGACTTCAACTCCCAGAATTCCCCAGCCATCCAGAAACAATACCCTAAGCTCAGGGGTCTTCAAGCCTGGCCCTTTTGTGACTTGTGGACTTCAACTCCCAGAGTTCCTCAACCAGCATGGATGGACGTCACCTAAAATTTTTGTCAACATGGATAGACTTCAACTCCCAGAATTCCCCAGCCATCCAGAAACAATACCCTAAGCTCAGGGGTCTTCAAACTTGGCCCTTTTGTGACTTGTGGACTTCAACTTCCAGAGTTCCTCAACCAGCATGGATGGACTTCACCTAAAATTCCTGTCAGCATGGATGGACTTCAACTCCCAGAATTCCCCAGCCATCCAGAAACAATACCCTAAGCTCAGGGGTCTTCAAACATGGCCCTTTTATGACTTGTGGACATGTGCCTGGCTGAGGAATTCTGGGAGTTGAAGTCCACAAGTCATAAAAGGGCCATGTTTGAAGACCTCTGAACAACAACAACAACACAACAATAACAATAATAATAATAATATGATGATGATGATGATGATGATGTATTCTTGGCAAGCAATATGGAAGCAGTTCCTTCCCCTTTTCAGTCTAGCCTAGTATGGTGGGATTTCCTATTTGTGTCTCATCCGAATCCTAACCAGTTCACACACTCCTTTGTTGTGTCAAGATCAGCCAAAATGGCTACGCTTTCAAAGAGTGTTTCCTGACTTCAGTTCCCTTTCGAATAACTTAAAAAACCTTTCGCCTGCAGCGCTCTTCACGTTGCCTGGAGCTCCTAGCATAACCTCCTTTACCAACTTCCCCCATTTAAAAAAATTTACATTATTTTTTTTAATTTAAAAAAAAAAAACAATTCCCCTTAGCATTGCTCTGCATTTTTTCCCCCTGCCTCTTTTAATGATACCTTCCTTTCCCCTCTTTCTTTAGATTTTTAGAACTAACGTTTTTATCCTACGCATATTGCACAATGTATTTTTTATTTATTTATGTTTTTGTAGCGTGCGTTCTATCCTTTCCCCCCCCACCCCTCGTTCATGTCCTCTTTCACTTCCTCCTGCCACCAGGCATCCTGTTTCATGATTCCCATTTCTGTAGCTCCAGAGAGTTTTTCCACTTTAATTCAAGCAGCTCCCACATTTAACTTACAAGGAACGGTTGCTGGAATTGGGGATGTCCAGTTTAATGAAGAGAAGGACCAGGAGGGACATGATAGCAGCCTTCCAGTATCTCAGGGGCTGCCCCAAAGAAGAGGGAGTCAAGCGATTCTCCAAAGCACCTGAAGGCAGGACAAGAAGCCACAGATGGAAACAAGTCAAGGAGAGAAGCAACCTGGAACTAAGAAGAAACTTCCTAACAGTCAGAACAATTAACCCGTGGAACAGCTTGCCACCAGAAGTTGTGAATGCTCCAACACTGGAAGTTTTTAAGAAGAGACTGAACAGCCATTTGCCAGAAATGGTATAGGGTTTCCTGCCTGAGCAGGGGGTTGGACTAGATGACCTCCAAGCTCCCTTCCAACTTTATATTATTATTATTATTATTATTATTATTATTATTATTATTATTATTATTATTATTATTATTACTACTACGGTATTATTATTACGGTATTATTATTATTATTATTATTATTATTATTATTATTATTATTATTATTATTATTATACTTTTATTCATAAAACATGAAACTCAGTCAACAGAGCACTCAAATTGACTGACACTAATGGTTGACACAGGTTGCTGCCAGCATCCTAGGTATCAACCAGGTATCTCCTTAAAATGTAAGATGTTCCGAGTAGCGCAGTTTTTTGTAGCTTTGCTGGAGTTATTGCAGGAAGCAAAAAAACCCTGTGCTATTCGGAACAAGAACAACAACAACAACAACAACAACATCATCATCATCATCATTATTATTATTATTATTATTATTATTATTATTATTATTATTATTATTATTATTATTATTATTTCCCTTATATCCAAATTCCACTCAATCTGATGGGGGATTAATCTGTCTTCTAATCTTTTTTTTTTTTTACTGTTGGGCACTCTTCCTACAGTCATTCTACTTCTTCTCCTCATGTGTACAGGGAGTCCTCGGCTTACAGCCATAACTGAACTGTGCCTAAGCAAAGCAGTTGTTAAGTGAATTTTTGCCCCATTTTACGAATTTTCTTGCCACGGTTGCTAAGTGAATCACTGCAAGTCAAGTTAGTAACACCATTGTTAAGTGAATCTGGCTTCTCCCATTTTCTTTGTCTGTCAGAAGGCCGCAAAAGGGGATCACGTGACACACACGCCCCCGGGACACGGCAACCGTCATAAACATGAACCACTTGCCAAATGTCTGGATTTTTATCCCCTGAACCTGGGGATGCTACAACTGTCGTAAGTGTGAAAAACGGTCACAAGTCACTTTTTTCAGTGCCGTTGTAACTTTGAACGGACCCTAAATGAATGGTTATAAGTTGAGGACTGCTTATTTTTCACTTTTTCCCCCCCTTTCCTCTACGTCCATTTTTCCAAGATCCTGCCAAGACACTCCCCCTCCCAAAATTGCCCTGTCCTATCTTGGAAATAGCACATCATCCTGGAATCCCTCCTACTTATCTCAGTCTTTCCTTAAAAGCAATAAAACCGATCTTGGTTCTAGATTGAACAGAATAGCGGAGTTGGAAGGGATCTTGGAGGTCATCTAGTTCAACCCCCTGCTCAGGCAGGAAACACTATCCCAGGGGGTCTTCAAACTTGGCCCTTTTAAGACCTGTGGATTTCAACTCCCAGAATTCCTCAGCCAGGCACGCTGGCTGAGGAATTCTGGGAGTTGAAGTCCACAAGTCATGAAGGGGCCATAGTTCCCCTATGCTGACTCAGGAATTCTGGGAGTTGAAGTCCACGAGTCATGAAGGAGCCATAGTTCCCTCATGCTGGCTGAGGAATTCTGGGAGTTGAAGTCCACAAGTCATGAAGGGGCCGTAGTTCCCCTATGCTGACTCAGGAATTCTGGGAGTTGAAGTCCCCAAGTCATGAAGGGGCCATAGTTTGCCCCATGCTGGCTCAGGAATTCTGGGAGTTGAAGTCCACAAGTCATGAAGGGGCCATAGTTCCCCCATGCTGGTTCAGGAATGCTGGGATTTGAAGTCCACAAGTCATGAGGGGAGGCACAGTTCCCCCATTGTGGCTCAGGAATTCTGGGAGTTGATGTTCACAAGTCATGGCAATAGTTTCCCCATGCTGGCTGAGGAATTCTGAGAGTTGAAGTCCACAAGTCATGAAGGGGTCATAATTCCCCCATGCTGGCTCAGGAATTCTGGGAGTTGAAGTCCCCAAGTCAAGAAAGGGCCATACATAGTTCCCCCATGCTGACTCGGGAATTCTGGGAGTTGAAGTCCCCAAGTCATGAAGGGGCCATAGTTTCCCTATGCTGGCAGAGGAATTCTGGGAGTTGAAGTTCGCAAGACATGAAGGGGCCATAGTTCCCCCATGCTGGCTCAGGAATTCTGGAAGTTGAAGTCCCCAAGTCATGAAGGGGACATAGTTCCCCCATGCTGACTCAGGAATTCTGGGAGTTGAAGTCCCCAAGTCATGAAGGGGCCATAGTTCCCCCATGCTGGCTGAGGAATTCTGGGAGTTGAAGTCCCCAAGTCATGAAGGGGCCATAGTTCCCCCATGCTGGCTCAGGAATTCTGGGAGTTGAAGTCCATGAGTCATGAAGGGGCCATAGTTCCCCCATGCTGACTCAGGAATTCTGGGAGTTGAAGTCCGCAAGTCATGAAGGGGCCATAGATTCCCTCATGCTGACTCAGGAATTCTGGGAGTTGAAGTCCACGAGTCATGAAGGGGCCAAGTTTGAAGACCCCCGCTCTATCCCATTTCAGACAAATGTCCGTCCAATCTTTTCTTAAAAACCTCCCGCGTTGGAGCACTCATGACTTCCGGAGGCAAGTCATTCCTTATAATATCCTTTATAATACAAACAAATTTTATCTGCGGGGCTTCCCCGCCCTCCCCTTCCCCCCAAAGTCATATATTTGAAGAAAACAGATTTGTGTCGGCAGATCCTTCTCCGTCGTCCCATCCTGAGCCACCGGAAGGCCCGGATTTTTTTTCTCTCCCTCCATTTTCTCGTCCTGTTCGTACCACCTGTTTGTGTGGCTTCCCCCACCCCTGCAGTATCTTGATTCATAACATGGCCGTCTCCAAACCTCACTCGCTTCTCCCGTTATTACCAGTCACCGGAGCATGACGTGCATCGCTGATGTACGATTTGTTTTTGTTTTTTAACTTTCATATGCATTCAAAGCGGGTCGAGATGGCCCCCGTTCATATACTTCACCGCAGATATTTTAGTCCTGCCCGTCATAACCAAACCGGCGCCCTTCGCCTCCCTGGGTGCACGAACTCAGCCCCCACCTTGCTTTGTGTCTTATCGCCGCAGCATCCTCCTTTGCAGGCGTGCTGCGTGATTGCTTTTTGGCTCACGTCCGCCTCACGTGTCGGTTCGTGCTCTTGAGGGTTTGGCTCCCCTCCCTTTCCAAAGTACAAAGACACCTGGGGTTGGTCCAGAGAGATTTGCATCCGTTGCGGGTTTTGTGCACGAAAGCTTTGCATAGGAGAGTCTCCTCCGGGGTTATTCATGGCTGAACTGCGAGGGCCCTTGGTGCTCTCTGAGCTGGGTGGTTTCCTTGCAGATGTTTTATGACCCAGCTAGGTGACATTGTCAGTGCTAGGAGGGAGTGGGGTTTGCAGGGACGAGGAGGAGGAGGACTGTGGGGTCCTTGGTGCTCTCTGAGCATGGTGCTTTTCTGGCAGACGTTTCCTGACCTAACTAGGGAACACCATCAGTGCTAGAAGAGGAGGGGGATATGAGGAGGAGGAGGAAGAGCTGTGGGGTCCTTGGTGCTCTCTGACCTGGGTGGTTTTCTTGAACACATTTCATGACCCAACTAGGTAACACCATCAGTGCTAGAAGAGAAGGGGGTTGTGGAGGAGGAGGAGATGATGATGGTGGACCTTCGTGCTCTCTGAGCTGGGTGGTTTTCTTGCAGACGTTTCGTGACCCAACTAGGGAACACCATCAGTGCTAGAAGGGAGGGGGGTTTGGAAGGAGGAGGAGGAGGGGGAGGAAGAGGATGACGACGACTGTGGGGTCCTTGGTGCTCTCTGACCTGGGTGGTTTTCTTGAAGACATTTCATGACCCAACTAGGTAACACCATCAGTGCTAGAAGAGAAGGGGGTTGTGGAGAGGAGGAGGAGGAGGAGATGATGATGACGGTGGACCTTCGTGCTCTCTGAGCTTGGTGGTTTTCTTGAAGACGTTTCATGACCCAACTAGGTAACACCATCAGTGCTAGAAGAAAAGGGGGTTGTGGAGAGGAGGAGGAGGAGATGATGATGACGGTGGACCTTCGTGCTCTCTGAGCTTGGTGGTTTTCTTGAAGACGTTTCATTATCCAAACTAGGTAACATCATCAGTATTAGAAAGGAAGGGGGCTTGTGGAGGAGGAGGAAGAGGATGACGACGACTGTGGGGTTCTTGGTGCTCTCTGACCTGGGTGGTTTTCTTAAAGACATTTCATGACCCAACTAGGGAACATCCTCAGTGCTAGAAGGGAGGGGGGTTTGTGGAGAGGAGGAGGAGGAGATGATGATGGTGGTGGACCTTCGTGCTCCCTGAGCTTGGTGGTTTTCTTGAAGATGTTTCATTATCCAAGCTAAGTAACATCATCAGTGTTAGAAAGGAAGGGGGCTTGTGGAGGAGGAGGAAGAGGATGACGATGACTGTGGGGTCCTTGGTGCTCTCTGACCCAACTAGGGAACATCATCAGTGCTAGAAGGGAGGGGGGTTTGGAAAGAGGAGAAGGAAGAAGAAGAGGAGGAGGAGGAAGACTAGGGGGTCCTTGGTGCTCTCTGAGCTGGGTGGTTTCCTTGCAGATGTTTCATGACCCAACTAGGGAACATCATCAGTGCTAGAAGGGAGGGGTTGCAGAGGAGGAGGAGGAGGGGAGGACGAAGAGGAAGAAAACGACTGTGGGGTCCTTGGTGCTCTCTGAGCTGGGTGGTTTCCTCGCAGACGTTTCATGACCCAACTGGTGCTTCCTTGATAGAGTTATTTTTAACTTCTGGATTGTTGGTCTGGTATTAATTTTGGTATTAATCTCTGCTGAACTGGGTGTGGTTTGCTGGTGCGGAGGTGTGTTTTTTTCTCCCCCTTTCGGGCTTTTTTTTTAATTGCAGAGGTTGTTTACCTCTATGTGCCCGTTGATGGCCGACTTGTCTGGGTGCCAGCCTTCCAGGAAAGCTCGATCTAGGATGTTTGAAGTTTCCACGTGAAACTTTGGGCGGAAATTTTCGTTTGTGTGTGTGTGGGGGGAGTGTATATTCAGATTAAAGACATGTTTGGAAGCCCCATACCTGTGGCGTGAACACACGGAGTGCCATCGCCAACGCCAAACCCAACTTTTATTGCCCTAGATATGTGTGCTTTTATTGGCCATGACTGGGTACTTCTGTTAATAGTTAACTTAAAACAATCATAATAATAGTAATAATGATAACTTGATTGTCACTTTGAATGTACACCAATCGGCATACATCAAAATGAAGTTTCGTTGCATACCGCTCTCAAAGGGTCACCAACCTCCAATATATACTCCTTGTTCGGGGACCGCTCAAATTTCACATTGTCCATTTTAGTCTCTAGGGAGTGAACGATGGCACACAGGACAGATGGAAATGGGGCTCCATGTGGATTAGCCCTCAAATTCGCTTGTATTCCGACAACCTCGCCTTCTTTCCTTTTTCTGATCCTGACTCTTCCACCCTTTCCTTAAAGAGGCCTTGCTTCTTTTCGCCCCTGGAGCATGCTGCTGCCGCCGCCACCAACTCCTCCGAAAGCCTCTCTCTCTTCCTCTGGGCCTGCCGACAGCCTCATCCAGTTCCTTCGCCCCATAAGCTCCAGGTCCTCTCCTCCTCTGCCTCCTCTGGAAACAGCCCTGATTTGCAGTACAATCCATCACTGGGCCAGCAGTCAGATCTTGCTGCTGGTAGAACAAATTCAAACAGCGCCAACGACTTTTAACGGTCTCACCAACAGTTCCAAAACAACTAGCAACTCGCCAGGCCAGCAAAGATTGTCGGTCGTATTTATTTATTTATTTAATTTTATTTATATACCGCCCTTCTCCCGAAGGACTCAGGGCGGTGAACAGGGCAAATGTATAAAATACAAAAATACAAAAATTAAAAGGAATTAAACATAATGCCCAAGGTAAAAACAATAAATACAAATATTAAGAACCGTAAAAATCCCAGCCCATCCCCCATCAGGCCAAGCCGGCTTGTTCAAATAAATGCGTTTTCAGATCACGTCGGAAGGAGCGGAGGTCGGGCGCCATCCGGAGCTTAACCGGCAACCGATTCCATAAATCCGGGGTGCCCACAGAGAAGGACCTCCCCCTGGGGGCCACCAATCGACATTCTCTGACCGGTGGCACCCTGAGGAGGCCCTCTCTGTGGGAACACACAGGGCGGAGGGAAGTTGATGCCGGCAGCAGGTGATCCCTAAGGTACTCCGGACCCATGCCATGTAGGGCTTTGTAGGTCATAACCAGTACCTTGAATCTCACCCGGAAGGCAACCGGAAGCCAATGCAGCTCACGGAGCAGAGGTGTAACATGGGAGTATCGGGAGACTCCCAACACGACTCTCGCGGCTGCATTCTGTACCAGTTGGAGCCTCCGAGTGGTCCTCAAGGGCAGCCCCATGTAGAGAGCGTTGCAGTAGTCCAAACGAGAGGTCACGAGCGCATGAGTGACCGTACACAGGGCATCCCGGTTCAGATAGGGCCGCAACTGGCGCACCAGGCGAACCTGGGCGAAGGCCCCCCTAGTCACGGCCACCATATGATCTTCCAAAGTAAGCCGTGAATCTAGGAGGACTCCCAAGTTGCGAGCCCTATCTACGGGGGGGTAATAACTCACCCCCCATAGAAAGAGATGGAATATCCTGAATATCC
>NC_139514.1:3108833-3134655 GCF_947247035.1 Vipera ursinii
CTTGGAGGTCTTCTAGTCCAACCCCCTGCTGGAGCAGGCGACTCTACACACCGTATCAGACAGGTGTTTATCCCACCGCTTCTTAAAAACCTCTATTGATGCAGCACCCACAACTTTGAAGGAAGCCGTTCTGCTGGTTTCAAGGTATAAATGAAAACAAATTGATCCTCCGCCTTATTCCTTTCCCGGTCCAGAAACCTTTGCAGCTGACATCGAAGCGGCCACCGGTTGCGTCTGAGGCCCGACTCCGCCATTTTCACCGGTTCTACCCAAACGTCTCCAATTGTCTCTAAAAGAAGTTCGGAAATGGCCCGACACAGCAGCAGCCCGCGCCTCCCCCCCCCCCCCCGTGCCGGGCCCAATGCAGGCTTCCGAAATTCTCCAATGTTGATCAGTCAATTCCCGCGGTCCGTTTGGAGGTGCCGAGTCCCAGGCCGAAGGGTCAAGTCTTACGGCCTGTTGTCGCCTGTTCTCTCGTTCGCAAAATAGTTGTCGAGTCTCCGGGGGTGTGTGTGGAGGAAACGAGATGGGTTTTGTAGAGGCCGCTTAGGTTATTTTCATGCTCCATTTAATGAAAAGAATAAATTAAAGCGGGGTGGGGGGGAAGCTTTCTTCTCCTTAAATAACGGGATTAGCAAGAACGGGAGCCGGGCGTGGCGTTTGCCCGGCGTTTGCAGGATGCTGAATTGTTTTTCCCGCACGTCAAATGGAAGGGCAGCTGAGCCTCGTCGCAAACCTTGGTTTCCCCCTTAAGCGATGTTTCGGTTATTCCCCCTTGCCGTTACCCAGGGAGGAGCTGTGGGTTCGAGGCTCTTATGATGACGGGGTGCAGCCTCCTTCTACGTTTTTGTGAGTATTTTTTGTTTGCCGGCGAGGAATTCCTTGCAAAGGGGAATTCTAGAGATCCCAAACTGGATTTTTTTTGGGGGGGGGCCACATAGCTCTGATGCTAATGTTAACTTGTTCTACTCCTTTGTGGGATGCGTTGATGCGGCTTACACGCGGGGCAGGTAGTCCTCGGCTTATGATCAGAATTGAAATTTCCGTTATTAAGGAAAGGTGGGTGTTTTATGTTGTGCCTGATTTTACAGCCTTTCTTTGTTTGGCCACGGTTGTTAAGTGAATCATGAGGTCGTTAAGGGAGCCCGACTCCCCCCCCCATTGGCTTTGCTTGGTGGAAGCTGGCTGGGAAGGTCACGTGACACACACACACACACTGGGATGCTGCAACCGTCTAAATACATATCAGTTGCCAAAGTGCCCAAGTTTTGATCACATGAGCAAGGGGCATGCCGCAGCGGTTGTAAGCGCAAGGACCAGTTGTAAGTCACTTTTTCCAGCACAGTTGTAGCTTTAATCAAAATCAGAACAAAAGAGTAACAGAGTGTGAACGGTCGCTAAACAAATGGTTGCAAGTCGAGGACTACCTGTAATGCATGTTTGTGTGTGTGTGTGCGTGTGTGTTCCATGTTTATTCATGTGTTCGCCCTTCTGGTATTTAAAGGCTCAATATGCATCACTATCTTATAAACTAGTGTGAGGCAATAGGATAGGACCTTGATTGGGATATTGTTTATTTCTTGATTGTTAAAAAGGTAAAGGTTCCCCCGCACACGCGTGCTAGTCGTTTCCGACTCTAGGGGCCGGTGCTCATCTCCGTTTCAAAGCCGAAGAGCCAGCGCTTGTCCGAGGACGTCTCCGTGGTCATGTGGCCGGCATGACTAGATGCCAAAGCCGCACGGAATGCTCTTACCTTCCCACCAGAGTAGTCCCTATTTTTCTACTTGCATTTTTACGTGCTTTCGAACTGCTAGGTTGGCAGAAGCTGGGATGAGTAACAGGTGCTCACTCTGCTATGCGGCACTCGGGATTCAACCCGCCAAACTGCCGACCTTCTGATCGACAAGCTCAGCGTCCTGAGCCACCGCGTCTCTCGATTGATTGTTAGTCTAGTATTAATCTTGGTATTAAAGAAGAGAGAGAGAGAGACCCCGCTCCCTTCTTGCACTGATGATGTTACCTAGCTGGGTCACGAAATGTCTGCAAGTAAACCACCCAGCTCAGAGAGCACCAAGGACCCCACAGTCCTCCTTCTCCTCCTCCTCCTCCCTCCTAGCACTGATGATGTTCCCTACTTGGGTCACGAAACGTCTGCAAGGAAGCCACCCAGCTCAGAGAGCACTGAGGACCCCACAGTCCTCCTCCTCCTCCTCCTCCTCCTCCTCCTCCTCCTCCTCCTCCTCCTCCTCGCACTGATGATGTTTCCTACTTGGGTCACGAAACATCTGCAAGAAAGCCACCCAGCTCAGAGGTCACTGAAGACCCCACAGTTCCCTTCCTTCCTTCCTTCCTTCCTTCCTTCCTTCCTTCCTTCCTTCCTTCCTTCCTTCCTTCCTTCCTTCCTTCCTTCCTTCCCAGATGATGTTACCTAGTTGGGTCACGAAAGGTCTGCAAGAAAACCAGCCAAGCTCAGAGAAGCACCCAGGACCCCACAGTTCTACCCCGAGCTACAGACATTCTCTCCCCTTGAAAACAAGCTTGGTTTCTCTCCGGCAACGCAGAGAGAGAGAACCCTGGTGCCTGTGCAAGGCCCTCCGGGCGACCACAGAGCACTCCTTCGGCCTTGAACTTTACTCAGCCTTCCTTATATAACGCCCCCTGCAAAACAGGACGTGAATCGACGGCCGACGGGCAGGCTTCCTCCCTCCGTGGCGGCTTCTTGCATTTTGCTCGTGGAGCAAAGTGGCTTGTAAGATGTGGCGTGCGCCGAGTCGGTGCGACCTTTGAAACCTGGAACCGAACGGAAGGAAGCCAGCCCTTGGCACACCTTTGGCACGACCCGTGAAACAGCTGCCACCCCAGGCTGCTCTCAGGACTGCAGGTAGTCCTCGGACGTACGACCACAGCTGAGCCTCCAATGCCTGTTGGCAAAGCAAGCCGCTTGTTAAGTGACTTTTGCCCCATTTGACGATTGGTCTCGCCAGGGCGGTTAAGTGTGAATCGTGGCAGTTGTTAAGTCAGTGACATGGTCGTTAAGTGAATCCGGTTCTCCCCCCCCCAATCGATTTTGCTTGTCAGGAGGTCACAAAAGGGGATCACATCACACACACACACACACACACACACACACACACACACACACACAGACATGGACACAGAATCCACATCCTATGCTGCATTTAGCAAGTGTTCAGACCCCCTTCACTTTGGTCCGTTTTCTCTTTTTTTAACCCATTTACAGACATTTCTAAAATTCTCTTTTCACTTTGTGAAAGAATCTACTGTGTGTAGATTAATGAGGGGAAAAATGAATTTAAAGCCCCTGAAGGCAGGACAAGAAGCCACCGATGGAAACTCATCAAGCAGAGAAGCAACCTGGAATTAAGGAGAAACTTCCTGACAAGTTACAACAATTAACCAGTGGAACAACCTGCCTCCAGAGGTGGTGAATGCTCCAACACTGGAAGTTTTTAAGAAGTGACTGGACAAACCATTTGCCTGAAATGGCATAGGGTTTTCTGCCTGAGCAGGGGGTTGGACTAGATGACCTCCAAGGTCCCTTCCAACTCTGTTTTTCTATAACAGAGAGAAGCAACCTAGAACTAAGGAGAAACCTCCTGACATAACAACTAACCAGTGGAACAACCTGCCTCCAGAAGCTGTGAATGCTCCAACACGAAGTTTTTAAGAAGAGGCTGGACAGCCATTTGTCTGAAATGGCCTAGGGTTTCCTGCCTGAGCAGGGGGTTGGACTAGATGACCTCCAAGGTCCCTTCCAACTTTATTGTTGTTGTTATTCCAGCGCCCCTGCAAATGGGTGTGTTTTCTTGTTTATACTTCATTTTCCGGCGTGTTGCGTGTTCTGCGCACCTAGGAAATACGGTCCCAAATTCCCACCCAAAATTCCCACTGACCTTGACGAAACGTCCTCGCCAGATATTTCCCAATGATTTAAGCCACGTAAGTCGGGCTTATTCACTACGCGTCACAAAGCATACGTATTAGAGCCTGTTTTAGCCTCAAAGGATTGTGGATCCCGTCCTCAAGAGGCGCCTAATCATACGTCTCAAGAGACCCCCCCCCCCGATAGGATGGAAGGATATAAAACTTTCCGATGAAGGACGACATGCCTTTTGCACTCCTCTTTTACATGCAAATGTGAATGTGAAAATCGAAATACATGAATTGGAAAGAAAGTTCAGAAAAAAAAATGGGTGGTGGAAATTCTTCTTATTCAGTTTCGGCTTCCTGAACCAACTGTGAACAAAAGGCAATTATCACTGAATAAACTGGTGGTTGCGTCCTTTCTGAATATGGCACGCTAAGGAGAAGCGCCCATGGGGGCGTGGGTGATGGGTTATGTGTCATCAAATGGCTGTCAACTCTTAGCAGTGATAAGAGTGATGACAATTAATTCAAGGAAATGGATATATTGGGGGGAAGGGCACCAGGCACTTGGGCCTAGTGGTGAAGGCGCCAGGCGAGCAAGTGGGAGACTGGCATTAATCCCGCCTTAGGCCAATCACCAGGTGTCAGTGAGTTCTAGTCCTGCCTTAGGCATGAAAGCCAACTGGGTGACTTTGGGCCAATCACCAGGAGACGGTGAGTTCTAGTGCTGCTTTAGGCATGTAAGCCAGCTGTGTGACTTTGGGCCAATCACCAGGAGATGGTGAGTTCTAGTCCTGCTTTAGGCATGAAAGCCAACTGGGTGACTTTGGGCCAATCACCAGGAGACGGTGAGTTCTAGTCCTGCTTTAGGCATGAAAGCCAACTGGGTGACTTTGGGCCAATCACCAGGAGACGTTGAGTTATAGTCCCGCCTTAGGCATGAAAGCCAACTCGGTGACCTTGGGCCAGTCACCAGGAGATGGTGAGTTCTAGTCTTACCTCAGGCATGAAAGCCAGCTGGGTGATTTGGGGCCAGTCCTTCTCTCTGAGCCAAACTGGGTGGTTGTTGTGGGGAAAATTAAGAGGAGGAAGCCGCATTAGCTATGTTTTCCGCCCGCAAATTCAGACCTGGTACTGCATATTTTTCCCTGCCGCTGACCTTTTGGCACTTTTGCGTTTGGAACTGACTCGTGCATCATCAAGGGTCGAACATCCACGTGTGAACCAATCCTGGTGCAGTTGAAAACCCGGTGCAGTTGTTCAAATTAGGACGGCTGCTGGCCACCTTCCAGGATCTGCAGATGGAAGCTGTGCGAGTCCATTCTTTGTCAACTTCAGAAGAGACGTGGGCCTCCAGCTCCCAGAATTCCCCAGCCAGCGCGGTGTGAAGGAATTCCCACCGTGCATTTTGTGGGGCTTCTTCCTAAACCAGCCAAAAATCCCTGCTTCAGTTGTGCAGGGACAGGTAGTCCTCGACTTGACGGCCAATCGTTTAGTTGGGCGCTTGGCAACCGCATTTACGACGGTCGCGGTGTCCCGGGGGGGGTCACGTGTTCCCCCTTTGCGACCTTCTGACTAGCCAGGTTAATGGAGTTAGATTCACTTAACGGCCGGGTTACTGGTTTCACAATTGCACTCAGCTCAGAGAGCATCGAGGACCCCACAGTCCTCCTCATTCCACTCCACAAACCCCCCTCCCTTCTAGCACTGATGATGTTCCCTAGTTGGGTCATGAAATGTCTACAAGAAAATACTTAAGCTCAGAAAACACCAAGGATCTCAAAGTCCTCCTCCTCCTCCACCTCCACCTCCACCTCCACCTCCTCCTCCTCCTCCTCCTCCTCCTCCTCCTCTTCTTCTTCTTCTTCTTCTTCTTCTTCTTCTTCTTCTTCTTCTTCTTCTTCTCCTCCTCCTCCTCCTCCTCCTCCTCCTCCTCCTCCTCCTCCTCCACCTTTTTCCTCCTCCTTCTCATTCTTCTCTTTCTCCCCTCCAACCCCCTCTTCCCCCTCCTCCTTCTCTTCTTCCTCCTCCTCCTCCTCCTCCTCCTCCTCCTCGCTTCTAGCCCTGATGATGTTCCCTAGTTGGGTCATGAAATGTCTACAAGAAAAATGCCAAGCTCAGAAAGCACCAAAGACCCCACATTCCTCCTCCTCCTCCAACCCTCCTCCCTTCTGGCACTGATGATGTTCCCTAGTTGGGTCACGCAACGTCTCCAGGAAAACCACCCAGCTCAGAGAGCACCAAAGGACCCACAATTGAACCTTGACTTACAGATATTTTCTTCCATCAACAATCTGCTCACTTTGACCTTTGTTCTCAAAGCGTAGCCATACCCGGATATTTGCAGTGCACTAATCATCTGGCCATGGGACATCACTCCATATGGAATATTAGAGTACGGAATAAAACACCCATGCATTATTGACTTGTATCCTGCCTTTATTATGTTGATAAGCAACTCAAGATGTCAAACATATCCAACACAACTTCCTCCTCCTATTTTCCCTGTCAGGTGGGTTTGGCTGAGAGAGAGGGTCTGGCCCAAAGTCCCCCAGCTGGCTTTCATGGCTAAGGCGGGACTAGAACTCCCCGTCTCCTGGTGATTGGCCGAAAGTCCACCATCTGGCTTTCACACCCAAGGCGGGACTAGAACTCACCGTCTCCTGGTGATTGGCCCAAAGTCCCCCATCTTTCACGCCCAAGGCGGGACTAGAACCCTCCGTCTCCTGGTGATTGGCCGAAAGTCACCCATCTGGCTTTCACGCCCAAGGCGGGACTAGAACTCACCGTCTCCTGGTGATTGGCGCAAAGTCACCCAGCTGACTTTCACGCCTAGGGCGGGACTAGAACTCACAAGTCTCCTGATTTTTAGTCTAGTGTCCAAACCACTAGACCAAACTGCTGAATTTGTGATGGCCATTAGGTCTGCATATTTGGCTTCAGTAGATAAGACTCTTTTGTTAGAGCTAACAGGTACGATGAATTGAGCAAAGTCAATTGTTTACAGACGTGGTCACTGCCCTGTGTTTGCCAAAGCCTTTGAGTTGGAGAGTCAACAGAAACAGGTTCAACTGGCAAATCAGCCAGACGGATATTTTCCTGTCCTGGGAATCTGGAGACATTTAATTTACTGGACGTTCACAATCCTCAATCTGGGCAACCCTATAGGATTTGCACACACGTCAACTCAGAGTAGTATTAGTACTGTTGAACTTTACCTGTTTGGATATATGTTGGTAACCTGGTGACAGTTGGCTAATTGGGGACACTGTTCAGCCACCTTTATGCTCCATGCTGGGTACGTTGTGATGGGGAGCAACCTTGAGAGAAGATTTTTGCAAGTGGGTTACAGGAAGAGAGAGATGCACCCTGTTTATCTTCTAGTAGTTGGTGCTAGAATTCCACTAGAATATGAGTAAACTCCATCCCCTACTACCGGTTGCACTGATGATGTTACCTAGTCATGAAATGTCTGCAAGAAAACAACCAAGCTCAGAGAGCATCAAGGACCCCACCGCTCTCCTCCTCCTCCTCCTCCTCTTCCTCCTCCTCCTCCTCCTCCTCCTCCTCCTCCTCCTCCTCCTCCTCCCCATTCCACTCCCTACTAGCACTGATGATGTTGCCTAGTTTGGAAAACCACCAAGCTCGGAGAGCACCAGGGACCCCCCCCCTCCCTGTTCTTGCCAGCCCCGTTGGACTGTTTGAGCTGGCTTTTGCTCTGCAAAGGACTGCCAGAATGCAGCCAAATTTGGCCAGAGGGATGTGAAAAAAAACAAACATATTTTGTCTTCCCAGACGCATGAAGATGACATGAATGAAAACCTAGCGCGGCTGCTAAATCCACAGCGTGGCTTTCGTTGAGCTCAAGGGCCAAATCCTCCGTGCTCCAGGGAATCCCCTCAAAGAGCTGGAAACGCATTCCAGGGCTTCTGCCTACCGAGCCCTGAGGAAATGCGTGGTTTTTTTCTTTCCTCTTGTGCAGAATTTTTTTTAAAAAGTCTTTTTTTACTGAAGAGAGCCTGCTTCAGAAGCGTTTCTAACAGCCCAGCTAGGAAGAGCGCAGAATTGGGGGGTGGGGGTGGTAGCAAGCCTATTATGTTGTGTTGCAAAGGGGGTGATTATCTTGTTTATGGCCTTGATGATGATGATGATGATGATGACGATGACGATTAAAATACAAATCTGCACAAAACCTTAAGCCATTTGCTTGTGGGTTGGTTTCCGAACGTCGCGTTACCAGGCTAGGTAACAACTTCATCGGAGTTGGGGGTGTCCGTGTTCTCTTTATTTTATTTTATTTCATTATTTTAATTCCATTTATATCCCGCCCTTCTCCGAAGACTCAGGGCGGCTTACAAGCTTAGCAGTAGCCTTCATTCTATGTATATGCCTGCTTGTTAGGGCTTTCACACACACACCCCCAAGCGGCATTATTACAAAGTCAGCTTAATTGCCCCCAACAATCTGGGTCCTTTTGTTGGGCGTGAGAATATATTTAGGAAGTATATCTACAGGTGGTCCTCGGCTTACGGCAGTTCACTTACTGACCATTCCTAAGTTACAACGGCGCTGAAAAAAACTGACTTAGGACCATTTTTCACACACTTTGCAACGACGGTGGCACACCCAAGATCACGGGATTAAAAACTCGGGACGCTTGACAACGGACTCATGTTTATGACAGTGGCAGTATCTTCCCCCTCCCCCCCGCCTCTGGGGTCATGTGATCCCCTTCTGACAAGCAGTTGGGGGAGCCAGATTCACTTAACAACATTCACAACGGCAGGGTTACTAACATGACCCCTGCAGTGATTCACTTAACGGTAGCAAGGAAGGTCGTGAAGTGGGGCAAAACTCACTGAACAAATGTCTCACGGAAATTTTAGGCTCAGTTGCGGTCATAGGTCGAGGACTTGTCTGTATTTGTGTGCTCTGTTGTTACTTATTGGGTGTATAGACCAGGGGTAGGCAACCTTGGCTCTTTTATGACTCGTGGACATCAACTCCCAGAATTCCTGAGCCAGCATGGGGGAACTGTGGCCCCCCTCATGACTCATGGACTTCAACTCCCAGAATTCCTCAGCCAGCATGGGGGAACTATGGCCATGACTTGTGAACATCAACTCCCAGAATTCCTGAGCCACAATGGGGGAACTGTGCCTCCCCTCATGACTTGTGGACTTCAAATCCCAGCATTCCTGAACCAGCATGGGGGAACTATGGCCCCTTCATGACTTGTGGACTTCAACTCCCAGAATTCCTGAGCCAGCATGGGGGAATTATGGCCCCTTCATGACTGGTGGACTTCAAATCCAAGCATTCCTGAACCAGCATGGGGGAACTATGACCCCTTCATGACTTGTGGACTTCAACTCCCAGAATTCCTGAACCAGCATGGGGGAACTATGGCCCCTTCATGACTTGTGGACTTCAACTCCCAGAATTCCTGGGCTAGCATGGCTGGCTCAGGAATTCTGGGAGTTGAAGTCCACAAGTCATAAAAGAGCCAGGGTTGCCTACTCCTGGCATAGGCCACTAAAGCCTCCTAGCATTTTCCCTGGTATGCAGAAATATTAAAACACTGATGGGGTGATTAAAGCGAGGGAAATCGTACGGGCTCCTCAACTTATGGATCCACGATTGGGACTAGAATTTCCGTTGCTGAGCAAGGCAGGTGAGTCACATCTGATTCTACGACCTTTATTTTTGCCATAGTCGTAAAGGGAATCAGCCCCATGGGCTCAGATTAACACGGATTTCAATTATTCCATCGCTCCCAAAATGATTGATGGGGACATATAAAGCCCATTGTACCTTCACCACTGGCCGTAATCCTAGAAAGCAGCGATTGTTACGTTTTCAGCGTGTCTTGAGTTAAAATCTCTAATTCCAAGACTTCTCCACCCCCTGTAAGAACACGTTTGTTAAGATTGTGATCGTTGTGGAAACGTACATCAGAAAATGGAGTAACCGAGTTGGAGGGGAGCTCAGAGGTCATCTAGTCCAACCCCCTGCTCAGGCAGGAAACCCTATACCATTTCAGACAAATGGCTGTCCAGTCTCTTCTTAAAAAAAAACAACCTCCAGTTTTGGAGCATTCACAACTTCTGCTGGCAGGCTGTTCCACTGGTTAATTGTTCTAACTGTCAGGAAATTTCTCCTTAGTTCTAGGTTGCTTCTCTCCTTGATCAGTTTCCATCCGTTGCTTCTTGTCCTGCTTTCAGGTACTTTGGGGAACAGCTTGACCCCCAACTCTTCTTTGCTGCAACCCCTGAGATATTGGAAGATGGCTATCATTTTATTTTTATTTTAATTCCATTTATCTCCCGCCCTTCTCCGAAGACTCAGGGCGGCTTACAAGCTTAGCAGTAGCCTTCATTCTATGTATAAGCCTGCTTATTAGGGCTTTCACACACACCCCAAGCGGCATTATTACAAAGTCAGCTTATTGCCCCCAACAATCTGGGTCCTCATTTGACCTACCTGGGAAGGATGGAAGGCTGAGTCAACCTTGAGCCTGGTGGGACTCGAACCTGCACTAATTGCAGGCAGCTGGTGTTACTTAAGGAGGCATCAGCCCACTGCTCCACCAAGGCTCATGTCTCCGTTCTCTTCATTAAACTAGAGATACCCAGTTCCAGCAACCGTTCCTTATACGTTTTAGCCTCCAGTCTCCTAATCATCTTTGTTGCTCTTCTCTGCACTCTTTCTAGTGTCTCAAAATCTTTTTTACATCGTGGGGACCAAAACTGGATGCAGCATTCCAAGTGTGGCCTTAGCAAGGCAATTAATAAAGTAATATTAACACATCTTGTGATCTTGATTCTGTCCCTCTGTTAATGCACCGTCGGCTTCCCTTAGACAACAGAATGAAAATGTCAGAGGGGAACTACATTTCTCCATCCGCTCTTCCTTTACAGCAAATATTAAGTTTGAAGGCATGCATATAAAACAGCAGTGATGAATACATGTGTGTAATATCTAACAGATGTTTTGTGCATGTGTATGTAGGCAAGCAAGCAAGGGCCTTTTCAGGATTTTAATGAGCGTTACAGAAGGCTTTTTGTCAACGCACAATGCCCAACGTTCTCCCCAAGAACGGCTGTGAAGAAAAAAGAAAATAAAAAATAAAAAGCAGGGGAAAAAAATTGCTCTCTGTTTGAATTTAAACTTTTAAATCCGAAAATTCTTGACGTTGTACAAATGCGGCACGTCAGATTGCTCAAGAAAAGAGTAAATGTTTTAGATCGGTTATTTATATGTGGTTTTTTTCTTTCTTTCTTTTTTCTCACCTAGCAGACGCTCTTGGGAAATCTCGCTGCTTTAAAACCTTGTTTCTCTTGATGTTTTTGGTAATAAAGTTCTGATTCTTGTAAGAGGGCTCCTGAGGTTAAAAACAGCTTTGTGAATTTGTATTCTAAGGACTGTCAGTAACGCCTTTGGAAAACACACACACACACACACACACACACACACACACACACACAAACACACAAAAACCTGGGCTGAGGTGCTTTGGTGTCGCTTCTCCTCCCCAAGTCAAGTCTTTCTTCTGAAACGAAAAAGATTGAAATGTAATTGCTAATCCAGGCTGCCATTTAAGGAGCGAGAGTCACAATTAGTCCTCGGCTTACGACAAACAATTTGGGACCAGAATTTCCACTGCTAAACAAGACGGTGGTTGAGTTGCGGCCAGTTTTGCATGGTCAATTTTTTTGTTGTGGTGGTGGTTATACACGAATCGCCGCAGTTGCTAAGGGGATCCTGCAATGGTTAAAAGAAATCTCGCTTCCCCCATTGACTGGCAGAGAAAGCTGGCATAGAACGTTTTTAGATTTTTTAAAAAATTGTCTCATTTTTGGATCTCTTTAAGAAGAAGACGGCAATATGCAGCTTGGGTGTGGAGGAAATCCTGTTAAATTCTGTTGTGTAAAAAAGAAAAAATCTACGTGGTCACTTAAGAGTTGATGGCACATACGGAAACCAGGGGTCCTTGGCGCTCTCTGAGCTGGGTGGTTTTCTTGCAGACGTTTCATCACCCAACTAGATAACATCTTCAGTGCTAGAAGGGAGGGGGGATTGTTGAGGAGGAGGAGGAGGAGGAAGACTGTGGGGTCCTTGGTGCTCTCTGAGCTTGGTTGTTTCCTTGCAGACGTTTCATGACCCAACTAGGGAACATCATCAGTGCTAGAAGGGAGGGGGGTTTTCAGAGAGGAGGAGGAGGAGGAGGACTGTGGGGTCCTTGGTCCTCTCTGAGCCTTGATGGTTTTCTTGCAGACGTTTCATCACCCAACTAGATGACATCTTCAGTGCTAGAAGGGAGGGGGGATTGTTGAGGAGGAGGAGGAGGAGGAGGAGGAAGACTGTGGGGTCCTTGGTGCTCTCTGAGCTTGGTTGTTTCCTTGCAGACGTTTCATGACCCAAGTAGATCACATCTTCAGTGCTAGAAGGTAGGAGGAACCGAAGGACTGCGGGGTCCTTGTTGCTCTCTGAGCTTTGGTGGTTTTCTTGCAGACATTTCATGACCCACCTGGGTAACATCATCAGTGCTAAAAGAGAGGTGGGTTGTGGAGAGGAGTAGAGGGAAGAGGAGGACTGTGGGGTCCTGGGTGCTCTCTGAGCTGGGTGGTTTCCTTGCAGACGTTTCATGACCCAACTAGGTAACATCATCAATGCTAGAAGGGAGTGGAGTTTGTGGAGGAGGAGGAGGAGGAGGATTGTGGGGTCCTTGTTGCTCTCTGAGCTTTGATGGTTTTCTTGCAGACGTTTCATGACCCAACTAGGGAACATCTTCTAGCATGGATGATGTTACCTAGCTGGGTCATGAAACGTCTGCAAGAAAAAAAGCTAGCTCAGAGAGCACTAAAGACCCCACAGTCCTCTTTCTCTATCAACAGTCCTCCTCCTCCTCCTCCTCCTACTCCTCCCTCTCCCCCTCCCCTCCCTACTTTGGGTAATGAAACTATCTGCAAGAAAACAAGCAAGCTCAGAGGGCACCAAGGACCCCTCATTTCAACCCTGAGCTACAAGTATTCTCCGTTATTGGCACATAGCGTAACTGACTTTTGAGAGAAATGCACAAATGGTGTATACTTCTGGTTTTTTAAAAGCCTGTTACCCTATTTTATGTCACAGTCAGAAGTGCGCTGCAGAATTCAAGACACAATCAGAGACAAAAAAAATGAACTTGGCAAGTCTGCCAATGAATCTTAAGCAGCATAATCTGTTTGGTTTTGTGTTTTTTTTTTTTGAAGTGTGGGTGTGACTTATTGTAGAATAAAATAATACTAGAGCTGGAAGGGACCTTGGAGGTCTTCTAGTCCAACCCCCTACTCAAGCAGGAGACCTTACAATATGTCAGACCAACGGCGGTCCGGTCCCTTTTTGAAAGCCTCCCACTGATGGAGGAGCACCCACAACTTCTGAAGGCGTTCCCTCGGTTGCTTGCCCTCAGCATTAGGAAATTTCTCCGTAGTTCCGGGTTGCTTCTCTCCTTGACTGGTTTCCAACCTTTGTTTCTTGTCTTGCCTTCAGGTGCTTTGGAAAATAGATTGTCCCCCGCATCTTTGAAGGAACCCCTCAAATATTGGAACACGGCTATCATGTCCCCCCCTCGTCCTTCTCTTCATTAAACTGGACAAATTCCTGCGACCCTTCTTTGTATGTTTTAGCCTCCAGTCCCCTGATCATCTTTGTTGCTCTTCTCTGCACCCTTTCTAGAGTCTCGACATCTTTTTTTACATCGTGGTGACCAAAACTGGATGCAATATTCACAGCGTGATCTTTACCTAAGGCTTTGTAAAGCAGTACTTAGAACTACACGTGATCTTTTTTGTATTAAAAAGTTTTTCAGTACATTTTATCTTTAACAAAACAACCCCTCCCCACCCCCATCCCCCCTTCCCAACCCAACCCTCCCCTTCCCCCCTCCCCGACTTCCCAGAGCTAAACACAAGGTATAAAAGTAAAAATAATAATCATAAACTACCATATGCTAACAACAATGAACTATTAAATCTATCGCACTTTAGCTCTATAAAATGACTACAAGCAATATAAGAACTACACGTGATCTTGATTCTGTCCCTCTATTAGTGCAGCCTAGGATTGTGTTGGCTTTTTTGGTGGCTGCCACACACGGCTGGCGCCTATTTAGGTGATTGTCCACTAGGACTCCAAGATCCCTCTCGCAGTTGCCGGCACTGAGCCAGGTTTCACCTAGCCCAGCGGTAGGCCACCTTGGCTCTTTTATGACTTGTGGACTTCAACTCCCAGAATTCCTGAGCCAGCCATGCTGAGGGGAAAGGGAGAGGTTTCCAAGCTGAGCCAGGCTGGCTCAGGAATTCTGGGAGTTGAAGTCCACCAGTCATGAAGGGGCCATAGTTCCCCCATGCTGACTCAGGAATTCTGGGAGTTGAAGTCCACCAGTCATGAAGGGGCCGTAGTTCCCCCATGGTGGCTGAGGAATTCTGGGAGTTGAAGTCCACCAGTCATGAAGGGGCCAAAGTTTCCCCCATGCTGGCTCAGGAATTCTGGGAGTTGAAGTCCACCAGTCATGAAGGGGCCAAAGTTTCCCCCATGCTGGCTCAGGAATTCTGGGAGTTGAAGTCCACAAGTCATGAAGGGGCCATAGTTCCCCCATGCTGGCTCAGGAATTCTGGGAGTTGAAGTCCACGAGTCATGAAGGGGCCAAAGTTTCCCCCATGCTGGCTCAGGAATTCTGGGAGTTGGAAGTCCACAAGTCATGAAGGGGCCATAGTTCCCCCATGCTGGCTCAGGAATTCTGGGAGTTGAAGTCCACGAGTCATGAAGGGGCCAAATTTCCCTCATGCTGGCTCAGGAATTCTGGGAGTTGAAGTCCACCAGTCATGAGGGGGCCAAGGTTGCCTACCCCTGACCTAGCCTGTACCTATACAGTTGGTTTTTCTGGCCTAAGTGTAAAAACCTTATTTTTATCTACACTGAATTTCTGTTTGATTTGCTGGCATTTTATTGTTATGCACCTAATGACCAGTAAAGTGATAACCGCCATTCAGCTGGAGATAGGCTTTGATTTAACCTGTGGTACCAAAGCGTTCACACATGCAGCGGTGGGCAGCCTCTTCCCTACGGTATAAGCAAGGAAGATTTGAGTGCAAAATAACGCAAAGAAGGAAATGGAGGCGGGACATTAGATGTGGGGGGAATCCCCAAAGCTGCGCTGAAACCTTACAGTACGATCTTCGTGGTTGTGCATTGTTTGTCTGAGCCTTGCCTTGAATGAATAATTCTAGGATCACTTTTGGTCCATAGGTAGGCAATGATTTCCACCGCTAACCACTAAATACAGACCGAACGTTTCTTTCCCGTTCCTTTACTAAAATCAGAACTACCAAACTTGGCCTGCAGTGTTGGAGCCTAAATGCCTACCGTATTTTCCGGCGTATAAGACGACTGGGCGTATAAGACGACCCCCTACATTTCCTGTTAAATTATAGGGTTTGGGCTATACTCGCCGTATAAGACTACCCCTCTTCCAACGCACACTAAATAAAAATTAAAAAACATCAGATTTGATTTTAATATGGTAATTTTAATTCAAATGCTTATGACATGCAGGTGCTTAGTAGGAAAACTCACTTATAAACATAAGGCTGTTTGTCATCAAACATGTAAACATAAAACAGTGCAAGTGGATATAATAATAATAATAATAATAATAATAATAATAATAATAATAATAATAATAATAAGTTGGAGGGGACCTTGGAGGTCATCTAGTCCAACCCCCTGCTAAGGCAGGAAACCCTATAAACCCTGTAAAAATTCACAGACTGCAGCTTCTTCTCCAATTGGTCCCGCTTTCCCTGCGCAGACTAAATGGGAGATCCGCTCCAGGTTTTCCAGCCAGCCCTGTCCCTAAATTTTCAGCACCCGGCGTATAAGACGACCCCTGACTTTTGAGAAGATTTTCATGGGTTAAAAAGTAGTCTTATACGCCAGAAAATACAGTAATTGGATGTTGCCTTTTTCTCCAGGCTTCTATAACCGAGATATTTAGGGGGTCCCTGGTGCTCTCTGAGCTTGGGGGTTTTCTTGGAGACGTTTCATTACCCAGCTAGGTGACATCATCAATGTTAGATGGGAGTTAGAGGAGGAGGACCACGACCATCATTGCGGACTCCTTGGCACTCTCTGAGATGGATTATTTTCTTGCAGATGCTTCATTACCAAACTTGGTAACATCATCCATGCTAGAAGGGAGTGGGGTTTATATATTAGTGGCTTGCCCTGTGAGTGCTGAATTCTTGGTGGTCCCTTATATAGGTGGTTCCTATATAAACAGACAACAGTCCTCCTCCTCTTCCTCCTCCTCCTCCTCCTCTCTGCAAACCCCCCCTCCCTCCTGGCACTGATCATGTTACCTAGTTGGGTAACGAAACGTCTGCAAGTAGCTCAACTCAGAGATTAGCGACCCCTGATTTCAACCCTTAAGTATAAATATATTATCTTCTATCAGTTCAAAATATCTACGCTAGAGCAACACAAATAGAGCGGGCTCGTTTCTGGAGACAAACTTTAAAAGCCAGCCATGTACCCGAATTTGGAGCCTGTGCTTTTCCCTATCTGGACAGCTCTCATTAATTCACTTAATATTGATTTAGTTAGTTACATATTGGCACGGCCGCTTAAAACTGCAGATAGGAATTGTCCTTTTGCGTGTGTGTGTGTGAAAGTGGTTTATTTCCAAACTCATCAACGGTCCCGAATCGTTGATCTGTTTTTCTCCTGAATTCATTTCTGATTTCTATCCATCGGCGTGAATTTGCAGAGTTCGAACTGGGCTGATGTCGGGTTTTTTGTTGTTCAATCGCCTGGCTCTTCCCCGTGATTTTAACAACATTTTTTTTTCTCTCTCGTCTTTTTTGTAGGACGTTCAGTCAGAAGAAAACGGCGATTGAGAGAGAATATGCCCAGGTAAGGAGCAGAACGTTGCGGCCGATTGTTGAAGAGTTTGCATTCTCTTTCCTGCAGAGTTTTAAAATGGTTGTAAGCTGAGGATTATCTGTACTAGCAGACCAGGCCTGTGTGCCTGATCTAGAAGGTTCTTTCCTGATCTATTATTTTATTATTATTATTTATTAAATTTTTATACCGCCCTTCTCCCGAAGGACTCAGGGCGGTGTACAGGGCAATAAATATCAAAATATAAATACAGAAGTTAAAAAGATTAAATAATCTAGAAGGTTCTTTCCTGATCTAGAAGGTTCTTTCGGCCTCCACACACATCCGATTGTTCGTCTTCAACACATTTCGCTTGATTTCATTTAGTACTGTTTCATAGACTTATATACAGGGAGTCTTCGACTTATGACCATGGTTGAGCCCAAAATGTCTGTTGCTATGTGAGACAGTCATTAAGTGAGTTTTGCCCCGTTTTACGACCTTCGTTGCCCCATTTGTTAAGCAGATCCCTACTAATTGTTAAATTAGTAACACGGTTGTTAAGAGAATCTGGCTTTCCCAGTGACTTCGCTTATCAGCAGGTCGCAAAAGGGATCACATGTGACCCCGGGACAGTGCAACCGTCATAAATATGAAACAGTAGCCAAGAGTCTGAATATTGATCACGTGACCCTGGGGATGTCGCAGCGGTCGTAAGGGCGAAAAATGGTAATAAATCACTTTTTTCAGTGCCGTTATAATTTCAAACTGTTGTGTGGTAAGTCAAGGACTACCTGTATATAACCCACTCAGGCCTATGTACATAGTTACTTATACCACCCATTAGCTCAGGGGTCTTCAAACGTGGTCCTTTTATGACTTGTGGACTTCAACTCCCAGAATTCCTCAGCCAGGCACGCTTGCTCAGGAATTCTGGGAGTTGAAGTCCACAAGTCATAAAAGGGCCAAGTTGGAAGACCCCTGCATGAGCTGCTTAAAACCATCAGCCTTCAGTGGGTACAATATTACACAGACTCGGTTTGTCGCATAGATTATTTATCTCACATAGGCCAAGTTGAGAGGATGAGGGAAGAAAACCACACCAGAAAAAGACAAGAGGCAGGTGACTTCCAAGAAGACACATTTGCGGGAAATACAGAATATAAAATACAGAATAACAGAGTTGGGAGGGGCCCTGGAGATCTTCTAGTCCACCCCACCCCCCCGCTTAGGCAGGAAACCCTAGATCAGGGGTCTTCAAATTGGCCCTTTTATGACTCATGGACTTCAACTCCCAGAATTCCTCAGCCAGCATGCCTGGCTGAGAAATTCTGGGAGTTGAAGTCCATGAGTCATAAAAGGGCCGAGTTTGAAGACCTCTGCCCTAGATCATTGCAGACAAATGGCTGTCCAGTCTCTTCTTAAAAACCTCCAATGATGGAGCACCCACAACTTCTTGAGGCAGGTTGTTCCACTGGTTAATTGTCAGGAAATTTCTCCTTAGTTCCAGGTTGCTTCTCTCCTTGGTTAGTTTCCATCCGTCACTTCTTGTCCTGCCTTCTTCAGGGGCTTTGGAGAATAGATTGAACCCCGGCTTCTTTATCTGCTGCCCCTCAGATCTTGGACCATTGCTATCATGTCCCCCCCTCGCCCTTCTCTTCATTAAACTAGACATCCCCAATTCCAGCAACCCTTCTTCGTATGTTTTAGCCTCCAGTCTTCTAATCATCTTCGTTGCTCTTCTCTGCACTCTTTCCAGAGTCTCAACATCTTTTTTATTTGAGGGGCTGCCACAAAGAAGAGGGGGTCACGTTCTTCTCCAGAAGGCAGGGCAAGAAACAAACCAAAGAGAGAAGCAACCTAGAATTAAAGGAGAAAGTGAGGACAATGAACCAGTGGAACAGCTTGCCACCAGAAATCACGGACGCTCCATCACTGGAGGTTTTCAAGAAGAGACTGGACAGTCAGTTATCTGAGGTTCTCCTGCTTGAGCGGGGGGCTGGACTAGAAGACCTCCAAGGTCCCTTCCACCTCTATTCTATTATTATTCAAACTGTGGTGGTCCTACCAAGGACTACGTGTGGTCCTACCAAGGCATTATATTTGTTACCCTTTAGTGATCTAACAATATACCAGTTCTTTAAGTGAATTTTAGCTGATAATAGAGCCTTAGAAAGAAAAAAAAGGTGTTTTCCTGTTGTCTGCCCACAGTATGTCTGTAGCACATTGGGTTGTTGTGTAAAAAAGAATTTGCTTTTCTGGGCAAGCCTGTTCTTCTGACAATGCTATTGTGTTTTGTTTTGTGGTTTTCCTCCTGCTCTTTAACAGACACAATTGTCATTTTTTTTTCAAAATCTTTCTTTCCCTCTTTTCTTAAGGCAGGAGAAGTGGACTAATTTGTTTTAGGGGGGAAAATACGCTCTAGTTTTCTAAGACAAAAAATGGAAAGGGTGTGTTGGAAGTCACAAATAGATTGTCAGTTTGTTTCAACCCCGGCTCAAAATCTGTGAAAATCTATCATTCACGATCTCTTTCTCTCTCCTGTTAGACAGGAATCATAATCTGATGAAATCCGTTGGTTTACAACAGGGGTAGGCAACCTTGGCTCTTTTATGACTTGTGGACTTCAACTCCCAGAATTCCTGAGCCAGCCATGCTGAGGGGAAAGGGAGAGGTTTCCAAGCTCAGCCATGCTGGCTCAGGAATTCTGGGAGTTGAAGTCCTGAAGTCATGAAGGGGCCATAGTTCCCCCATGCTGACTCAGGAATTCTGGGAGTTGAAGTCCACCAGTCATGAAGGGGTCTTAGTTCCCCCATGCTGGCTCAGGAATTCTGGGAGTTGAAGTCCGCAAGTCATGAAGGGGCCATAGTTCCCCCATGCTGACTCAGGAATTCTGGGAGTTGAAGTCCGCAAGTCATGAAGTGGCCATAGTTCCCCTATGCTGGCTGAGGAATTCTGGGAGTTGACGTCCACAAGTCATATAAATGGAATTAAAATAAATAAATAAAATAAATAAATATAAGAGCCAAGGTTGCCTACCCCTGGTTTAGAAGGAGACTGTCAGTTTTGACCATGGATGACTATAGGTAGTCCTTGAATTGCAACCGTTGCTAAGCAAGACAGTTTTAAGTCAATCTTGCCCCATTTTACGACCTTCCTTGCCACCGTTGTTAAGCAAATCACTGCAGTTGTTAAGTTTGTAACACGGTTGTTAAGTGAATCTGGCTTCCTCGTTGACTTTGCTTGTCAGAAGGTCACAAAAGGGGATCATGTGACCCCGGGGCACTTTCGACCGTCATAAATATAGGCAGTTCTTGACTTATGACCACAATTGAGCCCAAAGTTTCTGTTGCTAAGCGAGACATTTGTTAAGTGAATCTTGCCCCATTTTACGACCTTTCTTGCCACAGTGGTTATGGGAATCACTGCAGTTGTTAAGTTAGTCACACAGTTGTTAAGTGAATCTGGCTTCCCCCATTGATTTTGCTTGTCAGAAGGTCGCAAAAGGGGATCAGATGACCTGGGCATGTTGCAACCGTCATAAATGTGAGTCAGTTGCCAGGCATCTGAATTTTGATCACCTCGCCGCAGGGATGTTGCAACGGTTGTTAAGCGTGAACAGTGATTGTAAGTCACTTTTTCCCCTGTGCTGTCGTAACTTTGAACAATCACCGAAGGCACAGTCGTAAGTCCTGGATCACCTGTGCTCTGTTGTTTTGAAAGGCAGCAAGAGCTTTGGGCAGGATTTGGGATCAAAAGGATCACATTTGATCAGGTTTCTCTTTAGACACCCATCTTTCCAGTCCTTCTGAATTTAAAATGATGGGGAAAAAGATGGCGAAGGAATTAATTATTCTATATCGGTTGAGGACTAAATTCCCTTTTGAAGCTTCTGAGTCATGCACTAAGAATTTGGATTGCTTAGCAATGCTTATTATGGGTAATAGATCCAAAACCAACACTTGTTGATCTCTCACTCTGGACCTTGTGCCTTGGCTGCCTGTAAAAAATGCTAAATTATTGGGCATTTTGGAAGGAATCTTCCTGCAGCCTCAAGCCTACAGCTCAGCTGTATACACAATGGAAGAACATTGCTAAGATAAACTTGGACAAAAGGCTTGGAATATCCTGTTTTACCAGGCTGCCCGCCTTTTCTTCCAAAGAATGTCAGACAGTGGAGCTCTGACCTTAAGAAGAATTAATTTATCCCCCTCCAAAAAAAAAGAAAAAAGAAAGAAAAAGAAATTATTTTCCAGCTGCCCAACAAAGATTGTCTGTTTTATTATGTGGAAGATAACAATAAACTTGAAGGGGCACGTCGGCTTTGAACTTGTTATTCGAGCTATTCGTCCAGTTTTTGGTTTAAAGTTTTGGGTTTTTTTAAAATTAGATTAGATTAGATTAGATAAAGGTAAAGGTTCCCCCGCACATGCGTGCTAGTCGTTTCCGACTCTAGGGGCCGGTGCTCATCTCCGTTTCAAAGCCGAAGAGCCAGCGCTTGTCCGAGGACATCTCCGTGGTCATGTGGCCGGCATGACTAGGCGCCAAAGGCGCACGGAACGCTCTTACCTTCCCACCGGAGTGGTCCCTATTTTTCTACTTGCATTTTTTTTATGTGCTTTCGAACTGCTAGGTTGGCAGAAGCTGGGACGAGTAACAGATGCTCACTCTGCTACGCGGCACTCGGGATTCGACCTGCCAAACTGCCAACCTTCTGATCGACAAGCTCAGCGTCCTAGCCACCACGTCCCTAGACTAGATTAGATATCCTTTATTGTCATTTTTTCCCCCTGTGGGCACAACGGCGCACATTAAAAATGAAATTTAGCTGCTTGCTCTCATACATAACACATACATAACACACATTTAGAACATACTATGTACAACACATGTATAGACCTACACCCTTACCTATAAGTAACACCTAAATATTAATCACAATTAATATTTTAATGATTTTTAATCATTAGCACAGCTGGCCTTGAAAGAAATCCAGATAGTCCTCAACATACAGCCAGAGTCGAGCCCAATATTTTTGTTGCTAAGTGAGACATTTCTTAAGTGAGTTTTTCTCTCATTTTACGACCTTTTATTGCCACCGCTGTTAAGTGAATCACTGCAGCTGTTAAATCAGTAACACGGTTGTTAAGTGAATCTGGCTTCCCCATTGACTTTGCTCCGGAAAGTCCCAAAAGGGGATCACGTAACCCCCCTTTTGCCCCTTTAGGACCCTAAGTGTGAAAAACGGTCATAGGTCACTTTTTCCCACTGCTGTTGTAATTTCGGTGACTAAAAGCCAAGGGTTCCCCGTATCCTCAAAGTGTTTTTTTAGGAGGCAACTGGACTTCCTTGTTTTTCTTTGAAGATGTTTCGCTTCTCCTCCAAGAAGCTTCTTCGGCTCTGACTGGGTGGTGGGGAACGGAAGGATTTACACTCCTTGCAGAGAGCTGGTCATTTGCATTCTTTTACAGGGTCGTTGAGGCCACTTGGAGGCTTACCTGTGTCCTCAGGGTCACCTGAGTGGTGCAAACGGGGGATCTATCTATCTCCAGTCTACAACACAATCCGTTCAGCAGTTCCAAGAAGGCTCCACGCCCATTTGCACCACTCAGGTGACCCTGAGGACACAGACAAACTTCCAAGTGGCCTCAATGACTCTCTAAAAGAAGGCAAATGACCAGTTTTTCTGCAAGGAATATAAATATAAACGACATCATCCATGTCCAGTCTACAACACAATCCGTTCAGCAGTTCCAAGAAGGCTCCACGCCCATTTGCACCACTCAGGTGACCCTGAGGACACAGACAAACTTCCAAGTGGCCTCAATGACTCTCTAAAAGGATGCAAATGACCAGTTTTTCTGCAAGGAATATAAACGACATCATCCATCTCCAGTCTATAAGACAATCCTTTCTGCAGTCCTAAGAAGGCTCCACGCCCATTTCCACCACCCAGGCGACTCTGAGGACACAGATAAACCTCCAAGTGGCCTCAATGACTCTCTAAAAGGATGCAAATGACCAGTTTTTCTGCAAGGAATATAAATATAAACGACACCATCCATCTCCATTCTATAAGACAGTCCTTTCTGCAGTCCCAAGATGGCTCCACGCCCATTTCCACCACCCAGGCGACTGAGGACACAGATAAACCTCCAAGTGGCCTCAACGACTCTCTAAAAGGATGCAAATGACCGGTTTTTCTGCAAGGAGCATAAATCCTGCCATTCCCCACCATCCAGTCAGAGCTGAAGGTGCTTCGTCTTCAAAGAAAAAACAATAAGTCCAGTTGCCTCCTAGAGAGAGAGAAAAAAAATGTACACCTGAAAACCAAATACAACGCTAGAGGTAAAACATTTGTGTTTCCACCTTTGAATGGCCTTTTATACCTCTAATTAAAAGTCCAAAGTATAGGCTCAGGGTTTAGTTGGCTGTGCAAAAACTTTATAATGGATTTGCATTTTACACTCCTGTCGCCATCTGTCTTGTTCTAGGTCAGGGGTAGGCAACCTCGGCTCTTTTATGACTCATGGACTTCAACTCCCAGAATTCCTGAGCCAGCCAAGCTGGCTCAGGAATTCTGGGAGTTGAAGTCCATGAGTCATAAAAGAGCCTAGGTTGCCTACCCCTGTTCTAGGTTCTGAAACTTTGCTCCCCCCTCTCTTTTTTTTTCTTTTCCTCCTCGTCTTTGTCCTCGAGAAAATAAAAGTAATAAAACTGGGTGAGCCGCTGAGGAATTCTGGGAGTTGAAGTCCCCAAGTCTTAAAAGTTGCCAAGTTTGGAGATCCCTGTTTTAGTTATTCTGTGATGATGAGAAGAAAGGAAACCATATATGGATTTCTCTCTCTTCTTCCCCCCCCCCCCCAGGGATGGTTCTGGATTACCTTAGGGTGTTGGTATCGGGACCACAGCAATCTGTAGTAATGTCCCTTTACGGCCAGTTGGAAGCCTTAGTAAGTTAGGTAACGCCATTTTTACCAAAGAAATGTTCTTGGGTCAGGCTATTTATTTATTTTAAACCCGCCTTTATTTGATAAATAACTCAAGTAGTGAACATACCCACTACTCTTTCCGCCTCCTATTAACCCATAACAACAACATGTGAGGTGGATTGGGCCAAGAGAGGATGACTGGCCCAAAGTAATCCAGCCAGCTTCCATGCCCAAGGCGGGACTAGATCTCACCGTCGCCTGCTTTCTATCCTGGTGCATTCACCACTAGACCAAGCTGCTTATAATGTTGTAAACTTGGCATTGATTGGAAGGATTTTTTTTTAATTAGCAATCCTAAATTCTTGATTGGAAAGGCTGGTCGGAGACCATAATAAAGATACTTGATTTGAATTCTTGATTGATGAAGGCACCAGATGCCTCCGCCAGATGCCCAGGGTGGAGCGAAGGAGAATTGAACCCCATTATTTTGGGTGTTGTTTCCCCCCCGCTCTCAGTTTAAGAAAGATAAGGAGTATGATCGTGATATTTTTTTTTTAAAAAAAGCCATTTTCCCCAGAGTGTGACTATGAAGCAATGCTTTCAGGATGCAGATGTTCAGAATGTATCCAGAGCGAAGGGAAGGGAAGAGAAAGGAAAGGAAAGGAAAGGGGAAGAGAGAAAGAAAGGAAAAAGGAAAGAAAAAAGGGAAGGGAAGGAGGAAAGAAGGGAAGGGAAGGAGGAAAAGGGAAAAAGGGAAGAAAAAAGGGAAGGGAAGGAGGAAAGAAGGGAAGGGAAGGAGGAAAAGGGAAAAAGGGAAGAAAAAAGGGAAGGGAAGGAGGAAAGAAGGGAAGGGAAGGAGGAAAAGGGAAAAAGGGAAGAAAAAAGGGAAGGGAAGGAGGAAAGAAGGGAAGGAAAGGGAAAGAGAAAAAGGAAGGAAGGAAAAAAGGGAAGTGAAGGAGAAATGAAGGGAAGGGGAAGAGAAAAAGGAAGGAAGGAAAGAAGGGAAGGGAAGGAGGAAAAGGGAAAAAGGGAAGAAAAAAGGGAAGGGAAGGAGGAAAGAAGGGAAGGGAAGGAGGAAAAGGGAAAAAGGGAAGAAAAAAGGGAAGGGAAGGAGGAAAGAAGGGAAGGGAAGGAGGAAAAGGGAAAAAGGGAAGAAAAAAGGGAAGGGAAGGAGGAAAGAAGGGAAGGAAAGGGAAAGAGAAAAAGGAAGGAAGGAAAAAAGGGAAGTGAAGGAGAAATGAAGGGAAGGGGAAGAGAAAAAGGAAGGAAGGAAAGAAGGGAAGGGAAGGAGGAAAAGGGAAAAAGGGAAGAAAAAAGGGAAGGGAAGGAGGAAAGAAGGGAAGGGAAGGAGGAAAAGGGAAAAAGGGAAGAAAAAAGGGAAGGGAAGGAGGAAAGAAGGGAAGGGAAGGAGGAAAAGGGAAAAAGGGAAGAAAAAAGGGAAGGGAAGGAGGAAAGAAGGGAAGGAAAGGGAAAGAGAAAAAGGAAGGAAGGAAAAAGGGAAGTGAAGGAGAAATGAAGGGAAGGGGAAGAGAAAAAGGAAGGAAGGAAAGAAGGGAAGGGAAGGAGGAAAAGGGAAAAAGGGAAGAAAAAAGGGAAGGGAAGGAGGAAAGAAGGGAAGGGAAGGAGGAAAAGGGAAAAAGGGAAGAAAAAAGGGAAGGGAAGGAGGAAAGAAGGGAAGGGAAGGAGGAAAAGGGAAAAAGGGAAGAAAAAAGGGAAGGGAAGGAGGAAAGAAGGGAAGGAAAGGGAAAGAGAAAAAGGAAGGAAGGAAAAAGGGAAGTGAAGGAGAAATGAAGGGAAGGGGAAGAGAAAAAGGAAGGAAGGAAAGAAGGGAAGGGAAGGAGGAAAAGGGAAAAAGGGAAGAAAAAAGGGAAGGGAAGGAGGAAAGAAGGGAAGGAAAGGAAAGGGGAAGAGAAAAAGGAAGGAAGGGAAAAAGGGAAGAAAAAAGGGAAGGGAAGGAGGAAAGAAGGGAAGGGGAAGGAAAGGGAAAGAGAAAAAGGAAGGAAAGGAGGAAAGAAGGGAAAAAGGAAAGAAAAAAGGGAAGTGAAGGGGGAAAGAAGGGAAGGGGAAGGAAAGGGAAA
>NC_139514.1:3134855-3152355 GCF_947247035.1 Vipera ursinii
GGAAGAAAAAGGGAAGGAAGAGGGAAGGGGAAGGAAAGGGAAGAGAAAAGGAAGGAAGGAAAAAGGGAAGGGAAGGGAAGGAGGAAAAGGAAGGAAAGGAAAGGAAAGGGAAGGAAAAGGGAAGGAGAAAGGGAAGGAGGAAAGAGGGAAGGAAGTTTCCATGCAATCTATCTAAATTACGATCCGATCTCTAGGGCCCTGGATGTGTACAGCAGCCATCTTGTTTTCGGGGCAGGCAGGCCGATGAAAGGCCTTCCGCGTCGCCCTCTCTGCCCACCGACTTTCCCCAGGAAGGAAAAGGGGAAAGGACGGAAGTGTAAGCCCGGCCAAGGGAGCTCGCGAAGCCCACCCAGCCCGGGCCCAGATGCCAAGGCAGGAAAAGAGGCAGCGGCAGCAAAAAAATGCGTATATTTCTTTCTTTCTCACCATTTTTGAACAGCCCGTCTCAAAAGAGCAACCTATCATAATATGTTTTCAAAAAGTGTAAAAACGGTATATAGAAAAGCTAAAGGTTGAGGACAGAGGTGCCCAATCTTGGCTACTTTATGACTTGTGGACTTCAACTCCCAGAATTCCCCAGCCAGCATGGCTGGCTGGGGAATTCTGGGAGCTGAAGTCCACAGGTCTTAAAATTGCCATATTTGGACACTCCTGATTTTCAAAGTGCTGGGATTTGCTTTCTTTTTGTATACTCTTGACGTTTGATAAGAGTGTCCTTCGTGGTTCTTCGATTAGGCTATCGTTTACTATTTGATTATTTATTTGTTCATTCATTTATTTATCACGCTTGTCTTACACACACACACACACTTCACTGACGTAACTTTGCGGTATTGTTTTCTTCTGGATTGCTAGTCCGGTGCGAATCTCGATTGCTGGTGAGAAGCGGGGATCGGGTTGGTCTTTTTGTTTCGTTTGGAGTGTTTTTTTTATTGTCTCTTTTGAGGTATGTAGATGTTGTGTATCTGTATGTGCCACGTATACGGTGTCCTGCCCTGTCAGTGCTGGTGGGACTGTTCTGGGTTGTTCCTTGATTCAGTTGTTGTTTATAAGAACACTCCCACCAACACAGACAGAGCAGACTACTTGTAGATAAACAGCAGCAAACCCCGCTCCCTTCTGGCCCTGATGATGTTCCCTAGTTGGGTCATGAAACGTCTGCAAGAAAGCCTCCAAGCTCAGAGAGCACCAAGGACCCCACAGTCCTCCTCCTCCTCCTCCTCCTCCTCCTCCTCCTCCTCCTCCTCTCCACAATCTCCACTTCCTTCTGGCACTGCTCAAGCTACCTAGTTGGGTCATGAAACATCTGCAAGAGAACACCAAGGACCCCACAGTCCTCCTCCTCTTTCTCCTCCTCCTCCTCTTCTTCTTCTCCACAATCTCCACTCCCTTCTGGCATTGATGATGTTACCTAGTTGGGTCATGAAACGTCTGCAAGGAAACTGCCAAGAGAACACCAAGGACCCCCCAGTCATTGTCCTCCTCCTCCTCCTCCATCTCCACTACCTTCTGGCATTGTTGATGTTACCTAGTTGGGTCATGAAACATCTGCAAGAGAACACCAAGGACCCCACAGTACTCCTCCTCCATCTCCACTCCCTTCTGGCATTGATGATGTTGGGTAATGAAACGTCTGCAAGAAAACAGCCAAGAGAACACCAAGGACCCCACAGTCGTCGTCCTCCTCCTCCTCCTCCTCTTCCTCTCCACAGTGTCCCATTCCCTTCTAGCACTGATGATGTTCCCTAGTTGGGTCGTGAAACGTCTGCAAGAAAACAGCCAAGAGAACACCAAGGACCCCAAAGTCGTTGTCGTCATTGTCGTCGTCGTCGTCCTCCTCCTCCTCCTCCTCCTCTCCACAATCTCCAGTCCCTTCTGGCACTGCTCAAGCTACCTAGTTGGTTCATGAAACGTCTGCAAGAGAACACCAAGGACCCCACAGTCCTCCTCCTCTTCCTCCTCCTCCTCTTCTCCACAATCTCCATTCCCTTCTGGCATTGATGATGTTACCTAGTTGGGTCATGAAATGTCTGGAAGATAACTGCCAAGCTCAGAGAGAATTGAGGATTCCTTAGTCTTTTTCCTCCTCTTCCTTCTCCTCCTCCTCCTCCTCCTCCTCCTCAGTCCTCACTCCCTTCTACCACTGATGATGTTACCTAGTTGGGTCATGAAACGTCTGCAAGGAAACCACCCAGCTCAGAGAAGCACCAAGCACCAAGCTCCGTCGCGATAGCACAGCCCAAGTTTTGCAAAGTGGAACACTGTCCTTCCGTCTTTAGGATAGAATTGCCCTCTCCAGCTGCTGCTGCTGCTGCTTCTTCTTCTTCTTCTTCTTCTTCTTCTTCTTCTTCTTCTTCTTCTTCTTCTTCTTCTTCTTCTTCTTCTTCTTCTTCTTCCTCTTCTTCTTCCTCTTCTTCTTCTTCTTCTTCTTCTTCTTCTTCTTCTTCTTCTTCTTCTTCTTCTTCTTCTTCTTCTTCCTCTTCTTCTTCCTCTTCTTCTTCCTCTTCTTCTTCTTCTTCTTCTTCTTCTTCTTCTTCTTCTTCTTCTTCTTCTTCTTCTTCTTCTTCTTCTTCTTTTTTAAAAAATCCTTTTTTGTAAAGATCTGAATTACGTGTTCTCAGATGGCACAGTAGAATCCCGCACCTAAACCACCTCCGGCTCTGAAGAAGTCTAAACCGTCGGCGCACGAGCATACAAAGTAGAATAAACCCTGCCGGCGTGGGAGTTCTAAGAGTTTTCTGTGGTTTGCGTAATCACTGCGGACATACAGGTGGTCCAGTTCATTGAGTGACCAATTGAAGCTGCAGCGGTACTGGAAAAAAAGGCAACTTGTGATCCTGTTTCGCAGCGACGGCCTTTGCAGCATCCCCAGGATCCACGTGATCAGAATGTGGCCACTGACTCACATTTATGACGGTGGCCGAGTGTCCCGGGAGTCACGGCGATCCCGTTTTTGTGACCTCCCAGCAAACAAAAGTCCACGGGGAAGCCAGATTCACTTAATAACCGTTTTGCTCACTCCTTAACCAAGGGAAGCCGTTCACTTAACAGCCGTGGCAAGAAAGGTTGCCAAATGGGGCAAAATTCGGTGAACCGCTCTTTTCACTTTGCCACGGAAACTTTGGGCACGAGCCTGCCTGTAATGGAACTTCTCGTGCAGCCATTAGACCGGCAGTCACCCTTTTTTATTTATTGTTTTTATAAAAGATAATTTTTTTTAGGACAGAGGCCTCTTGTTTCATGGCCACAGAAGCATTATGTAAAAAAAATAAGTGTGTTGTGCACAAGGTGGTGGACTGTTACGCTTAATTAGCATGGGGAGTGACTACAAAATACCCTAATTTGGAAGATCTGCTGATTATCCCTCGATAAGAATCAACTCCCCTGAAGGGAGATTTCAATGAGCCGGTTAAACTCCTTATATATCATGGTTTGAGGAGCTGATAAGGAGGCAGAGCATTTGCGTATGCCGAATGACCATGTGGGGTGAGAATTTTTCTTATGCTGCTATTGAGAAACCCTGGAGCAGTAAAGAGACGGTGGTTAGGGGCAAAATTAACCCAACTTCTGGCTTTAGGCAGTTCTAAAGATCGTCTTTGTTTGCAAATTCATCTGCCAAAAATCGCCAGAAATTAGAAATGTTGCATTTTATTATTTATTCCTCCTCCTCCTCCTCCTCCTCCTCCTCCTCCTCCTCCTCCTCCTTCTCCTTTTTCCTATTATTCTTATTCTATTCTTATTCTGTTATTATTCTATTATTCTATTATTCTGTTCTTATTCTGTTCTATTATTATTATTATAAAACCTTTATTCATAAAACATGAAAGTCAATCAACTGAACACTCAGAAATAATAATAATAATAATAATAATAATAATAATAATAATAATAATAATAATAATAATAATAATAATAATAATTTTATTGGGTATTGTTGTAGATTCTGATGTTAAAGAAACTAACTTGATGTTGAACATGATAACAGCAGCACGGTTACTGGTAGGACAATATTGGAAGAAGAACAGTTTGCCCACTGTAGAAGAATGGGTGCTTAAAGTTTCGAATCTTGCAGAAATGTCTAAGATTTCTGCTTATTTGAAAGATCATTCACAGGAAAGATATACTTCAGTTTGGAGGAGATGGATAGATTATATTCAGAATAAATATGGGACTAAAAAGTTCCATTTAGCTTATGAGTAGATTTTAGAGGGATATTGTTATTGGTACTTTGTATGTAGTTATATTAAAGGGGAGTTAAAGCGCATTATGAATTTGGTTAATTGTATATTATGCATAATTTTTATTTAGAATATGATTATTGTAACTATAATCCTGTATTTAGCTCTGGGAAGTGGGGGAGGAAGTGGGCGGGTTTGGGATGGGGGGGATTTGGGGATATATTGTAAAATTTTGTTTTTGTAAAACTTTAATAAATAATAATAACAATAATAATAATAATCCTCCTCCTCCTCCTCCTCCTCCTCCTCCTCCTCCTTATTATTATTATTATTATTATTATTATTATTATTATTATTATTATTATTTATCATAAGGTCAGGCAGATGTTCAGACCGGATTTGGCATTTTTGTCTATAAGTCCTTACCAAGGACCTGGGATAGGCAGATGTGGATGCTTGATGGGGTTACAGATATTGTCGCAGGGTGGAAGCAGTTCCTAGTAAGGCCACCTTTGGCAACTGACTGATGGCAATTTTGTCGGTGTCCAAGGGATGCTCCAGATGTTTTGGGATTGTAGCCAAGGCGCCTCTCACTACCCGATACTACCTTTGCTTTCTTTCCTGGCAGTCGTTCTATTTCTATTTTCAGCTCTTTTGTATTTTTGATTTCTTTTCCCCCAAAACTGCACTGATCCTTTGTTCATGAGCCTTGGAATGGTGAAATGCCCAATTTAGGTAAAACAATGAAAATCAAGCATGTGTTCCCCACCTAGGCCTAGTCTGCGGTGTGCTGGTGAAGATACCGGTCTAAGACTAGAGAGATGTGAGTTCAAATTCCCCGGCTGGCTTTTGGACAGTCACTCTCCCCTCAAGTTTGCTGAAAGGGGGACCCCAGAAGGCAGTGGCATAATTGAACAAAGTAAATTGGTCCATGGAGTCGTGGGGGGGGGGAGTGTCCAGGGAGAATGCTTCTATTTTGCCTTGATCATTCAGCCTTCGTTCTGGCCATGCCATTCACAAATTGTTTTAGCAGGTTAAGCAAATTGCTGAAGACCATGTGAAATGTTAATACCACTTTATAATGCCTTGCTAAGACCCCCACCTGGAATATTGCATCCAGTTTTGGTTACCGCAATGTAAAAAAAAAAAAGATGTTGGGACTCTGGAAAGAGTGCAGAGAAGAGCAACAAAGAGGATCGGGGGACTGGAGGCTAAAACATATGAAGAACGATTGCAGGAATTCGGTCTGTCTAGTTTAATGAAGAGAAGGACGAGGGGGGACAGGACAGCAGCCTTCCAACATCTCAGGGGCTGCCCCAAAGAAGAGGGAGTCAAGCTATTCTCCAAAGCGCCTGAAGGCAGGAGAAGAAGCAACGGATGGAAACTCATCAAGGAGAGAAGCAACCTGGAAATAAGGAGAAATTTCCTGAAAGTGGGAACAATTGATCTGTGGAATTACTTGCCTCCAGAAGTTGTGGGTGCTCCATCACTGGAGGCATTTAAAAAAAAAAGACTGGACAGCCATTTGTCTGGAATGGTATAGGGCTGGGGTAGGCAACCTTGGCTCTTTTATGACTCGTGGACTTCAACTCCCAGAATTCCTGAGCCAGCTATGCTGGCTCAGGAATTCTGGGAGTTGAAGTCCACGAGTCATAAAAGAGCCAAGGTTGCCCACCCCTGGTATAGGGTCTCCTGCTTGAGCAAGGGGTTGGACTAGAAGACCTCCAAGGTCCCTTCCAACTCTTGTTATTCTGTTTTGTTCTAAATGAAGAGATTTCCTTGCTGCTTCACTTGCTACGAAAAATGAAAGCAAAAGAGAAAAGAAATTCACAGCTGCAGATACAGATCTAGGTTGCTGTGGTTTTAGGATCCCTACTTAACTTTCGTTTCAGGGTCCTTAGCAAGCAAACAAAATAAAACTTTTGTTAAACGTTTTGAATATCTGCTGGAACACCCATCCTCCACTGTAACCTGTAACCTGAAAAGAAAAAACGGGATGAAGGCCTGTAAAATCATACGGGATTATCCATAATTTTAGAGCAGGGGTCTTCCAACTGGGCCCTTTGATGACTTGTGGACTTCAACTCCCAGAATTCCTCATCCAGCATGGGGGAAACTTTGGTCTCTTCATGACTTGCGGACTTCAACTCCCAGGATTCCTGAGCCAGCATGGGGGAACTATGACCCCTTCATGACTTGCAGACTTCAACTCCCACAATTCCTCATCCAGCATGGGGGAAACTTTGGTCTCTTCATGACTTGCGGACTTCAACTCCCAGGATTCCTGAGCAAGCATGGGGGAACTATGACCCCTTCATGACTTGCAGACTTCAACTCCCACAATTCCTCATCCAGCATGGGGGAACTATGGCCCCTTCATGACTTGTGGACTTCAACTCCCAGAATTCCTGAGCCAGCATGGGGGAACTATGGCCCCTTCATGACTTGTGGACTTCAACTCCCAGAATTCCTCATCCAGCATGGGGAAAACTTTGGCCCCTTCATGACTTGCGGACTTCAACTCCCAGGATTCCTGAGCCAGCATGGGGGAACTATGACCCCTTCATGACTTGCGGACTTCAACTCCCAGAATTCCTCAGCCACCATGGGGGAACTATGGCCCCTTCATGACTCGTGGACTTCAACTCCCAGAATTCCTCATCCAGCATGGGGGAAACTATGGCCCCTTCATGACTTGCGGACTTCAACTCCCAGAATTCCTCAGTCAGGCACGCTGGCTGAGGAATTCTGGGACTTGAAGTCCATAAGTCATTAAAGGGCCACGTTTGAAGACCCCTGGTTTAGAGGCTTTCCTCAGTTTTTCATCATCACAGGTATTCCTCGATTTATAGTCACAAACGGGACCAGGATTTCTGTGGCTAAGCGAGGTTGTTGTTAATGAATCATGCTGGATTTTAGAACCTTTTGGCCACAGTTGTTAAACGAATCGCTGCAGTTGTTCAGTGAAACAGGCGGTCATTAAGTGCATCCCTCTTCCTCCATTGACTTTGCATGTCAGATGCCGACTGGGAAGGTCACCAATGGTGGGTCATGTGACCCCGGGATGCTGCAACCGTCATAAACGCAGGCCGGTTCCCAAGCAACCAAATTTCGATCACGTGACCGTGGGGATGCTGCAACCGTCATAAGCGCGAGGATCGGTTGTGAGGAGGGCATATTTGTCCCTTTTGCGAAAGCCAGATTGTTGTCGTGAGGTTTCAGCTGAGGGATTTTGCCCCAGACTATGTTCCCATCCCATAATATCGCTACAACGTTTCCTTGCTGCTGATTCTTTTCAGGCTGTTGCTTTGTTATAGCTGTAGGCTGTCTGTTTTTTTATTTTATTTTTTTTCTTTTAATTTTGATTTTAATGATAAGTATTAAGGCACAAATTAAATTATTAAGGTTCCTCCTCCTAACCAAATATTATCCCAGAGGCCATGTTCTTCAGTGGTTATTCATCCTAGCTGGTCTCAGGTCGATACATGTACGGGCAGTCCTCAACTTACGACCACAGCTGAGCTACAAAATTTCTGTGGCTAAGTGAGACATTTGCTAAGCGCGTGGGCCCCGTTTTTATGACCTTTCTTGCGACGAGTTGTGAGGTAAATCATTGTAGTTTTTAAATTTGTCAACTGCGGTTGTTAGGAACCTGGTTGTTAAATGAGTCTGGCTTCCCCTCTCTTCCCCACCCCGATGCAAAAGAGGATCACGTAACCCCGGGACACTGTAACCGTCATAAATACGAGTCAGTTGCCAAACGTCTGAATTTTTCATCACGCAACGATGGGGATGGTGCAAGCGGTCTTTTAAGTGTGGAAAACCGTCATAAGTCACTTTGTCCAGTGCCCTTTTAACTTCGGTCACTAAACGAAGCGTTGTAAGTGGAGGACTGCCTGGCGTTTGATGGATAAAAGGTAGTGTTTTTTTAAAAAAGGATTTTGTTAATTTTCTATTGTTACAATTGGTTAGGGCTTAATGAACAACGTGTTGTCGGGTTGTTGTTTTTTTTGCTTCGCAATCAAAGTTATGTTCTTACTCTCTGTCTCGTTTTTCCAGCCATGGATAAAATAAGTTCCATGTTTGAAAGTATTCTGAGTCTTTTTATTCTTTGATTCTCAATGTAAACCTGTCCATTTCAGCACAGTCCCGTTATTTTCTTGATTATCGCTTCCTGAGTCTTCGGAGAAGGGCGGGATATAAATGGAATTAAAATAAAAAATAAAAATAAATAAAATCTAATGGTGTTATCTCATTTTTCCAGTGCTGAGCAAATGCAATCCTTGCTGCTGTTGTTGATGATGATGATGCTAAGCTTGTAAGCCGCCCTGAGTCTTCGGAGAAGGGCGGGATATAAATGGAATTAAAATAAAAATAAATAAAATAATAATGATGATGATGATGTTGGGAGGGACCTTGGAGGTCATCAAGTCCAACCCCCTGCTCAAGCAGGAGACCTATACCGTTTCAGACCAATGGCTGTCCGGTCTCTTTTTGAAAACCTCCAGTGTTGGAGGATTCACCGCTTCTGGAGGCAAGGAGTTCCACTGGTTAACTTCTCACTGTCAAGAAGTTTCTCCTTATTTCTAGGTTGCTTCTCTCCTTGATGAGTTTCCATCCGTTGCTTCTTCTCCTGCCTTCGGGCACTTTGGAGAATAGCTTGACTCCCTCTTCTTTGGGGCAGCCCCTGAGATACTGGAACACTGCTCTCCTGTCCCCCCTCGTCCTTCTCTTCATTAAACTGGACATTCCCAATTCCAGCAACCGCGTTCCTTATATGTTTTAGCCTCCAGTCCCCCAATCATCTTTGTGGCTCTTCTCTGTACTCTTTCTAGAGTCTCGACATCTTTTTTACATGGTGGTGACTAAAACTGGATGACGCTTTCCAAAGGTGGCCTTACCAAGGCCTTGTAAAGTGTTATTAACACTTCACCAGATCTTGATTCTATCCCTCTGTTAATGCAGCCTAGCACCGTGTTGGCTTTTTTTGACAGCTGCAGCACATTCATAGATGTAATGTTACCTGTCCTTGATGGATAAAAGGAGGTTTTTGAATGCATGTCAGTCTGTAAATCTGGAATAGTGGTCCTTTTCTCTCCTGGAGCAGAGTCGGTCCTGCCTCCGGCAGGGAAAAATAAACTTCCCAGCCCTGTCCATCCATCAAAGCTGCCTTGACATCTCGCTGAGATCCAGAGAGATTCCCTTCGGCTGAATCGGCTCTCTCCATTCAAAAATCACTCCGTGGCAGCCACGCCAGCCAGCCGCCTAAACGAAATTTGCTTAATGGCTCTTGGAAATGGTAACCTCGTTACCGGGAGGGAATTGAACGCGGGTAGACTTTAATTAAATATCAGATTGGACACCAGCCCAGAAGCATCACTCGGGCGAAAAAGAGATTGTGTGTGTTTGTGTGTGTGTGCGCGCGCGCGCGCGCGCGCGAACGGGGAGAATCCCAAATTTTTACCCCTTTGTGCCGGCTGTGGGATAGGTATTTTTTGTCGTTCTGGCAAGAGAGTCTGTGCGCCGTGCTGTTTAAGCTTGCCCTGGACTTGGAAGTTTTCCTCCTTTGCCCTCCCACACAAATGACAAAAAGACAACAATTGTAGGCTGCATTCATAGAGGGGTTAGTATCCATGGGGAAGTGGCAGTAACAGAGAGTCCTCGGATTACGACCACATTGGAACCCAAAATTTCTGGGGCTAAGCGAGACAGTTGTGTGAGTTGTGCCCCTATTTTGCGACCTTTCTTGCCACAGTTGTTAAGTGAATCACTGCACTTGTTAAGTTAGTAACACGGTTGTTAAGTGAATCTTGTCCGCTTGTCAGAAGGTCGCAAAAGGGGATCACGTGACCCCGGGACACTGCGGCCGTCGTAAATAGGAGCCCGTTGCCAAGCGTCCAGATTTTTTTTTCTGTTTTTTAAACATTTTATTGATTTTTTTTTTACAATAACAATGCTTAGTGCCTGGTGTGCAACGCGTTGTCTTGGTTCATAAATTTTGGGGGAAAACACAATAATAGTTAATGAACAGACAATAGTAATTAATTTTTATACTTCCATAATTAGGATATTGATTAATGGTGTATTGCTTTGATCTTCTCTTCTCCCAATAGTATTCTCCTTCTTCAACCTTAAACAGATACAGTTTTGGATATTTCCAGTGTATGAATGATTAAATATAAACCTTTTCTTCCATATTTGTACCAACAATAACAGCGTCCATATGTGACCATTCCCCCCCCCCCCGGCTTACCAACTTATGTTATTTTGATCATGGGATCACAGGATGCTGCAACAGTTGTAAGTGTGAAAAAGAATCACAAGTCATTTTCTTCACTGCCGTTGTAACTTCAAACAAGTCACAAAACGAACTGTTGTAACTTCAGGACTACCTGTGTAAGACCCCTGCTTGGGCCTATGATTGTACCTAAAAATCTTCATACAGACCTGCTGTGAAGACCAAAAGTCACATGTGAATATTGGGTGGATTCTGTCTGTGCAGGATATAATTTAAAATCCCCCAGAAATTTGCTAAACACATCAAAAAGATGTAGAATCCATACTCTTAAACTAGTTCCTCAAATGACTTGTTTCGGTAAATAATAATATGATGATGATGATGATGATGATGATGATGATGATGATGATGATGAGGGGTGACATGATAGCAGTGTTCCAGTATCTCAGGGGTTGCCCCAAAGAAGAGGGAGTCAAGCTATTCTCCAAAGCGCCCGAGGGCAGGACAAGAAGCAACAGATAGAAATTAATTGAGGAGAGAAGCAACCTAGAACTAAGGAGAAACTTCCTGACAGTGAGGACAATTAACCAGTGGAACCACCTGCCTCCAGAAGTGGCGAATGCTCCAACGCTGGAAGTTTTTAAGAAGAGACCGGACAGCCATTTGTCTGAAATGGTATAGGGCACAGGTCTGCAACCCGCGTCTCCGGAGCCACATGCGGCTCTTTCAGCCGTCTCCTGCGGCTCCCAGTCCTCTGCCATGTGCAGTCCAAAAAAAAAAAAAAAGTGGGACTAAAAAAGTTCAAACAATCAATTCATATATGCAGGGTAGGTGCATATCTTGCCTTGGCTCCACTCTTCAGTCAAACCCTGTTTTGCGCTTGCATGCACATGTGCACACATTTTTTGCAGCTCCCAGTTTTTCCTTTTGTGAGGGAACCGGTTCCGAGTGGCTCTTTCACTGTTTCAGGTTGCTGAGCCCTGGTATAGGGTTTCCTGCCTGAGCAGGGGGTTGGACTAGATGACCTCCAAGGTGCCTTCCAACTTCTTCTTCTTCTTCTTCTTCTTCTTCTTCTTCTTATTATTATTATTATTATTATTATTATTATTATTATTATTATTATTATTATTATATAGTTGGAAGGGACCTTGGAGGACATCTAGTCCAACCCCCTGCTCAGGCAATGTGGATTCTAATCCACACTGTGACATTGCTTAATATTTCTGTAACTATTGGGGAAATAATAAAGAGTTTTCGCACGTTTGGGGATGTCGTTTTAGAGCCACACCGTTGTAGTGAGGTGTGGGTATCAAATGCAATTAATAAATAAAAAATAAATTCATTCTTCTCAGCTCTGTCCCGACAGTCAAGCTGTTGCCCGTAAGAGGTTCCTCAGTTTTTCTCTTCTCTTTTCAGTTATGTCAAAAAAAAAAAAATCCCTTTTGGAGCTTAATGTACACAAGAGCTGAAACAGGCCCAAAATGTGCAGCCGTCTTTCAAATTTTTAAAAACGCTTGATCGCAAAATCTGTGCAGGGTCCTTTCGTGGCACCGACAGGCTTCCTATCTGTGAGTGACAGATTGCCTGTAGCTCCAATCAATTCAATATCCTCAGGGCATGTTTTTTTTTCTTTTTCTTTTTCCGGAGATTCGCTTAGAAATAGAAATTAGATGGAGATGAGAAATTATATCCAAATGGAGTCAGTTTCTTGGGAATTTTTTACCTGTTGCATGTGTCCGTCTGTCCATCTGATTTTATCCTCTGTGTTTTACCCTGTGTTGCTTTTTACTGAAATAAGATGTGAATGTGCAATACAATAGATAGATTGATAGATCGATAGACAGAGAGACAAAGATAAATCCATCCTCCAGCTCTCTATCAATCTTTCTGTGTGTGTGTGTGTGTGTGTGTGTGTGTGTGTGTGTGTGTTTCTATCCATATTTATCCATATCCATCTATTATCCAGCTCTTCATTCAGAATCCATCAATTTCTCTTTCTTTCTCATCCTTTTACTATCATCTGTCTGTCTGTATCTCTCTATCTACTTGTGTTCCTACCTATTTATTGTAGTTATTCCACTCAGTAACAAGACTTCCCTTTTTCGGCTTGTAGAATTTGTCTTCTAAGTAATAGAATAGAATAGAATAGAATAGAATAGAATAGAATAGAATAGAATAGAATAGAATAGAATAGAATATAGGAATAGAATAGAATATAGGAATAGAATAGAATAGAATATAGGAATAGAATAGAATAGAATAGAATAGAATAGAATAGAATAGAATAGAATAGAATAGAATAGAATAGAATAGAATAGAATAGAATAGAATAGAATAGAATATAGGAATAGAACAGAATAGAATATAGGAATAGAATAGAATAGAATAGAATAGAATAGAATAGAATAGAATAGAATAGAATAGAATAGAATAGAATATAGGAATAGAATAGAATATAGGAATAGAATAGAATAGAATATAGGAATAGAATAGAATAGAATAGAATAGAATAGAATAGAATAGAATAGAATAGAATAGAATAGAATAGAATAGAATAGAATAGAATAGAATATAGGAATAGAACAGAATAGAATATAGGAATAGAATAGAATAGAATAGAATAGAATAGAATAGAATAGAATAGAATAGAATAGAATAGAATAGAATAGAAGCCGGAAGGGACCTTGGAGGTCTTCTAGTCCAGCCCCCTGCTCAAGCAGGTGAACCTATACCATCTCAGACTAATGGCTGACCAATCTCCTCTTAAAAACCTCCAGTGATGGAGCCCCCACGATTTCTGGTGGCCAGCTGTTCCCCTGGTTAATTGTCCTCACTGTTAGGAAGTTTCTCCTTAATTCCAGGTTGCTTCTCCCTTGATGAGTTCATACCCCCCCCCCTTCAAATTGCTTATTTCAAAAGGCTGACCAGGTAATATATGAGCTATTGAGAAGTATTGTTGCTGGTACAAGGCTGCATAGAGAATTGGCTCTCTCAGTTTCTGATTATTATTATTATTTTTTTACCTAGTTATGACTTTCTAAGCAGCTGGCATTTTATTCACTGCTAGTGAATTATTAAATGTATTAAGGTCATTAAGTGAATCTGGCATTCCCCATTGACTTTGCTTGTCTGAAGGTCGCCAAAGGGGATCACACGACCCCGGGACACTGCGACCGTCATAAATAGGAGCCAGGTTGCCAAGTGTCTGAATTTTGGCCATGGGGATGCCGCCATGTTCATAAAAGTGGAAAACGGCGATAACTCACTTTCCCCCCCCCCCGTGCTATTATATCTTCGAACAGCCACTAAATGAATGATTGTGAGCCGAGGGCTGCCTAAAAATACCCCAGCTGAGCACGTGACCTGAGATAGATAGATTTCCCTGCAGAAATCAATGTCTCAATGAGGCCATTTGATAGATCGCCCTGTGGATTTTGATTTGCTTGCAAAACCTCAAGACAGTGAAAGGTGGACAGCAGGCCCCAGGATTGATTTCAGGCCAGGTAAATGGGCAGTTTAGATATTAACATGTAAAATGTCAGCACTCAAAGCAGCTCTCTCTAGGTCAGGGGTGGGCAACCTTAGAATAGAATAGAGTAGAGTAGAGTAGAGTAGAGTAGAGTAGAAATAAGAATAGAATGGAATGGAATACGTTAATAGAATATAGAATAGAATATAGAATAGAATGGAATGGGATGGGACGGGACGGAAAAGAAAAGAGAATAGAATATAGAATGGGATGGAATAAGTTAATAGAATATAGAATAGAATATAGAATGGAATTGAATACGTTAATAGAATATAGAATAGAATGGAATGGAATAAATTAATAGAATATAGAATAGAATGGAATGGAATAAATTAATAGAATATAGAATGGGATGGGATGGGATGGGATGGGACGGAAAAGAGAATAGAATATAGAATGGAATGAAATAAGTTAATAGAATATAGAATAGAATATAGAATAGAATGGAATGGAATAAATTAATAGAATATAGAATAGGATGGGATGGGATGGGACGGGACGGAAAAGAAAAGAATAGAATATAGAATGGAATGAAATAAGTTAATAGACTATAGAATAGAATATAGAATAGAATGGAATACGTTAATAGAATATAGAATAGAATGGAATGGAATAAATTAATAGAATATAGAATAGAATGGAATGGAATAAATTAATAGAATATAGAATGGAATGGAATGGAATAAATTAATAGAATATAGAATAGAATGGAATGGAATAAATTAATAGAATATAGAATGGGATGGGATGGGACGGGACGGAAAAGAAAAGAATAGAATATAGAATAGGATGGAATAAGTTAATAGAATATAGAATAGAATATTAGAATAGAATGGAATGGAATAAGTTAATAGAATATAGAATGGGATGGGATGGAAGAGAGGAGAGGAGAGGAGAAATAAGGGATAGGATAGGATAGAAATAAGAATAGAATAGACGCTGGCTGAGGAATTCTGGGAGTTGAAGTCCACGAGTCATAAAAGGGCCACGTTTGAAGAGCCCCCCCCCGCCTTACTGCAACAGAGGGGGTCTGTTGCAGACTCTTGTTTCTCTCCCTCCCCTTCCCCACACTTCTCTTTTGCCCTTTCCCTTTCCCTACTCCTTTGGTATTTTCATCTTTTACATTATAAACGAACGGAACGATAAAAACAAGCAAACACGAGTCGGTTCCCAAGCGCCTGCGTTTGATCACGTGACCACGGGGCGTGTGTCACGTGATCCAAATGCAGAAGCTTGGGAGATGACTGGTGTTTTGATTTATTTTGTTTTATTTTTTATCGTTTCATTCACGGGGGAGTTTGCAACGACGGTCAGTGTGAAAAACGGTCCCGGATCCCTTTTTTTTTCTTCTTCCCAGTGCTGTTGTAACTTCGAACAGTCACTCAAATGAATTGCTGTAAGTCGAGGACTTGCCTGCACGACAGAAATAGCGTGAGAAATATCACCAAGTCTTTAGTTCGTAAAACTCTGAAATGTATCTCACCAGACTTGAAAAACGAATAGCATTTTCCCTCCTCGCAGGAAAAAAAAAAAGGATCCAGTTAAAACCGGGATTTAACTTCCCTCGGATGGAATCTCCTGCTTTGTAACTCTTGAGTAATACAGAATGAGGTAGTCAAAGTGTGTGTGTGTGGGGTGTTCTTAAAATAGCTTTTGTGGGCAGAAGTTTTTCTATTCTTGGGACATCATTGAGCAAGACAAGACAGCCTCCGGTTTCCAAAAATTGCCCTCGGCCATTTTTTTTTGTTAGGACTCCTGTACGAACTCCGGACTGTTGTGGGTGGGGTGGGGGGAATGAAACTCAAAATTTCCCATCGCTTCCTGTCGAAAGGCTGGCCTGAAAGATCATTTCTTATTTTGCTTTTTGCTGCATGGATGGATGGGTGGCCATCCTCGGATTGGTTGATGGCTAAATTGTAAATTTGTGTTGAATTGTAATTGTTCGGATTGATTATTATTGATTTTTTTAATGACATTTCTTTCAGTGTTCGTTCTGTTGTTGTGAGCTGCCCAGAGTTGGTTAGAATCGGGTGGTGCCCTAAATAAATCAATGAAAGGTTTTTTCTCCCAAGTGCCTTTTGTCCTTCAGTCTCATAGCAAGGTTATTTTTTTTATTTATTTTTATTATAATCCCATTTATATCCCGCCCTTCTCCGAAGACTCAGGGCAGCTTACAAGCTTAGCAGTAGCCTTCATTCTATGTATATGCCTGCTTATTAGGGCTTTCAGACACCCCCCCCCCCAAGCGGCATTATTACAAAGTCAGCTTAATTGCCCCCAGCAATCTGGGTCCTCATTTTACCTACCTGGGAAGGATGGAAGGCTGAGTCAACCTTGAGCCTGGTGGGACTCGAACCTGCACTAATTGCAGGCAGCTGGTGTTACTTAAGGAGGCATTAGCCCACTGCTCCACCAAGGCTCCTTTAAGACGGCCGTCATCTTGCCAGTGCCAAGAAAGTCCGCAATTGCAGGCCTCAATGATTACCGTCCGGTTGCACTGACATCCACCGTTATGAAATGCTTGAGAAGCTGATAAAGGACATTAAGGTTGACTCAGCCTTCCATCCTTCCCAGGTAGGTCAAATGAGGACCCAGATTGTTGGGGGCAATAAGCTGACTTTGTAATAATGCCGCTTGGGGTGTGTGTGTGAAAGCCCTAATAAGCAGGCATATACATAGAATGAAGGCTACTGCTAAGCTTGTAAGCCGCCCTGAGTCTTCGGAGAAGGGTGGGATATAAATGGGATTAAAATATAAATATAAAAATATCTCGGAGATAGTTTATCTCTGTTGGAAAAAGTTCTTTTTTTTTTTTGCCCATCGGTGGTTCATCGTCTTTTTTTCCCACATTTGGGGACAATAGTTGCTTTAGGACAGCCCTCAATTTACGATCCTGTGAAGAGCGTCCATTTTCAAACTTGGCGTATCTCAAATTCTAGGAAATTTCAAGAAAGCAATGATGATGTTCTCTAGTTTGGGCATGAAACGTCTGCGAAAAAACAGAGTTCATAGAGCATCAAGGACTCCACACTCCTCCTCCTCCTCCTCCTCCTCTCCACAAACCCCTTCCCTCCTTGCACTGATGATGTTATCTAGTTGGGTCATAAAACGTCGGTAAGAACACAACCCAGCTAGGAGAGCACCAAGGATCCCACAATCATCTTCTTCCTCTTCCTCTTCCTCCTCCTCCAACCCCCCTCCCTTCTAGCACTGATGATGTTCCCTAGTTGGGTCATGAAACTTCTGCAAGAAAACCACCAAGCTCAGAGAGGACCAAGGACCCCACAGTCCTCCTCCTCCTCCTCCTCCTCCTCCTCCTCCTCCTCCTCCTCCTCCTCCTCCTCCTCCTCCTCCTCTCTGCAAACGCCACTCCCTTCTAGCACTGATGATGTTCCCTAGTTGGGTCATGAAATGTTTGCAAGAAAACTACCAACTTCAGAGAGCACTCAGGGCCCCACACTTCTCCTCCTCCTCCTCCTCCTCCTCCTCCTCTTCTACTCCACAACCTCCCCTCCCTTCTAGCACTGATGATGTTCCCTAGTTGGGTCATGAAAC
>NC_139514.1:3154855-3178764 GCF_947247035.1 Vipera ursinii
TCCTCCTGTCTGGTTGTTATGGCGCGCGATGCCCTGCAGCGTCATCTTGAGAAAAAAATTCTCCTTTTACCGAATAAACACGAGCGAAACAAGTCGAAAACAAACAAGCAAGTCAGCTTCAGAACAAGCTCTGGACTTCTAGTCATTTACGAACGAGACCCCAAAATACGCCGCTCGCCACCACCGTGGTCTTCCGCGTTGCCACTCCGGCGACACGTAATTGGCTTTCTTTATTTTTTTTCTCCCCCCTTTTGAGCTTGTCGACCAGAAGGTCGGCAGTTTGGCGGGTTGAATCCCGAGTGCCGCGTAACAGAGTGAGCGCCTGTTACTTGTCCCAGCTTCTGCCAACCTAGCAGTTCGAAAGCATGTAAAAATGCAAGTAGAAAAATAGGGACCACTCCGGTGGGAAGGTAACGGCGTTCCGTGCGCCTTTGGCGTCTAGTCATGCCGGCCACATGACCACGGAGACGTCCTCGGACAAGCGCTGGCTCTTCGGCTTTGAAACGGAGATGAGCACCGGCCCCTAGAGTCGGAAACGACTAGCACGCATGTGCGGGGGAACCTTTACCTTTTTACCTTATGCTCCGCCAACACTGGGCTCTTTCTTTGCCTTCGGGAAAACCGGCGGAGGGGGGGGAAAGAGAAGAAGAAACAACAACAACACCCTGGTGTGGTTTTTTTCCCCCCGCTTGCGACTATTTTTGCATTCTTGGGAAGAGTGATTATTTGCATAGTCGCCTTCAGTAGCACTGCGAGGAGGGCGTCGGGTGCCCGACGTGCCACCTGGTCCAGGACGAACGACGCGGGCTTTGTGCCGCCTTCATCTCTGTCCTTCACGCCCGGTTAAAATATTATAAAAACTCATCACTCGACAAAAAGGTTTGCCGTTTGGGGGGGGAAGAATGGGCTGCTGTCGGCGATATCTGGCGATCCTACACACACACACCCCGAAATAACTTCATAAAACTGCTTTGTGAAGCTTGTGAATATTTATGAGGAGGGGGACAAACCCTCCCCAAACTCGAACCCATTTTTTTTTGTCGGCAGATACCCAGGGAGTCCTCGACTTACAACCGCAGAAATTATGTTGCTCGGTGTGAAATTGGCGAAGTGACTTTTGCCCCATTTTTACGACTTTACTGGCCGTATTTGTTAAGCCAGGGGTCTTCCAACTTGGCCCTTTTATGACTTGTGGACTTCGACTCCCAGAATTCCTCAGCCAGCATACCTGGCTCAGGAATTCTGGGAGTTGAAGTCCACAAGTCATGAAGGGGCCGTAGTTCCCCTATGGTGGCTGAGGAATTCTGGGAGTTGAAGTTCACAAGTCATGAAGGGGCCGTAGTTCCCTCAAGTTGGCTGAGGAATTCTGGGAGTTGAAGTCCACCAGTCATAAAAGGGCCAAGTTTGAAGACCCCTGTGTTAAGCGAATGGCTGCAGTTGCTCAGTTAGTGACACGGTTGTTAAGTGGAATCTGGCTTCCCCCGTTGGCTTTGCTTGTCAGGAGTTCGCAAAAAGGGGATTGCGTGACACATACACACCCGGGACTCTGACCGTCGTAAAGATGAACGAGTTGCCAAGGGGCTGAATGTAAATCACGTGACCCTGGAGATGCTGCAACGGTCGTAAGTGCGAAAAAACGGTCCTAAGTCACTTTTTTCAGTGCTGTTGTAACTTTGAATGGTCACTAAATGAACATTTGTAAGTCGAGGGAGTACCTGTATAAAAATGGCCACCCAAAGTGGAATGAGTTATTTTTAAAGGGGAGAAATGTGCACAGTGCAAATTGTGGCAGGGGATGGCCAGTCTTAATTTGCTATTTGGCATAGGAATATTGCTTACGCAGGTGGCCCTCGACTTATGACCACAATGGAGCCCAGAATTTCTGTGGCTAAGCGAGACCGCATTGGGTTTTGCCCCCTAAGTGTGAAAAAAGGTCATAAGTCCCTTTTTCCCCCAGTGCCGTTGTAACCTTAAACCAGGGGTCTTCAAACCTGGCCCCTTCATGATTCGTGGACTTCAATTCCCAGAATTCCTGAGCCAGCATGGCTCAGCTTGGAAACTCTCTTTCCCCTCAGCATGGATGGCTCAGGAATTCTGGGAGCTGAAGTCCACGAGTCATAAAGCGGCCTAGGCCTAGGCCAGGGGTAGGCAACCTTGGCTCTTTTATGACTGGTGGACTTCAACTCCCAGAATTCCTGAGCCAGCACGGCTCAGCTTGGAAACTCTCTTTACCCTCAGCATGGCTGGCTCAGGAATTCTGGGAGTTGAAGTCCACCAGTCATAAAAGGGCCAAGTTTGAAGACCCCTGCCTTAAATGGTCAGTAAATAAAGCCTTAACAACTGTGCTACTGATTTAATTGCAGTGATTTGCTTAACAACAGTGGCAAGACTGGTGGTAAAACAGGGCGCAGCTCCCTTAATGACGGTCTTGCTTAGCAACAGAGATTTGGGGCTCAATTTCGGTCATAAGGCGAGGACTACCTATGCATTTGGTTTTGGTAGCTGGCAAGCGGGAACAAGCCAAAGTGGCTCTCATTTAGAAGAAGGCTGTTGGTCTTTACAGTACAAGGCTGACTTCACGTGAAGAGCCACAAAGTGCCATCAGGGGCTGCCCCAAAGAAGAGGGAGTCAAGCTCTTCCTCCAAAGCACCTGAAGGCAGGAGAAGAAGCAACGGATGGAAACTCATCAAGGAGAGAAGCAACCTGGAACCAAGGAGAAACTTCCTGACAGTGAGAACAATTAACCCGTGGAACCACCTGCCTCCAGAAATTGTGGATGCTCCATCACTGGAGGTTTTTAAGAAGAGATGGGGAAACCATTTGTGTAGCAAGATATAGGGTCTCCGGCTTGAGTATGGGGTTGGACTAGAAGACCTCCAAGGTCCCTTCCACCTCTGTTATTCTGTTCTGTTCTCCAAAGAGCAGGACAAGAAGCAACGGATGGAAACGAATCAAGGAGAGAAGCAACCAGGAGAAACTTCCTGACTGTGAGAACCATTAACCAGTGGAACAACCTGCCTCCAGAAGTTGTGAATGTTCCAACACTGGAGGTTTTCAAGAAGAGATTGGACAACCTTTTGTCTGACATGGTGTAAGGCCTCCTGCTCAAGCAGGGGGTTGGACTAGAAGGCCTCTAAGGTCCCTTTCAACTCTGTGATACTGTTATTCTGAAAGACTTGCCTGGAGTAGTTGTGGGCGCTCCACCACTGGAACTGGTTTGAAGGAGAGACTGGGCAGCCATTTTGTCTGGAACAGTATGGGGACTCCTGACTGAGCAGGGGGTTGGACTAGAAGACCTCCAAGGTCCCTTCCAGCTCCATTCTGATGAAGGTAATTGATGTTTCCTTACGCTCCTGAGAGTGCATGGACACGTTCAGCGAGCAGAACCCCTGAAAACGGAGGATCTTTGCGCATCCCTTCTCAAGGCATGGGGGAAAACAATTAGACGTCTGAAACTTCCTTAAAATTAGAGTTAATTCTTGAGCCAGGCCTGATGTTTATCTGTACGATTCTCACAATTCACTGTTTGCCAGAAGAAATCGTTCCCCCAGGCGCAGGAGAATTGCAGCATGCTCAGCCAAGCCCTGCCAGGTTAAACTGGTGCAGGCTTTCTTAGCTGGCACCTGGTTTTATAAATGAATGCTGCTCTCCGCATTGTTATCAACAAAGGCCAGAAGTGCTTGCCATCGTCTTAGGGCAGGGCCGGGCAACTAGGGGGCCTTCAGCTTCCGTTGTTAAGTGAATCATGCGGTTATTAAGTGAATCTGGCTTTCCTCTATTGACTTTGCTTGTCGGGAGCCAGCTGGGAAAGTTACAAAAGGTGATCCCACGATCCCAGGACTTTGCAGGAGTCATAAATACATGGCAGTTACAAAGGGTCCCGATTTTGATCACGTGACCACGGGGGAATGCTGCAACGGTCGTTAAGCGTGAAAAACGGTCCTAAGTCTCTTTTTTCAGCGCTGTTGTAAAGTCAGCGTTCTAAACAAATGGTTGTAAATCGAGGATTACCTACAGGAAAGTCGTTTTTTAAAAAAAACAGTTGATGCTTCCCACGTGTCAGGTATTTCTCCTACAGTGTCCATCGTTCAGCGAAGCGGTCACTAAGTGAAACTGCAACTGTGTTTGCAATCTCATTTCAGCTTTCCTTTGCTTTCCTGCAAAAGCGGCAAATGTGAGGATCGGTCATCAAATTACTTTTTTCATCATTGTCGTAACTGTGAATGGCCACTAAATGGCAGTCGCTAACTGAGGACGATTGAACAGTTAAATGTCAGTCCCTTGGAGAACATTAGAAATTGATTTAATAAGTTTCCATACATCATATTTATTGAGCAATTATTGTCCATACAGGTGGTCCTCAACTTATGACCACAACTGAGTCCAAATTTTCTGTTGTTGCTAAGCGAGACAGTTGCTAATTGAGTTTTGCTCCATTTTACGACTTCTCTTGCGTGATGCCGAGACACTGCAGCCGTCATAAATATGAGACAGTTGCCAAGTGCCTGAATGTTGATCACGTGACCCTGGGGGATGCTGCAACAATCATAAGTGCGGAAAAAATGGGCGTAAGTCCCTTTTTTTCCAGTGCCGTTGTAACTTTGAACGGTCAGTAAATGAACTGTTGTAAGTTGAGGACATTGCGTGCATTGAGAGGTTACGCTTGGAATGCACGCAGTACTAGAGAACATAATAAAATGGAAGTTTTTGAGAAGAGACTGGACAGCCATTTGTCTGAAATGGTATACAGTTTCCTGCCTGAGCAGAGTTGGACTAGACGACCTCCAAGGTCCCTGCCAACTTTATTATTATTATAAAACTTTTATTCATAAAACATGAAACTCAGTCAACTGAACACTCCAATTGACTGGCACTCATGGCTGCCAGCATCCTAGGTATCAACCAGGTATCTCCTTAAAATGGAAGATGTTCCGAGTACTGTAGTTTTTTGTAGCTTTGCTGGAGTTATTGCAGGAAGCTGCAATTTCTTGATGTGTTTTGCAAAGTTTTTGGACATCGTTCCCAGTGCCCCGATGACAATGGGTGTCCCCGTTACACGTTTCATCCATAATCGCGCAGTTTCGATGGCCAGGTCGCGGTATTTCGTAATTTTTTCCAGTTCTTTTTTTTCGACTCTGGCATCTCCTGGTACAGCGATATCAATCAACTGTACGCTTCGGTTCTCTACGACTGCGATATCTGGCGTGTTGTGTTCCAAATGGCGATCTGTCTTTATTCGGAAGTCCCACAAGATCTTCACCCTCTCATTCTCAACAACTTTTCCCACCCTACGTTCCCACGACTTTTCGGACACAGGCAAGTCGTATTTTTTACACAATGCCCAGTGGATTAGTTTAGCAACTCGGTCATGTCTAACTTTGTAATCAGTTTGCGCGATTTTGCTGCACTCACATGTTAAATGTGAAACAGTTTCAGCTTTGTCGTTGCAAAGTCGGCAATTTGGATTGTCAGTAGATTTCTGTCTCTTCGCTTTCATGGCATTAGTTTGTAGTGCTTGTCCTTGAGCAGCCAGTATTAAGCCTTCCGTTTCTTTTCTCGATGTTTCCCATCTTAAGCCATGCCCATGTCAAGTTGTTATCACATCATCATCATCATCATCATCATCATCATCATTACTACTACTACTACTATTATTATTATTATTATTATTATTATTATTAGAATTTGAACATAAGAGTTATTCTCTATAAAGATCAAAATTCTGTAGCAAGCAAACTACTATTCCTCTTTCAGTCATAGCTTTTCGTGCCCCTGGTGAAGAAAAAAAAATAGATTTTACGGTCTGCTTGGCACGTGAATAAAATTAGAAGTAATTTATTTTCCTTTACACTTCACAAAATACACCGCTGACTTTGCAACTCGGCGGCAAAATTCAGACAGATTTCCCCCCCCCTTCCTTCCTGCACAACTGTTTTCACACCTAGCGATTTCTCTAGAAATCGTTGAAGTGTTAAAAATCCTTACTTTTCCCAGCACCAAAGCAGATTGCATCTGCAGCCACGATAAGAAATGTGTGGGTTTTTTTTTATAATACCTTAATCATTGTATAGGCTTGCGAAAATATATAAAATACAAAAGAGAAATTCAAAAAAACCCCAATAGAAAACCAGAAGAAGGGGGAGGGAAAAGGAAGAAGTGATAGTGTAAAGAAGGAAAAGAAAAGGAAAAAAAAGCTTCTGACAGATGATAACATCACAATCACAGCTTTTTGCTTTTACACAACACTTTGTACAAAGCATTTCTGTAACCATAAACCTGTCTATATAAGTCTAATAAAATAAATAAATAAAAATAAATAAGTTAACCAAAACAAAACCAAGATTTATTTTTTCTTTTTGATTGCAAGCACAAAATTTGGAACCCATCTCGAAACAGAAGCAAAGTTAGATATATTCTCTTCTTGGGCTCAAAATAATAATAATAATAATAATAATAATAATAATAATAATAATAATAAGAATAAGAATAAGAATAAGAATAAGAAGAAGAAGAAGAAGAAGAAGAAGAAGAAGAAGAAGAAGAAGAAGAAGAAGAAGAAGAAGAAGAAGAAGAAGAAGAAGAAGAACAAGAACAAGAACAAGAAGAACAAGAAGAACAAGAAGAACAAGAACAAGATGGAAGGGACCTTGGAGGTCATCTAGTCCAACCCCCTGCTCAGGCAGGAAACCCTATACCATTTCAGACAAATGGCTGGCCAGTCTCTTCTTAAAAACCTCCAATGTTGGAGGATTCACAACTTCTGGAGGCAGGTGGTTCCACTGGTGAATTGTCCTCACTGTCAGGAAATTCCTCTTTAATTCCAGGTTGCTTCTCTCCTTGACTAGTTTCCATCCGTTGCTTCTTGACCTGCCTTCGGGCGCTATGGAGAATAGCGTAGTGTCTCCTGCTTGAGCAGGGGGTTGGACTAGAAGACCTCCAAGGTCCCTTCCGTCTCTATTCTGATTGAATCAGTTTGACCATCTCTGGGTCTCTTTGCTCTGCAGAATAATATATACCTCTACTGACTGGCTTATTAATCTTTATCATAATATATATTAAGGGAATCCTACACATAATTTCAGTTTTGTTTTGGTTTTTTTTTAACCCTAAAGGGAGAAAACCCTTTTTTTTCTAGTTTGGATATCTTGCTAACTTTAAACAGTACTCGAATATTATATATAAGAAGCAAAATGAAATGAAATGAAACAACAATAACAAAAAAAAAACCTCTTCGTTTTAAACACAGAACCCCAAACTACATTACTATATTAGTAGTCTTCACATTTATGACCATCATAGCATCCCCATCACGTTATGGAAACGTGAGCGTTTGGTAATCCGGCATGTATTTTATGACAGTTGCAGTGTCCCAGGGATACGTGATTCAGATTTGTGACCTTCCCAGCCAGATTCTGACGTATGTTATATATCAGGGGTCTTCATACTTGGCCCCTTTATGACCTGTGGACTTCAACTCCCAGAATTCCTCAGCCAGCATGGGGGAACTATGGCCCCTTCATGACTTGTGCACTTCAATTCCCAGAATTCCTCAGCCAGCATGGGGGAACTATGGCCCCTTCATGACTTGTGGACTTCAACTCCCAGAATGCCTGAGCCAGCATGGGAGAAACTTTGGCCCCTTCATGACTTGCGGACTTCAACTCCCAGAATTCCTCAGCCAGCATGGAGGAACTATGGCCCCTTCATGACTTGTGGACTTCAACTCCCAGAATGCCTGAGCCAGCATGGGGGAAACTTTGGCCCCTTCATGACTTGCGGACTTCAACTCCCAGAATTCCACAGCCAGCATGGGGGAACTATGGCTTCTTCATGACTTGTGCACTTCAACTCCCAGAATTCCTCAGCCAGCATGGGGGAACTATGGGCCCTTCATGACTTGTGCACTTCAATTCCCAGAATTCCTCAGCCAGCATGGGGGAACTATGGGCCCTTCATGACTTGTGCACTTCAATTCCCAGAATTCCTCAGCCAGCATGGGGAAACTTTGGCCCCTTCATGACTTGCAGACTTCAACTCCCAGAATTCCTCAGCCAGCATGCCTGGCTGTGGAATTCTGGGAGTTGAAGTCCACAAGTCATAAAAGGGCCAAGTTTGAAGACCTCTGGTATATAAGGTGTATATATATCTCTATTAACTCATTAATCTTTATCATAATTCATATTAAAGGAATCACCTATATAATTTCAGTTTTGTTTCATTTTTAACCCTAAAGGGAGAAAACACTCCCTGGTTTAAGATATTTCGCTAACTTTATGAAAGGCCTTTTTCTCTGCTGGGAAATTTTCTGGATAGCATCGGCTGGAATACTTTTTCTAAAGAAACCTTTTTAAAGTGGCCAAACTCTTGCTTTCCACTGACCTAGTTTAAATAGTTTTCAGTTATTGCTGTTTATTTTTTTTTAAAAAAACGTCCCACTAGCTGGGGAAGCTTCAGGCTCCCAAGTGTGTATATTTTTTTGTTTGTTTGCTTCTACAAAAATTCAGAAATGTATGGGGAGGAAGGGTGAAGGGCAATCTCAGAGGCCTTTCCTGACCTGCCTTCATCTTAATTTATTTTCGTTAAAAGAAAGCCGATTACAGGAAGCGAAAGTGAAAGGGTGTTGCCAGTATTTCTATTTAAATGACAGAAGCCAGTGAGACGGTGAATATACCTTGCCTGGAAAACATAACCGCTGTAAAGGCCCAAAGATTTGTGCCAAATTTGATTTTTTTTTTTTAAAAAAGAAAAAACTCTAAATTTGAAAAGACGGCTATTTTTGAAAGGGTTATGTTGGCAGCGGAAAGCCTGATGGACTGAATGGCACCCCCTGTTTAAAAAGAAAGGTGGAATGAGTGAAGTAATTTAGTCTGCCTGTGGTTTGGGATTAGAAAAATACGGCAGAACTGTAAATTGGATTGATTGTTCAGTGTGGAAAAGAGGCCCAGTTCAGCCGAGAGATAAATGCAGAATTTGGATTAGACATTTCTCCCTAACATAGTGGGGATTCATTCGGTTCCTTTAAAAGCAGGGCTAGGCAACCTTGGCTCTTTTATGACCCGTGGACTTCAACTCCCAGAATTCCTCAGCCAGCCATGCTGAGGGGTAAGGGAGAGGTTTCCAAGCTGAGCCACGCTGGCTCAGGAATTCTGGGAGTTGAAGTCCGCGAGTCATGAAGGGGCCGTAGTTCCCCCATGCTGGCTCAGGAATTCTGGGAGTTGAAGTCCACCAGTCATGAAGGGGCCAAAGTTCCCCCCCCCCCCCCGCTGGCTCAGGAATTCTGGGAGTTGAAGTCCACAAGTCATGAAGGGGCCAAGTTGGAAGACCCCTGGTCTAGGCCAGGGCTAGGCAACCTTGGCTCTTTTATGACCCGTGGACTTCAGCTCCCAGAATTCCTCAGCCAGCCATGCTGAGGGGAATAATAATAAATAATAATAATAAACCTTTATTGTCAAAGTACAACATGTGTACATTGAGATTAGCTGAGCCTCCCCCCCTGCTCTCTCCCCCCAACATACAGTGACAACAAACCCTCCATCCCACCACACCATGTGAACCCACTACACCACACACCGGCCTCCCAAGTCAATTCTGCATAAGATTATGTCCTATTTAAAAGCCTAACAGCCCACGGATAGAAGCTGTTTTTCAGCCTGTTGGTACGGCTGGCTATATTCCTATATCTCCTACCAGATGGTAGGAGAGTAAAGAGATACCGTCCAGGGCAGGGGTCGGCAACCTCGGCTCTTTTATGACTCGTGGACTTCAACTCCCAGAATTCCTGAGCCAGCTATGCTGGCTCAGGAATTCTGGGAGTTGAAGTCCACGAGTCATAAAAGAGCCGAGGTTGCCGACCCCTGGTCCAGGGTGTGAGTCATCCCTGAGAATCTTCCTCACTCTTCCAAGGCAACGAACCCTGGCGAGGTCATCCAGCGGTGTCAGGGGACAGCCCACAATGTCTTGTGCTGTGCTCACCACCCTCTGTAATGCTTTCCTATCCGCGGCTGTCAGACCAGTATACCAAACCACAATACCATACGAGAGGACGCTCTGTATAGTAGACCGGTAAAAGAGGGTCATTAGCCATTGTTCTACCCTGTTCTTCCGCAAGACCCTGAGAAAGTGAAGCCTCTGTTGGGCCTTTCTAGCCACCTGGGTTGTGTTAAGTTTCCAGGTCAGATCTTCACAGAGGTAGACTCCCAGAAATTTAAAGGAGGAAACTCTTTCCACACAGTCCTCCCCGATGTAAAGTGGGGCAGGTTCCTCTATGTACTGCCTTACCACTAATGATATTGATCAAGTCAATATGTGTGATAAAGCTAAACATGCTTAGATTCTCATATTGAATAATACTAAGTCATGCTTAAATGCCACCCCACAATCAGGTCTCATGAGTGATTAGGTTCCTCTAACACCATCTCTTTCATCTGGCCGATGTTTAGGTGCAAGTTGTTGTGACTACACCATATGGATAGTTTTTGTACCTCCGCCCTGTATGCTGTCTCATCCCCACCTGTAATAAGACCCACCACAGTTGTAACATCTGCGAACTTGATTATCGCAGTGGATGGGTCAAATGATACACAATCATATGTGTATAAAGAGTACAGGTAGGGGCTAAGCATGCAGCCCTGTGGCGTGCCGGTGCAAAGGGAGAGGTTTCCAAGATGAGCCACGCTGGCTCAGGAATTCTGGGAGTTGAAGTCCACGAGTCATGAAGGGGCCAAAGTTCCCCCATGCTGGCTCAGTCCACAAGTCACGAAGGGGCCATAGTTCCCCATGCTGGCTCAGGAATTCTGGGAGTTGAAGTCCACAAGTCACGAAGGGGCCAAAGTTTTCCCTGCGCTGGCTGAGGAATTCTGGGAGTTGAAATCCACCAGTCATGAAGGGGCCATGGTTCCCCCATGCTAGTTGAGGAATTCTGGGAGTTGAAGTCCACAAGTCATAAAGGGGCCATAGTTCCCCCATGCTGGCTGAGGAATTCTGGGAGTTGAAGTCCACAAATTGTGAAGGGGTCATAGTGTCCCCATGCTGGCTGAGGAATTCTGGGAATTGAAGTCCACGAGTCATGAAGGGGCCAAACTTTCCCCATGCTGGCTGAGGAATTCTGGGAGTTGAAGTCCACGAGTCATGAAGGGGCCAAACGTTCCCCATGCTGGCTGAGGAATTCTGGGAGTTGAAGTCCATGAGTTATAAAAAAGCTGAGGTTGCCTACCCCTGCTTTAAAGTTATCAAATACACATAGTCCCTCGACTTACTTACACTTCATTTAGTGACCATTCATATACAACGGCACTGAAAAAACGTAACTTACGGCCATTTTTGCACACTTATGACCGTTGCAGCCTCCCCATGGGGTCATGTGATCAAAATTTAAATGCTTGGCAACTGACTCGTATTTATGACGGTCGCAGTGTCCCGGGGTCACGTGATCCTCTTTTGCAACCCTCTGGCAAGTAAAAGCCAACAGGGAAGCCAGATTCATTTAATCAAACGGGTTACTAATTTAACCACTGCAGCGATTAACTTAACAACTTTGGGAAGAAAGGTAAGTAAAATGGAGCAAAATTCGCTTAGGAAATGTCTCACTTAACAACAGAAATTTTGGGCTCAATTGTGATCATAAGTCGAGGTACTACCTGTAATGTCCTAAATTCGCATAGTAAAAAGAAACTGGATTTTTTTTTTTAGCTGTATCCTTTCACTGTCTCCCATTATTTTATTCCACGGTGGTTGTCGTAGCAACTAGACTACAAATCATGATCTTTTTCCCCCTCAGTAAAAAGGGAGGAACAAAGGAAGCAAATTTGGTTAATTAAAAGGTGTTTGGGGAGAAGAAAGAAATAGCTGTTTCATTGGAGAATCGTGTTAAATTACGGCGGCAAAAACAAAAAATAAAAAACTAGGAGTTTTGCTAGCACCTTTTTTCAACTTAAGGAATGTTCCGTTAGAAGTGAGAGCTTCTGCCTTTCAATAAAAATTTCTCAGTCTGAAAAGTCGCCACGGGGGCTCGTTTTGATTTATTTTATTTTATTTTATTTTATTTTATTTTATTTTATTTTATTTTATTTTATTTTATTTTATTTTATTTTATTTTTATTTTATTTTATTTATTTTATTTTATTATTTTATTTTATTTTATTTTATTATTTTATTTTAGAGAAACGTCCCGTGACTTTTTATAAGAACCCAATCCGAAAATAACTTGGTGCGATGCCTTTTGTGATAAACTCACTTTATCTTGACACGTAAATCGTATAAGGAGGGCTTTGTGGCAGACCTGGAGGCTTGCCTTTTTTTTCCTCAAGAATTCCATTAAGATTATCATGATATAAAATAAAAATGGGATGGAATTAGAATTAGAACAGAACAAAATAGAATAGAGCGGGAAGGGACCTTGGAGGTCTTCTAGTCCAGCCCCCTGCTGAGTGAAAATAGCGGCAACTGGAAAATGGGGAAGGGAAAGAAGGGGGAAAGAGTGGTGTAGGACAAACTTATTTTTAAAAAAGCATTGACTGTTTTTCAGCCCAGTAAAGTACAAAATGGTCCCTTGAAGACCACTCGGAGGCTCCAACTGGTACAGAATGCGGCCGCGAGAGTTGTCTTGGGAGTTTCCCGGTACTCCCATGTTACACCTTTGCTCCGTGAGCTGCATTGGTTACCAGTTGTCTTCCGGGTGAGGTTCAAGGTCTTAGTGATGGTTTTTAAGTCCCTACATGGCATGGGTCCGGAATACCTCGGGGACCACCTGCTGCCGGCGGCCGGCGTCGACTCCCCTCCGCCCCGTGCGTTCCCACAGAGAGGGCCTCCTCAGGGTGCCGCCAGTCAGGGAATGCCGACTGGCGGCCCCCAGGGGGAGAGCCTTCTCTGTGGGTGCCCCGGCTTTGTGGAACCAACTGCCGGTGGAGCTCCGGACGGCATCGGACCTCCGAACTTTCCGTCGTGGCCTGAAGACCCATTTGTTTGAATTGGCCGGTCTGGCCTGATGGGGGAGTTGGGTTTTAAATTGTCATTTTAGATTGCATTATTGTTTTTAATTGGGCACTGATTTAATCTTTGTTTTAACTTTTGTATAGTACTGTATTTTTATTTATATGCCCTGTGAACCGCCCTGAGTCCCCAGGGAGAAGGGCGGTATATAAATTAAATAAAACGTAAACGTAAAACGTAAAATGGAATTACGGGAGGTCCTTGACTTATAACAGTTCATTTACTGACCGTTCAAAGTTCCGACGGCACTGGAAAAAGTGACTTACGACCGTTTTTCACACTTACGACCATTGTAGCATTCCCCTTGGTCCCAGGATCAAAATCCAGACGCTCAGCAACTGACTCATATTTATGACGGTTTGCAGCGTCCCGGGCTCACGTGATCCCCTTTTTGCGACCTTCTGACAAGCAGAGTCAAGGGGGAAGCCGGATCCACTTAACAACCGTGTTATTGACTCAACAACTGCAGCGATTCACTTAACGGTGGCAAAGGAAGGTCGTAAAATGGGACAAAAACTCACTTAAGGACTGTCCTGCTTAGCAGTGGAAATTTTTTGCTCCGTTCTGGCCGTAAGTTGAGGACTGCCGTTCTGGCCTTGGCTTTTGACTTTACCAATTGAACAAGTCCGAGCCATTTCTAGAACAACAAACCAGGTTAATCAGCAAAAACCCAAAGTCCGGAAGAGGGAAAGGGGAAAACCTGGATATCTTCTTTTCTCTAATTAATACAGTTGGTTTTTGCTATCTCGGCTAGCTCCATCGTTTTCCCCTGGGTGGTTTGAAGCCTCGTTTCTAGAGATAAACATAAAAATGGGACCAGCAGCCTATTCCAGATGGATGGGGCTTCTCCCTTTCGTTAAGCAGGCCAGAAGAAACCATGAATTCTGGCTAATTCCTACAATCAGCAGATTTGTGGCACTATGAAGAGAGGAATTCGTTTGCTGTTTGCCTTGTGGCTGCACCGCTAGCAGGAGTTTCTGGGGTTTCGATCCCCATATTTGGGTCTTCTCAACTCTCTTTACCAGCCTTCTCCCTTGTTCTTGGGGTTTCTGGTTTTTGTTTTTAACAGTTTACGAAGCGTTAAAAGTCTGCCAGGAAGTGTAGTTTACAACTACTTTCATCAATAAATGAGGTTTTCAAGAAGAACCATGGATAGATCAGGAAATAACATTTTTTTTCACCAAGGAAAAAATACTGGAGATAAAGGGACCAGGCTAGAAATTGAGAGAGGGTGAGTTCTAGTCCCGCCTTAGCCATGAAAGCCGGCTGGGTGACTTTGGGCCATTCACCAGGAGACGGTGAGTTCTAGTCCCGCCTTAGGCATGAAAACCGGCTGGGTGACTTTGGGCCCTTCAGCAGGAGACGGTGAGTTCTAGTCCCGCTTCAGGCATGAAAGCCGCCTGGGTGACTTTGGGCCAATCACCAGGAGACAGTGAATTCTAGTCCCACCTTAGCCATAAAAGCTGGCTGGGTGTGTTTGGGCCGTTCAGCAGGAGACGGTGAGTTCTAGTCCCGCTTCAGGCATGAAAGCTGGTAATGACTTTGGGCCATTCAGCAGGAGATGGTGAGTTCTAGTCCCATCCTAGGCATGAAAGCCAGCTGGGTGACTTTGGGCCAATCACCAGGAGACGGTGAGTTCTAGTCCCGGCTTAGGCATGAAAGCCATCAGGGTGACTTTGGGCCAATCACCAGGAGACGGTGAGTTCTAGTCCCGGCTTAGGCATGAAAGTCAACTGGGTGACTTTGGGCCAATCACCAGGAGACAGTGAGTTCTAGTCCTGACTCAGGCATGAAAGCTGGTTGGGTGACTTTGAGCCCATCACCAGGAGACGGTGAGTTGTAGTCCCACCTTAGCGATGAAAGCCGGCTGGGTGACTTTGGGTCCTTCAGCAGGAGACGGTGAGTTCTAGTCTCGCCTTAGGCATGAAAGCCGCCTGGGTTACTTTGGGCCAATCACCAGGAGGCGGTGAATTCTAGTCCTGCCTTAGCCATAAAAGCTGGCTGGGTGTGTTTGGGCCCTTCAGCAGGAGACGGTGAGTTCTAGTCTCGCCTTAGGCATGCAAGCCGACAGGGTGATTTGGGGCCAGCCACCTCACAGGGTTTTTGTTGTGAGGAAAATAGGAGGCAGAGAGGCGTATTAGATATTTTCATCAACTTCCTTTCTTTATTAAAAAAAATAATAAAGGCTAGGTGTAAAATAAAGTAACATTATATCATTACATGCTATGTTAACGCTTTGCAGGCCCAGGAACAGGAGTTCAAGCCCCCCACGTTAGATATTTATCATTATTATGGCATAAACTGATTCGGCCTGATTGAATAGGAACAGGAGCCTTTACATTTAAGAACCACAAAAATTCGTTCTGCCAACGTAATTTTGATTAAGGAGCTACTTGGCATTCCGCGGAAAAGGATATCCTGCTTTTGTTTTGCAATAACATTATTAAATGTGAAAGATCCCAAGTGCTTTGTTGCAGACTTCAAAGGGGATTTCCCCCAGGGAAGTTCAGGGTCAAATATATCAAATATATAATAGTTGACAGAATAGTTATTGTCCAAGTCTTATTCACGCTTCCCCTTTCTCCGGAGGAGCATATTTTCTTCAAACTGTTAACCCATTGTCTGGAAACTATATTTCGTGGCCCTCTCCCTTTTTCGCATTTTGAACTTGGACGTAACAATTACTCTCTCTAAAGATCAAAATTCTGTAGCGAGCGTTGGAGTATCCCTCTTTCGGTCACTGATTTCCGTGCCTGTGGTGAAGAAAAAAAAAATAGATCTTACAGTCGGCTTGGCACGTGAATAATAATAATAATAATAATAATAATAATAATAATAATAATAATAATAATAATAATAATAATAATAATAATATAAAGTTGGAAGGGATCTTGGAGGTCATCTAGTCCAACCCCCTGCTCAGGCAGGAAACCCTATACCATTTCAGACAAATGGCTGCCCAGTCTCTTCTTAAAAACCTCCAGTGTTGGAGCATTCACCACCTCTGGAGGCAGGTTGTTCCCCTGGTTAATTGTTCTGACTGTCAGGAAGTTTCTCCTTAGTTCTAGGTTGCTTCTCTCCTTGACTAGTTTCCATCCGTTGCTTTGGAGAAGCAACGGATGGTATGAGAAGTTTGTAATTCGACGACGGCCCGCATTAGAAGATCTTTGGAGCTTCACTATTCTATTCCTATTCCTATTCTATTCTATTTATTATTGTATTCTATATTCTAATTTCTATTCTATTCTTTATTCTATACTATTCTCTGTTCTGTTCTATTCCTATTCCTATTCCATAACTGATTCTATAATTGATTCTGCATCTATAATCTATATTCTGTTCTGTTAAGGTTATAAAGGACAAAATAAACACAAATAAAACTGGGGTGTCTCTGTTTTGTAAATACGAGTGTGCAATAACTCAGATTTTCAGATTTCTATTCTGTTGTGGTCTGTTCTGTTCTATATTCTATTCTGTTCTATACTATTCTGTTCTGTTATTGTGTTCTCTTCTCTTCTCTTCTCTTCTCTTCTCTTCTCTTCTCTTCTCTTCTCTTCTCTTCTCTTCCCTTCCCTTCCCTTCCCTTCCCTTCCCTTCCCTTCCCTTCCATTCCATATTTTCTATTCTATTCTGTCCTGTTCTGAATAGATTCTATTCTATTCTATTCTATTCTATTCCATTCCCTCCTATTCTATTCTATTCTATTCTATTCTATTCTATTCTATTCTATTCTATTCTATTCTATTCTATTCTATTCTATTCTATTCTATTCTATTCTATTCTATTCTATTCTATTCTATTCTATTCTATTCTATTCTATTTCATTCCATTCCATTCCATAATTGATTCTGCATCTATAGTCTATGTTCTGTTCTATTCTGTTCTTTTCTGTTCTATAGCAGATAGCTCTTGTGATCTAATTCAGCAGCATTTCTCAAACCTGGCTGTTTTTAAGACGTGGACATTCAGTTCCCATAATTCCCCAGCCAGTTCTGTATAAGTGCTGCTCCCTGCTGAGCCTGTTCGGGTAACCTTTTCTGTTTTCTGCATATGGAGATGAGATGGATGCTACTCACTAAGTGGTTTGAGGCAGCTGAGAAGATTGAGCCTTTGGCAGTCTGAATTCCCAGCGGAGCAGAGCCTGTTTTCTCAACAGGTTAAAAAATAATAATAATAAAAACACTCTGATCCTGGGCATTATTTTCCGTGGAACACCCTTTATTTCCCCCCCTCTTTTTAAGCAGCAAAAAAAGAAAAGTCCTTCAGATTTGTCCATTGCTGCTTTGTTTAAGTCAGGGGTCTTCAAACATGGCCCTTTTATGACACTGGCTGAGGAATTCTGGGAGTTGAAGTCCACAAATCATAAAATGGCCAAGTTTGAAGAAGCCTGGCTTACGGTATTGTTTCTGGATGGCTGGGGAATTCTGGGATTTGAAGTCCATCCGTGCTGACTGGGGAATTCTGGGAGTTGAAGTCCATCCATGCTGACAGGAATTTTAGGTGAAGTCCATCCATGCTGACTGGGGAATCTTGGGAGTTGAAGTCCATCCATGCTGACAGGAATTTTAGGTGAAGTCCATCCATGCTGACTGGGGAATCCTTGGAGTTGAAGTCCATCCATGCTGACAGGAATTTTAGGTGAAGTCCATCCATGCTGACTGGGGAATTCTGGGAGTTGGTCCATCCATGCTGATTGGGGAATTCTGGGAGTTGAAGTGCATCCATGCTAAGTGGGGGATTCTGGGAGCTGAAGTCCACAAGTTTGAAGACCCCTGGTTTAAGTAATAACGATGGAATCAGGAATGGGTAGATCCCCTAATTATCAGGGTCCTCGCAGAGATATTTTAGCTCCTTAATTGTTTTGTAGGCTGCCTCTCCTTTGGAGAGACACTCTTGAGGGATCAACAGATACTTGGATTTTCTTGAGAGGGGCGATGCATCGATTTTCTTTTGTTGGCAGGAATATATGATATCACAGATGAAAAAGGGTTGATTCTTCCCCTCCCCCCTACATCCTTTTACTCTCTTACTAGAAGAGGATTTTTTAAAAAAACAACCCAGATAAATCCTTCATAAAAGACCTACCATAATTTCTCTTAGTAAACTGATAAAATGTACGGTAAAATGGCATTTAATTACCTGTGAATCGCTATAATATTTCCAATGAAATTGATTGAATCGCTTTGATCTCAGACGTTCTAACCATTTCGTTGTTACAGTGTTATCCAACACCACAGGTTTTTAACAAGAGACTGGACAGCCTGAGCAGGGGGTTGGACTAGATGACCTCCAAGGTCCCTTCCAACTTTATATTATTATTATTATTAAATGGTATTGGGTTTCCTGCCTGAGCAGGGGGTTGGACTAGATGACCTCTAAGGTCCCTTCCAGCTTTGTTTTTTATTATTATTATTATTATTATTATTATTATTATTATTATTATTATTATTATTATTATTATTAGTATTATTAGTATTAGTATTATTATAAAAGGGGATCGCGTGACCGCCCCCCCCAGGGACACGGCGACCATCACAGATAGGAACCAGGCGCCCGAATTTTGATCACGCGACTATCACAAGCCGGCTTTGTTTTCAGCATCGTCGTAACGTCGAACGGTCGCTAAAATGGACTGTGGTAAAGCCGAAGACGGCCTGTGCAGAAAAGGGGAGTTTTCTTACCGTGCTGTGCTCACGGCCCCGAGTTAAAAGTCACGCCAAGCCACCCGCCGTAAGCGGCTCCATCCTCGCACGCTCCATCCTTGCACGCTCAATGCAAGCGTGTCGGAGGTTAAACTATTGGTAGATTTCCCGGTTGGATTGGAACAGTGATGCTTTTTGTCTGCGGGAAGTCTTGGGAGCCAAACCAGCGAGTGTCCTTGAAGAGAACAAGGAGAATATTATGCGAAGCATTAGCCACGCACTCTCCTCTCCGTGCCGGTTTTAAAGCCATTTACGATTTCCCAGTATGAAACGACCCAAAACTGGCGCACATTTTAGCATACGAAGAGCCACGATGGCATTCGGGGTTTTGATTTTTTATTTTATTTTTTGGTTTTTTTTAAGCCAGAAATGTTTAAACTTGATTTTTTTTTAAAAAAAAAAAATCTTGCCAACCCGACGACAAACAACGAGGACTGGTAGCCTGCAGGGTGTGTTGAAACCACAGTGCTCTGATTTACAGAGTCTGGTATGTTGGGTCCTTGGTGCTCTCTCAGCTGTGTTGCTTTCCTGCAGATGCTTGACTGCTAAACTAGAGAACGTGGTTGAGGCTAAACCACATTCCCTCCTAGCACTGATGATGTTACCTAGTTGGGTGATGAAACGTCTTCAAGAAAACCATCCAGCTCAGAGAGAACTAAGGACCTCACATCCCTCCTCCTCCTCCTGTGTCGCTCTTGTTTGTTTTCTGTGCCAAAATGGACAAATATAGAGGTGCAAATGACAGACTCAGTAATTCCTCTGTATCAATTGACTTAATGGAATGGAATGGAATGGAATGGAATGGAATAGAATGGAAAATATAGAATAGAATAGAATAGAATAGAATAGAATAGAATAGAATAGAATAGAATAGAATAGAATAGAATAGAAAATATGGAATGGAATAGAATAGAATAGAATAGAATAGAATAGAATAGAATAGAATAGAATAGAATAGAATAGAATAGAATAGAATATATGGAATGGAATAGAATAGAATAGAATAGAATAGAATAGAATAGAATAGAATAGAATAGAATAGAATAGAAAATATGGAATGGAATGGAATGGAATGGAATAGAATAGAATAGAATAGAATATATGGAATGGAATAGAATAGAATAGAATAGAATAGAATAGAATAGAATAGAATAGAATAGAATAGAATAGAATAGAATAGAATGGAATAGAATGGAATAGAATGGAATAGAATAGAAAATATGGAATAGAATAGAATAGAAAATATGGAATAGAATAGAATAGAATAGAATAGAATAGAATAGAATAGAATAGAATAGAATAGAAAATATGGAATAGAATAGAATAGAATAGAATAGAAAATATGGAATAGAATAGAAAATATGGAATAGAATAGAATAGAATAGAAAATATGGAATAGAATAGAATAGAATAGAAAATATGGAATAGAATAGAATAGAAAATATGGAATAGAATAGAATAGAATAGAATAGAAAATATGGAATAGAATAGAATAGAATAGAATAGAATAGAATAGAATAGAATAGAATAGAATAGAATAGAAAATATGGAATAGAATAGAATAGAATAGAATAGAAAATATGGAATAGAATAGAAAATATGGAATAGAATAGAATAGAATAGAATAGAAAATATGGAATAGAATAGAATAGAATAGAAAATATGGAATAGAATAGAATAGAAAATATGGAATAGAATAGAATAGAATAGAAAATATGGAATAGAATAGAATAGAATAGAATAGAATAGAATAGAATAGAATACAAATCTGAATATCTGAATTACTGCACAATCCTATTACAGAATAGAGTGTAGTTATTTTGTCCTTCATAAACATACTTGGGAGGTCCCTTCAAAGCTTGCCAAAGACGTTGAGGTTGTGCAAGGACCCGTGATTTTGGGGTGTTTTTTTTGTTTCCCCCCCCCCAATTGTCTGACCGGGATGAAATCCACCGTTGAGCGGTGCCCATTTTTTTTCCCATTTCCCCGCAAGCTGCTCTGCCTTCTGTCTCCCCAAAGGGGGTTGGGGGAAGGATTTTATTCTGGCAGGAGAGCGCAGAAAGCTGCTCAAGAGACTTTGGGGAATGACAAAGAGGGCCAGGACTCATCATTTATTCATTATTTTAGGCTCTTTTATTAATGCAACTAAAGTTGGTTTCTCCCGTCGGCTGCTAAATCACTGCTAGCCAGCCGGCTCCGTGTGGGATCCTGTCGATTGGCTAAGCCGGAACCTGAGCAGGAAACGGATTCCTGTTAGCAAGACAAGATCAGCTGTTTACATTCCTGGTGCTTTTGTTTATTTCCCCCCCCCAGTGTTTTTTTATTTCTTTGAATTATATCCCACCATTATTATTTTACAAATAACAAATATCCACTTTCCACCTAATGTTTTTCCCAGAGCAACAACACTGCGAAGTGGGTTGGGCTGAGAGGGAGTGACTGGCTGAAGATTACCCAGCTGGCTTTCATGGCTAAGGCAGGACTAGAACTCACCGTCTCCTGGTGATTGGCCCAAAGTCACCCAGCTGGCTTTCATGGCTAAGGCAGGACTAGAACTCACCGTCTCCTGGTGATTGGCCTAAAGTCACCCAGCCGGCTTTCATGCCTAAGGCGGGACTAGAACTCACCCTGTCCTGTTGATTGGCCCAAAGTCACCCAGCCGGCTTTCATGGCTAAGGCGGGACTAGAACTCACCGTCTCGTGGTTATTGGCCCAAAGTCACCCAGCCAGCTTTCATGCCTAAGGCAGGACTAGAACTCACCCTGTCCTGTTGATTGGCCCAAAGTCACCCAGCGGGCTTTCATGGCTAAGGCGGGACTAGAACTCACCGTCTCCTGGTGAATGGCTCAAAGTCACCCAGCCAGCTTTCATGGCTAAGGCGGGATTAGAACTCACCGTCTCCTGGTGATTGGCCCAAAGTCACCCAGCTGGCTTTCATGCCTAAGGCGGGACTAGAACTCACCCTGTCCTGTTGATTGGCCCAAAGTCACCCAGCCGGCTTTCATGGCTAAGGCGGGACTAGAACTCACCGTCTCCTGGTTATTGGCCCAAAGTCACCCAGCCAGCTTTCATGCCTAAGGCGGGACTAGAACTCACCCTGTCCTGTTGATTGGCCCAAAGTCACCCAGCGGGCTTTCATGGCTAAGGCGGGACTAGAACTCACCGTCTCCTGGTGAATGGCTCAAAGTCACCCAGCCAGCTTTCATGGCTAAGGCGGGACTAGAACTCACCAGGTCCTGTTGATTGGCCCAAAGTCACCCAGCCGGCTTTCATGGCTAAGGCGCGACTAGAACTCACCCTGTCCTGTTGATTGGCCCAAAGTCACCCAGCGGGCTTTCATGGCTAAGGCGGGACTAGAACTCACCGTCTCCTGGTGATTGGCTCAAAGTCACCCAGCGGGCTTTCATGGCTAAGGCGGGACTACAACTCACCGTCTCCTGGTGATTGGCTCAAAGTCACCCAGCCAGCTTTCATGGCTAAGGCGGGACTAGAACTCACCGTCTCCTGGTGATTGGCTCAAAGTCACCCAGCCAGCTTTCATAACTAAGGCGGGACTAGAACTCACCGTCTCCTGGTGATTGGCCCAAAGTCACCCAGCTGGCTTTCATGCCCAAGGCGGGATAGGAACTCACTGTCTGCTGACTTCCAACCTGGTGCCTTTACCGGTAGATCACTCTGGCTCTGATGTACGGTAACTATTTACGTCAAGATCCAAGGAAATAATTTGAGAATGAAGGAAGGGCTTGCTCTTTTCATCCTGCGTATCTGGAGGGCAGCCCTTATGTTACCTAGTTAGGTCATGAAATGTCTGGAAGAAAACAACTTGCAGCTCAGAAACCACCAAGGACCCCACGGTCCTCCTCCTCCTCTACAACTCCACTTCCCTCCTAGCCCTGATGATGTTACCTAGTTGGGTGATGAAACGTCTTCAAGAAAACAACCCAGCTCAGAGAGCACCAAGGATCCCACCGCCCTCCTCCTCCTCACCCCATTCCATTCTAGCCCTGATGATGTAACCTAGTTGGGTGATGAAACAACTTTGCTGAGAAACCAACACGGACACACACACGCACACGCGCAAACACACACACCGTTCAACCCTGAGCTACAAATAGTCTCTCCTATAAGTCTTAGATTATTTTTGCAGCCTGGCCTTTTAATCCAATAAACCAAGGAAGGACTTTCCCATTTCCCACCAGAAAATGCCTGTGGAATATTTTAGAGTAGGTTAATTAAGGATGGGACTAATGCCAGGATTCAATTCTGTTTGTAAATAAAGCCTTCTCTCTCTCTCTCTCTCTCTCTCTCTCTCTCTCTCTCTCTCTCTCTCTCTCTCTCTCTTTCTTTCTTTTTCTTTTTTTTTAAAACAGGGGATGCAGAAGTTGGCTAGCCAGTACTTAAAGAAAGAATGGCCTGGCGTGAAATCAGAGGAACGATCCGATTTTAGGTAAGGCGCCCTTAAGTCACACCGTCGTTAAGTGAATCGAAAGGAAGCTAAAGGACTCGCATTATACAACCCGATATGGAAGAGAACTGTGCAACCTGCGGCCTTTAGCAGGTGGCCTTAAACCTATGGAGGAGGATTTTTATTTTTTTTACACACAGGTGGTCCTCAACTTACAGCCATTCATGTAGTGGCCATTTGAAATTACAGCGGCGTTGAAAAAAACGGCGTATGACCATTTTTTGGCACACTCAGTGGCCGCTGTAGCATGAGCAGAGTTTGGGCTTAGCTGAGCTCCGAAAGAGAGATGGGCGGTTAAGAAATATCAATCAATCACAATCCAGATGATCAATGAAAAGAAGCCTTATGTTGATGTGGTTATTTGCAGAAACATGAGAAAAAGCTCTACATTTAATTGTCATTTATTTAAATAAGAACTGCATTAATTTAAGGTGTGCAAAAGAGAGTCCTTCGGGAGAAGGGCGGTATAAAAATTTAATAAATAATAATAATAATAATAAATAATATTATTGGAAGAAGAGGAAATCAAGTAAAGCTATTATACGGACTATAGAAATTAGTTGTTATTGATGGTTTTTTTTTTTAAATACTAACACAGACAGCACGGTGTTTACCAAATATTAAGGTGTCTGTTAAAAATCAATAAAACATATTTCTTTTTAAAAAAAATATCAGTCAATAAATACAAACTGGACTACCTGTTAAATACCTTTTTTCATCACTGGAAGGTTTTTAAGAAGAGACTGGACAGCCAT
>NC_139514.1:3178964-3306830 GCF_947247035.1 Vipera ursinii
GATTGTAGAAATGCCAAGGAAGGGCGCCAGGTAGATTAGCTGCTCCGTTGGCCACGCTGGCTGGGGAATTCTGGGAGTTGAAGTCCGCACATCTTACAAGTTGCCAAGCCTTAGAAGCCCTGGTGTAAAGTACACGTTCTCCTCCTCGACGGCCCTTCGTTTGGTGACCGTCCAAAGTTACAAACAGCACTGAAAAATGACCCTTTTTCACGCCTACAACCGTTGCAGCGTCCCCAGGGTCACGGGATGAAAATTCAGCCGCTTGGCAACTGACTCGTATTTGTGTCGGTTGCACAGTGTCCCCTTTTGAGACTTTCTGACAAGCAAAGTCAGTGGGGAAAGCCAGATTCACAAGTGCCACTCCTTAAAACTTCAAGATTGTGTGTGTGTGTGTGTGTGTGATTCTTATTATTCCCATCTTTCACCTCCATGCTTGTGTGTGTGTGTGTGTGTGTGTGTGTGTGTGCGCTTCCCAGGGAGCACAAAATGGCCAGGGAGACTAAATCTAATCCCGTCTATATTTTGGGGAGAAAATAACGAACTCGGCACGAAGACACCATTTTATTTTTAAAACGAACAAAAGCTTTCTTTGGCTTCCCTGCAAAAAAAAAAAAACCCATCTTTCACCTCCATGCTTGTGTGTGTGTGTGTGTGTGTGTGTGTGTGCGCGCTTCCCAGGGAGCACAAAATGGCCAGGGAGACTAAATCTAATCCCGTCTATATTTTGGGGAGAAAATAACGAACTCGGCGCGAAGACACCATTTTATTTTTAAAACGAACAAAAGCCTTCTTTGGCTTCCCTGCAAAAAAAACCCTGCCAGGAAGGTAACACTGCTTTAAATTTACGCCCTGTTTGTTCCAGCAATTGGTCCCTCAATGGTATTTTCAATCATACCTGCCCTACTGGATTGCACATCCATAGTAGTGTGTTAATAGGTACATCCACCGTTTACACCCCCTTGGTGCTTGTCTTCACGTTTGGGAAATAATTTTGCTCCCACAGATGGCTCTTGCCTAGTTAATCAAGGCTAATTCCTCCACAGATGACCAGCCCAGCTGACATTATTAGCACATTAAGGGGAAAAAAAAAGAAGTTTTGCCAGCCTCCGTCACACTATTTGTTGGTGCTTTTTTTATAGCCTACCTTGGTCGGCTGTGGGTTTTTCAAAGGCGAGAGGCCCCGTGTCTGAAATTTGGATAAAAATAGTTTGCTGAATTGTGGGGTTTCTTTTTGTTACCAAGGAGTAAAGTTTTGGAATGGAATAGAATAGAATTAGAATTAAAGTAGAGTAGAATTAGAATAGAATACAATTAGAATGGAATGGAATAGAATTAGAGTAGAATTAGAGTAGAATTAATAGAATAGAATAGAATAGAATAGAATAGAATAGAATAGAATAGAATAGAATAGAATAGAATAGAATAGAATAGAATAGAATAGAATAGAATAGAATAGAATAGAATAGCAAATATGGAATACAATGGAATGGAATAGAATAGAATAGAAAATAGAATAGAATGGCAAATATGGAATAGAATAGCAAATATGAAATAGAATAGAATAGCAAATATGAAATAGAATGGAATGCAATAGAATAGAATAGAAATTTAAAATAGAATGGAATAGAATAGAATAGAATAGAATAGAATAGAATAGAATAGAATAGAATAGAATGCAGAATAACAGAATAGAATAGAATAGAATAGAATAGAATAGAATAGAATAGAATAGAATAGAATAGAATAGAATAGAATAGAATAGAATAGAAGCTGGAAGGGACCTTTGAGGTCTTCTAGTCCAGCCCCCTGCTCAAGCAGGAGAACCTGTACCATCCCAGACAGGTGAATGTCTAATTTTCATTAACGCTGGCTGGGATGGCCTGCTAATATTAAAATGGGTAAATATTGGTGCTGCGCAGAAGAAAATATTTGTGTAATTAATACTTTCCCCTTAACGAACTGTATAAAATCAATGGGAACAGTTGAATATTTTGTTTTCTCATAAGGGTTTTGCGTTGTCTACTAGCCGAGTCTTTGGCTAAAATGGACATCTGATAAACCAGTGCAGGTGGTCAATGGTGAGCCCAGAATTTCTGTTGCTAACCAAGACAGTTGTTAAGTGAGTTTTGCCCCTTTTTACAACCTTTCTTGCCACCGTTGTTAAGTGAGTCACTGCAGTTTTTAAGTTAGTTGCAAGGTTGTTGAGTGAATCCAGTTTCCTCAATGACTCTGCTTGTCGGAAGGTCACAAAAGGGGATCACGTGACCTTCGGATACTGCAACCGTCATAAATACGAGTCAGTTGCCAAGCGTCTGAATTTTGATCACATGACTGTGAGGAAGCTGCAACTGTCGTAAGTGTGAAAAATGGTCATAAGTCCCTTTTTCCTGTGCTATTGTAACTTTGAATGGTCACTAAACGACCTGTTGTAAGTCGAGGACGACCTGTATGTAAGTATTTGGCTAAAACTGAGATCTTACAAAGCAGTGTTTTAGCGCACCATCTCAAAGAAATGTTAAATTGAATCAAGTTAATCAGAGGTCTTCAAACTTGGCCTTTTCATGACTTGTGAACTTCAACTCCCAGAATTCCTCAGCCAGCCTGTGAGGGTGAAATAATGCTAACTCAGAAAGAGCTAAACTGGTGTTTCTCAACCTCAGCCATTTTAAGAGGTGTGGACTTCAACTCCCAGAATTCCCCAGCCAGCGTGCCTGGCTGAGGAATTCTGGGAGTTGAAGTCCACACGTCATAAAAGGCCCCAGTTTGAAGACCCCTGACATAATGTGAGGGTGAAATAATGCTAACTCAGAAAGAGCTAAACTGGTGTTTCTCAACCTCAGCCATTTTATGAGGTGTGGACTTCAACTCCCAGAATTCCTCAGCCAGCATGCCTGGCTGAGAAATTCTAGGAGTTGAAGTCCACAAGTTTTGTAAGCTTTGAGGGCCATTCTTTTTTCCTTCGTTGTCACCTCTTCGGTCTGGTTTTGGAATAACTTACATGGGCAAGGATCCTATTTATTCTGCCCTCCTGGGAAAAGTGGCCGCATGGGAAAGGCCACCAACAGGAGATCCCAAGTCACGTATCCGATGCTTCAGCGATAAGCAATATTGAAAAATTAGGTCTGGGGCCAAAGTTATATTTTCGCTCTTTCCCAGGAAAACGTCCTCTGAACTTTGCTCTTCGTCCTCCCGTACACACACCCCCTTCTTGATCTAAAAGTAACCTAGTTTGCGTAGGATTCTCAGTTCTCAGTTCCTGCATAAAATATGTGCCGGGTGTTGACCAAGCAGTGGAATCTTTTTTCCTTGGTTGCAGCGTGAACTTTTGGCATGACAGTTTCCCATAGAAAATGTGGGCAAAGTTACAAAGGCATTTTTGCATATAATAATAATAATAATAATAATAATAATAATAATAATAAGAAGAAGAAGAAGAAGAAGAAGAAGAAGAAGAAGAAGAAGAAGAAGAAGAAGAAGAAGAAGAAGAAGAAGAAGAAGAAGAAGAAGAAGAAGAAGTAGTTGGGAGGGACCTTGGAGGTCATCTAATCCAACCCCCTGCTCAGGCAGGAAACCCTATACCATTTCAGACAAGTGGCTGTCCAGTCTCTTCTTAAAAACTTCCAGTGTTGGGGCATTCACAACTTCTGGAGGCAGGTGGTTCCACTGATTAATGGTTCTAACTGTCAGGAAGTTTCTCCTTAGTTCTAGGTTGCTTCTCTCCTTGATCAGTTTCCATCCGTTGCTTCTTGTCCTGCTTTCAGATGGTTTGGAGAATAGCTTGACTCCCTCTTCTTTTGGATAGCCCCTGAGATACTGGAACACTGCTATCATGTCACCCCTCACCCTTCTCTTCATTAAACTAGACATACCCAATTCCAGCAACCGTTCCCTATATGTTTTAGCCTCCAGCCCCCTAATCATCTTCGTTGCTCTTCTCTGCACTCTTTCTAGAGTCGCAACATCTTTTTTACATCGTGGTGACCAAAACTGGATGCAGTATTCCAGGTGTGGCCTTACCAAGGCATTGTAAAGTGGTATTAGTACTTCACGTGATCTTGATTCTATCCCTCTGTTAATGCAGCCTAGCACTGTGTTGGCTTTTTCGGCAGCTGCAGCACACAGCTGGCTCATATTGAAGTGATTGTCTACTAAGACTCCGAGATCTCTCTCACAGTTGCTACTATTGAGCAAGGTACCACCTATACTATACCTGTGCATTTGATTTTTCCTGCCTAACTGTAGAACCTTACTTTTTTCACCATTGAATTTCATTTTGTTAGATAGTGCCCAGTGTTCGAGTCTGTCCAGATCCTCCTGTATCTTAAGCCTATCTTCTGGAGTATTGGCTATTCCTGCCAGCTTGGTGTCGTCTGCAAATTTGATGAGTTCCCCATCTATCCCCTCATCCAAATCGTTGATGAAGATGTTGAAGATGTAGATCCGTCTCGTTCTTACTTACGTGCTTCCAGAACTGAAACAGCCTTGTTCAAAAACCTTTTGATTTTTCTTGACTTCTGATAACATTGCTGGCAAAATATTTGATTGGCTATACGGAGTGGGGTGGGGGTGGCAGGGTCCTGCTCCTGTGTGGAGGTCTGATCATAGAGAAGGGATATTATGGGACAGCCAAAGCAATACATTCAACCCAGAAGCCTGGCATTCAGACAGATCAGCCATCGACAGACCCACAGAGATAAACAACAACTGCATACCAATCAAACGAGACAGCCTTAACAGTAAATAGGTACGGCATCTCCTTGCCAGCCATCAACACCCAGCTAAGCAGAGAGTAACATCAAGATTAATACTACACCAACATCAAGCAGTAAACAGTGGCCCAACCAGGGAACTACCAACTCAGATAAACAGTCTGAGTAAACAACAGCCTAAGCAAGGAATCGCCAAGCCTTTCCCACCAACACTGACAGCCATTAATATATAAACAGAGAGCAACCCCCCCCCTCTCTTTTAGCACTGATGATATTACCTTGCTGGGTAATGAAACGTCTGCAAGAAAACCACCCAGCTCAGAGAGCACCAAGGATCCCACAGTCTTCCTCCTCCTCCTTCTCTTCCTCCTCCTCCTTGTAAACCCCACTCCCTTCTAGCACTGCTGATGTTACCTAGCTGGGTAATGAAACGTCTGCAAGGAAACCCCCAAGCTCGGAGAGCACCAGGCGCCTTATATTCATCCATGACATAGACCAGTGATTTAGTATGCAATGGGGTAATGGCCAGGCACCTGACCCAACTATTGATCAGACAGAAGCCCCACGGGTGACATTAGGAGAATTGCCGATTCTTCTAATGGAGCCCTCGGAGTCCAGGGACAAGAACAGCTCAAAATGCTGTAGGGCAGGGAGAGATAAATGTTCCTTTTGAATCTTGTAAGCAGGGAGCAACTGAGAGTCAGCGAGAAAGAAGATCAAAGGCCCGAGGAAGGCTGTCTTAAGATCCTTGCTGATAAAAGCGTCCATATCCACTTTCCAAGATGATGTAACCTCAGCCCCATTTTCTTGCAATCAATCCGATCGATGAGAGTCTGTGAGCATTCAGCGTTCTTGACAGCAAGCCATGTCCGAAAATCTTGCCAAACTAAAGCGACCACTTTCATCCCTGAAAATAGACTCTGAGAATCACTAAGGATGAGCCTTCTAACTCTCTTTCTCCCAACCAAAGTGTCTTAAGTGTTGCCGTCTTTTGGCCCTTTGAAATGCAACCTCTCCTGATTTGGGGCCAATCACCAGGAGATGGAGAGTTCTAGTCCCGCCTTAGGTATGAAAGCCAACTGGGTGTCTTTGGGCCAATCACCAGGAGAGAGTGAGTTCTAGTCCCACCTTAGGCATGAAAGCCAGCTGGGTGACTTTAGGCCAATCACCAGGAGATGGTGAGTTCTAGTCCCTCCTTAGGCATGAAAGCCAACTGGGTGACTTTGGGCCAATCACCAGGAGACGGGGAGTTCTAGTCCCTCCTTTGGCATGAAAGCCAGCTGGGTGTCTTTGGGCCAATCACCAGGAGAGAGTGAGTTCTAGTCCCACCTTAGGCATGAAAGCCAGCTGGGTGACTTTAGGCCAATCACCAGGAGATGGTGAGTTCTAGTCCCTCCTTAGGCATGAAAGCCAACTGGGCGACTTTGGGCCAATCACCAGGAGACGGGGAGTTCTAGTCCCTCCTTAGGCATGAAAGCCAACTGGGTGACTTTGGGCCAATCACCAGGAGACGGGGAGTTCTAGTCCCGCCTTAGGCATGAAAGCCAACTGGGTGACTTTGGGCCAATCACCAGGAGATGGGGAGTTCTAGTCCCGCCTTAGGCATGAAAGCCAGCTGGGTGACTTTGGGCCAATCACCAGGAGACGGGGAGTTCTAGTCCTGCCTTAGGCATGAAAGCCAACTGGGTGACTTTGGGCCAATCACCAGGAGACGGGGAGTTCTAGTTCCGCCTAAGGCATGAAAGCCAGCTGGGTGACTTTGGGCCAATCACCAGGAGACGGGGAGTTCTAGTCCCGCTTTAGGGATGAAAGCCAACTAGAGGTTTTGGGGCCAGTCCTTCACTCTCGGCCTAACTCACCTCGCTGGGTTGTTGTGGAGAAAAGGAAGAGGAAGGAGGAGCATTAGGTATGCTTGCTGCGTTGAGTTATTCATAAGCCAGAATAAATGCAGAATAAAGATCAATCTCTTTCTTTTTTTCTTTCTTCTGTCTCTCTCTTTTTCTTTCTCTCCCTCTCTCTCTCTCTCTCTCTCTCTCTTTCTCCTCTTAGATCATCAAGTTGAAAGCCGAAGCTCGCCTAGACCTCCTGAAGCAGATCGGCGTCTCAGTGGATACCTGGCTGAAAAGTGCAATGAATCAAGTGATGGAGGAACTGGAGAACGAGCGGTGGGCCAGCCTCCCAGCCATGGCCAGCAACGGCTCTTCACACATGGTAGGGCTGGGCGTCTCTAACCCCCGTCCCCTTTGCCGTCCCTAAAGCACAGTCCTCCTCCTCCCCCCCCTCCTCCTCCTCCCTTCTAGCCCTGATGATGTTCCCTAGTTGGCTCACGAAATGTCTGCAAGAAAACAAGCTCAGAGAATACGAAGGATCCCACAGTCATCGTTCTCCTCCTCCCCACAAACCCCACTTCCTTCTAGCCCTGATGATGTTCCCTAGTTGGGTCGTGAAATGTCTGCAAGGAAACTACCCAGCCCAGAGAGCAACAAGGACCCCACAGTCGTCGTCCTCCTCCTCCTCCTCCTCTTCTCCACAAACCCCCCTCCCTTCTAGCACTGATGATGTTCCCTAGTTGGGTCATGAAATGTCTGCAAGGAAACCACCCAGCTCAGAGAGCACCAAGGACCCCACAGTCCTCCTCCTCCTCCTCCCATTCTCTTTCTCCTTCCACCCCGCCTCCTCTTTCTAGCCCCGATGATGTTCCCTACTCGGGTCCCAAAACGTCTGCAACAAAAACGCACCGAGCTCAGAGAACACCCAGGACCCCACAATTCCTCCCTGAGCTAGAGAGATCCTCTCCCATTGGAAATGACAATTGGAGCGCCATTTTGGATCTGGTGAGATTTTCAGGTTGTGCGGTTCAGACAGTGACCTAAAGGAGAAAGCTTCCTACACACACACACACACACACACACACACACACACACACACACACACCAATAAGGACAGACAGGTGCGTGTGAATTCGGAGGAAAAAAAGAGAGATATTTTTTTTTCCTGAATGCCAAGAGAATCCGAGGAAGTGAGCCTTAAGGGCCCTTTGTGCCAAGATGCCAGCAGAGAGAAACATGCTCACTCCTTCCTCCCCTTCCCCCGTTTCCTTTGGCTCCCTGCCTCAGTTTCTTTTCTTTTCTTTTTTCTGAAACCTGGACTTTTCCCAATATTCCTCCTCGGCCTGAATTCCTAATGAATTGGCAGATGCGGGGATGGGGGGGAACGATGAAATCTCCCTTCTGTTTTCTTCCTGCCTACCAACCTTCGCCGTACAAAGATTTCCCTGATATTCCATGGAGTGTGTGTGTGTGTGTGTGTGTGTCTTTGTGGGGTTTTTTTGTTTTTTTTTTCAGTGATGTCCTAACTTTAAATCAGGCCTAGGCAACCTTGGCTCTTTTATAACTGGTGGACTTCAACTCCCAGAATTCCTGAGCCAGCATGGGGGAAACTTTGGCCCCTTCATGACTGTTGGACTTCAACTCCCAGAATTCCTCAGCCAGCATCGGGGAACTATGGCCCCTTCATGATTGGTGGACTTCAGCTCCCAGAATTCCTGAGCCAGCATGGGGGAAACTTTGGCCCCTTCATGACTGGTGGACTTCAACTCCCAGAATTCCTCAGCCAGCATGGGGGAACTATGGCCCCTTCATGATTGGTGGACTTCAGCTCCCAGAATTCCTGAGCCAGCATGGGGGAAACTTTGGCCCCTTCATGACTGGTGGACTTCAACTCCCAGAATTCCTCAGCCAGCATGGGGGAACTTTGGCCCCTTCATGACTCATGGACTTCAACTCCCAGAATTCCTCAGCCAGCATGGGGGAACTATGGCCCCTTCGTGACTTGTGGACTTCAACTCCCAGAATTCCTCAGCCAGCATGGGGGAACTATGGCCCCTTCGTGACTCATGGATTTCAACTCCCAGAATTCCCGAGCTAGCTATGCTTCAGAAAAGCTCAGCTATGCTGGCTCAGGAATTCTGGGAGTTGAAGTCCACGAGTCACAAAAGAGCCAAGGTTGCCTAGCCCTGCTTTAAACAGTTGCTGAACGAATGTTTATAAGCCGAGAACTATTTGTATTGAGTAACGGATGCTCACAGCCTCTTCCTGGTTTTCTCTTTTAGCTAAATGTTGATCTAGAAAGGGAAGAAGGAGAAGACGGCATGGATGCTTTTGAAGACAGCAACTCCAGTCCTTCGGGCACCCTCCGAAATTACCCCTTGACCTGCAAAGTTGTTTATTCATACAAGGTAGGTAATGTTCAAAACGGGGACAGATTTTCATACAAACAGGCATTTTTGCACGAAGGACTGGCAGGCTGTTCCCTTAAAATCTTTCCCGAAGTCCCAAAGGCGCCTTTTCCGGAGGCAACTGGATTTCTTTGTTTTGCTTTGAAGACGTTTCGCTTCTCACCCAAGAAGCTTCTTCAGCTCTGACTGGATGGAGGGGAATGGAAGGATTTATGCTCCTTGCAGAAAAACTGCTCATTTGCCTCCTTTTTAGAGGGTCATTGAGGCCACCTGGAGGTTTATCTGTGCCTAACAACCAAATAATAATAATAGGGACTGCTTCCATCCTGCGACGAGATCTGTAATACCATCCAACATCCACATCTGCCTATCCCAGGTCCTTGGTAAGGACTCGACAGGTAGACAAAAATGCCAAATCCAGTCTGAACATCTGGCTGACTGTGCGATGATCAATAGTAGTAGTAGTAGTAATAATAAAGTTGGAAGGGAACTTGGAGGTCATCTAGTCCAGCCCCCTGCTCAAGCAGGAGAGAACCTATACCATTTCAGACAGATGGCTGTCCAGTCTCTTCTTAAAAACTTCCGGTGTTGGAGCGTTCTCACTCTGCCTTGGTGGAGCAGTGGGCTGATGCCTCCTTAAGTAACACCAGCTGCCTGCAATCAGTGCAGGTTCGAGTCCCACCAGGCTCAAGGTTGACTCAGCCTTCCATCCTTCCCAGGTAGGTAAAATGAGGACCCAGATTGTTGGGGGCAATTAAGCTGACTTTGTAATAATGCCGCTTGGGGTGTGTGTGAAAGCCCTAATAAGCAGGCATATACATAGAATGAAGGCTACTGCTAAGCTTGTAAGCCGCCCTGAGTCTTCGGAGAAGGGCGGGATATAAATGGGATTAAAAAAAAAAACTTCTGGAGGCAGGTGGTTCCACTGGCTAATTGTTCTAACTGTCAGGAAATTCCTCCTTAATTCCAGGTTGCTTCTCTCCTTGACTAGTTTCCATCCGTTGCTTCTTGTCCTGCCTTCAGGTGCTTTGGAGAATAGCTTGACTCCCTCTTCTTTGGGGAAGCCCCTGAGATACTGGAAGACTGCTATCATGTCCCCCCTCGCCCTTCTCTTCGTTAAACTAGACATCCCCAATTCCAGCAACCGTTCCTTGTATGATTCAACCTCCAATCCCCTAATCTCCTTTGTTGCTCTTCTCTGCCCTCTTTCCAGAGTCTCAACTTCTTTTTTACATCGTGGTGACCAAAACTGGATGCCACATTCCAAGTGTGGCCTTACCAAGGCCTTGTAAAGTGGTATCAACACTTCACGTGATCTTGATTCTTCCCTTCTGTTAATGCAGCCTAGCACCGTGCTGGCTTTTTTGCCAGCTGCCAGGAATAAAAATCGTTCCATCCTCCACCATTCAATCAGAACTGAAGAAGCTCCTTAGATGAGGAGTGAAACGTCTTCAAGGGAAAAAAAGTCTTTCAGAACAGCACCTTTGGGGCAACCACGACCTGGATGACTTGGGAATCTCCACGGACCATGTAAACCTGAGTGCTGATTAAGGGCATGCAAGGAACCCATTTTAGGGGAATCTGGGGCAAAGGAGCCCACGCGGAACCAAAATAATCTCTCACCGTTTCGTGCCCGTTGCAACGGAACAAAACTCAAGAAGGGAATATTTGTCTCAAAAGTCGCACGAAGTGTTAGTGCCATTTTATAATGCCTTGTTAAGGCCACACGTGGAACGCTGCGTCCAGTTTTGGTCGCCACGATAAAAAAAATTAGATGTGGAGGCTTTAGAAAGAGTGCAGAGAAGAGCAACGAAGATGATTCTATTCTAAGTCTTAAAAGTTTCCCAGTATGGAGATCCCTGGTGGCTGGGGAATTCTGGGAATGGAAGTCCACGCACCTTAAAGTTGCCTAGTTTGGAAAATAGACCACGACAGGTAGTCCTTGACTTAAACCCGTAGTTCAGTAACCAAAGTTGCAATCTACCTGTCAAAAGGAGGTGCAAGTCTTCCCCCAGGCTTCTTTTTAAAAGAGGATTAGGGGACTAGAGACTAGAGCAGGGCTTTTCAACCAGCGGTATGGGTACCACCTGTGGTACATTGGCACCTGGCAGGTGGTACGCGACCATCGTAGAAAAGTGGTAGCAGGGGAGGGGAATGAGCTGAACCGGTGGCAGCACCGCACAAGCGAGACGGCTGGAGCTGCAGGGCTGTCGGGGCTCAGCGGAAACGCTAGGATCAGCGCCAGGATCCAGATGGAGCTCAGCACTGATCCTGGTGCTTCTGTTGAGCCCAGAAGAAGTGCCAATCAGCTGGAATGTTGCAGCATCTCCAGGGTCTTGTGATTTACATTCGGATGCTTGGCAACCGATTCATATTTATGACGGTCACAGTGTCCCACGGTCATGTGAAGTGACCAAATCCTGCTGCAACCACCCAGCAGAGGGGGGGGAGAGAGAAATAAAAACCAAACACCCCCCTACCCCACCCCACCCCCACTGCCAATCCTCAACAGAAATGCTCACAGCAATGAAAACCTCGGACAGGAGGAAGAGCGCCGCCAGGCGGACAGGCAGGTGTCTTGCTTGGCTGTGGCTTGGGGGCCCCCCTTTTTTCAGGCCCATTGTAACTTCAAACAGTCACTAAGCCAACTGTTGTAAGTCGAGGACTACCTGTACTTCATCACTTTTTTTCTTTTGTTTCTTTTTGGTCATCAAGTTTTTGACCCCTTGCTAGGCGACTGGTGGTCCTCGGATGTTGCCATCTCCTAAAAGTGGTACAATGGGTGAAAAAGGTTGAAAAGGGCTGGTCTAGAAGACCTCCAAGGTCCCTTCCGACTCTGTTATTCTGTTGCCTCCTTCATCTCACCCCCTTGCCAAATTTCTAAGCTGGCTTCCCCAGTTCACAGCCTCCGTCCTCATGTCCCTGGGTTTGCCTTTTGCCCTTTCAACTTCTCGCCACTTCGCTTTCCAGGATCTCGCCAATTTTACAAGTCATTAACTCACCAATTTTCTCACCCTTCCCGCCCCCCCCCTCCTCCGAAACCAGTTCACTCTTTTCCTGTTGGGTTTTGTAATTCGATCCTCCCTCATCCCCTCCCGTGACCCCAAATCATTTAAGTGGATTTTTTTTTCTCTTCCCTATCTTCCTCTCCGTGAAAAACCCTCCTAGCTTTTTACCACAAGGCCCTGTTCCCTTTTTTTTTGTGCAAGCCACAAAACACACTCCTTTTCCCCCCCCATCTCAAAATGTTGACAGAACCGCAACTTTTTTTTCAGTCTTCCCACCCTCCCTGCAAGCCACTTTGCCCTTCCTCTTTTTTTTCTTTCTTTTCTTTCTTTTCTTTTTTTTTTGTTGTTTTAGCAGTTGCATCCTCATTCATTCCCTCTACGTGCCACAACCACCTTATTTCCTTTATATTTATTTTATTTTTTATTTTAATTCCATTTATATCCCGCCCTTCTCCGAAGACTCAGGGCGGCTTACAAGCTTAGCAATAGCCTTCATTCTATGTATATGCCTGCTTATTATATCAACAAATCAATCACCCAGAGTCGCTGGTTTGGGATGGGAGGGGTCATACGAATTGGAAGGATATCGAAATGACTGATAGAGGAGACAGAGAGAGAGAGATAAGAAAAATGATGGATGATGGATTAGATAAATAGAGATGATAAATATGGATGGATGGATGGATAGATAGATAGATAGATAGATAGATAGATAGATAGATAGATGATAGATAGATACATAGATGATAGATAGATAGATAGATAGATAGATGATAGATAGATAGATAGATAGATAGATAGATAGATAGATAGATGATAGATAGACAGATAGATAGATAGATAGATAGATAGATAGATAGATAGATAGATAGATAGATAGATAGGTGGGTGGGTGCATGCATGCATACAACAGCCAGAGGATAGATAGAGACTGAAGACAGATGATTGATAGATTGACAGACAGTAGAAACATAGAGGTAGGGAGGGTAGGATGGATAGAGATAGATAGATAGATAGATAGATAGATAGATAGATAGATAGATAGATAGATAGACAGACAGATGATAGACAGGTGGGTGGATGGATGGATGACTGGTAGATGAGAGAAATAAGAGAGATGACAGATAGATAAGGATTAGATGGAGAGATGATAAGATAAAGAGACAGATAAGAGAGAGAGAGAAAGATAGGTAGAGATGAGATAGCTAGCTGGATGATAGACAGACAGATCAGAAAGAAACAGGGCAGCTGTCCAAGGAATTCTGGGAGTTGAAGTCCACAAGTCTTAAAATCGCCACGTTTGGGGCCCCTGTCCTGACCCACATCGCCTCCCCCTCCCCAAAGCCCCTTCCCTTTTTCACGCGCCGCCTCCTCTTCTTCGTTCACTGCAGGCTTCGCAGCCGGATGAATTAACCATCGAGGAGCACGAGGTCTTGGAAGTGATCGAAGACGGGGATATGGAAGACTGGGTAAAGGTATCCGTTGGCTTTTCCTGTCTTTGTGTGGCATGCTGCAGCCGGCCTCTCCTCGTTGTTTTGTTTTCTTTTGTTGTCCTGGTGTCTTCAACGCTCCTCTTCCCCGCTTTCACAGGCCCGGAATAAGTCCGGCCACGTGGGCTACGTCCCGGAGAAATATTTGCAGTTCCCCACGTCCAACAGCCTCTTGAGCATGTTGCAGTCCTTGGCAGCCTTAGACAGCCGGTCCCACGCCTCCAGCAACTCCACCGAAGCCGAGCTCGTCTCGGGAAGCCTTAATGGAGACTCCAGTGGTAAGGGCCGAGGGGGCTGAATCTGTGTGTGTCTGTGTGTCTGTGTGTTGGGAGACACCCCTGCTATCCTGCACATCCCAGACATAAAACAGCACAGCCATTCGTGAAGTGCAACCCAGCTTCAGCTCCAGTGGGAAACATTGCAGTGAAAGCCAGCTGGGTGACTTTGGGCCAATCACTAGGAGACAGTGAGTTCTAGTCCTGCCTTAGGCATGGAAGCCAGATGGATGACTTTGGGCTAGTCAGCAGGAGACGGTGAGTTCTAGTCCTGCCTTAGGCATGGAAGCCAGATGGATGACTTTGGGCTAGTCAGCAGGAGACGGTGAGTTCTAGTCCTGCCTTAGGCATGGAAGCCAGATGGACGACTTTGGGCTAATCAGCAGGAGACGGTGAGTTCTAGTCCCGCCTTAGGCAGGAAAGCCAGCTGGGTGACTTTGGACCAATCACTAGGAGACAGTGAGTTGTAGTCCCACCTTAGGCATGAAATTGAGCTGGGACTTTGAAACGATCGTCAGGAGACGGTGAGTTCATCCCATGAAAGCTGGCTGGGTGACTCGCTAAGCCCAAGTTCATTGTTGTGGTGGAAACATCCATTTCTGTGCTCGCCACCTTGATTTACTCATAATCAACAACAAGGGCTGGGTAGAAATCTAACAAACAAATAAAGATCGGGCGCTCGGGAGGATTTCCAAGGTGCTAATGCTGCCCATTTCCGCTTCCTCCCTTCCAGTCTGTTTTGTAAAAGCACTTTACGACTACGAGGGCCAAACGGACGAGGAGCTGTCCTTCCCGGAAGGGGCCATAATCCGCATCCTGAACAAAGAAAACCAGGACGACGACGGATTCTGGGAAGGCGAATTCAACGGCCACGTCGGCGTTTTCCCTTCTGTCCTGGTCGAGGAGCTGACCGCATCCGAAAACGGAGAGGTTGCGTGTCTCGCTGAAGTTCAGGTATTGGCGCTAACCAGGTAGAGGTACTCCTCGTTTTACGACCACAAAGAGAACTCGGGATAAAACATCTGCGCCCCGTTCTGCTCCCACCCTCCCTACCCCCCAGTTCTGGTTTTCCCTTCCGAACAAGTCCTCTTCTTTCAAATCGAGGCTCTGCCATCAAACCTCTCACAGGTAGTCCTCGACTTTACGACCGCTCGCTTTGTGACCGTTCAAACTTACAACCTACTACTTGGAAAAAGGGAAGTTACGATGATTTGGTTCCGAATGTCCGAAAAATCACCCTTTCTTCTCCTCTCCCCCAACAGTCACATGACTGAATTTTGGGCAGCTGGGCCATAATTTCGATCTTTTGCAGCAACTTTCGGTTTTGCGACGGTTTTGGGCCCGCCCACCTCCAAACCGGAAGTTCACTTGCCAAATGGTTACCAACCCCCGTCACTCGCTTAACGATCGCTGTGCCCGTTTTACAACCCTTGCGGCTCGCTTAAGGACCGACGCGAAAGAAGGTCGTCAAAAATCAGGTCACGGGACCGAGCCTGTTTTATGATTGTTACAGAAACATAGCAAAACTACACCTATGACAAACAGCAGCGAGAATTACATTTGCACAGTATTGGAAAAAACGAAGCAACACCAACGGAAGAAGACATAATTGGGAAAATTTGGGACTGTGCAGAAATGGATAGGCTCACATAGAAAATGAAAGGCGAATAATAATAATGAAGAAGAAGAAGAAGAAGAAGAAGAAGAAGAAGAAGAAGAAGAAGAAGAAGAAGAAGAAGAAGAAGAAGAAGAAGAAGAAGAAGAAGAAGAAGATGATCTTGGAGGTCATCTAGTCCAACCCCTCACTCAGGCTGGAAACCCTATACCATTTCAGGCAAATGGCTGTCCAGTCTCTTCTTAAAAACTTCCAGTGTTGGAGCATTTACAACTTCTGGAGGCAGGTGGTTCCACTGGTTAATTGTTCTGACTGTCAGGAAGTTTCTCCTTAGTTCTAGGTTGCTTCTCTCCTTGATGAGTTTCCATCCGTTGTTTCTTGTCCTGCCTTCAGGTGCTTTGGAGAACAGCTTGACTCCCTCTTCTTTGGGGCAGCCCCTGAGATACTGGAAGACTGCTAGCATGTCTCTCCAATCTTTCCCTTTGTTTGAATAACAGAAGAACAGAGTTGGAAGGGACCTTGGAGGTCATCTAGTCCAACCCCCTGCTCGGGCAGGTAACCCTATACCATTTCAGACAAATGGCTGTCCAGTCTCTTCTTAAAAACTTCCAGTGTTGCGGCATTCACAACTTCTGGAGGCAGGTTGTTCCACTGGTTAATTGTCCTCACTATCAGGAAGTTTCTCCTTAGTTCCAGGTTGCTTCTCTCCTTGACGAGTTTCCATCCGTTGCTTCTTGTCCTACAGAATACAGAATATTTTCAAACACAGGATAATTTTTACAATTGGCTAGAAGAACGGAGTAGAGAGCAGAAATGGAAGCTGCATTACTATTAATGTCAAATACGTGGACCCAGACCACACGTTTATTAAGCACTAAACATTTGTGACTATAAAAACTTAATAAAATATCTATATAAGGAAAAGAAACATAAAAAAACTTGAGGCAGAAAAATAGCCAGTCACGGTCCCATCCAGTCTGCCCTTTTTGAGTTTTTTTTCCTCGCTTTTTCTTTTTTTTAATTTACTTACTTACTGTTCTTTGAAGGATTATTTTTATTTCTCCTTTATTTTTATTTTAGTTTTAGTTTTAACCTTTTCTCGGGTGATGGACACGCGTATTTTCCCAAGCGTATTTAAACTCAGTTCGTAACAATAGGCCCACTTCCTTCTCTAGAAGTTGGTCCCAGGCTTCCCCTACTCTTCTTTGTGAAGTCCTACCAGTAGTCCTTGACTTACGACCGCAAGGGAGCCCAAAATATTCCGTCGCTAAGCGAGACCTTTGTGAAGTGAATTTTGGCCACCGCGGTTAAGCGAATCCCTGCAGGTGTTCCGTTAGTAACACAGTCACTAAGTGAATCCCGCTTCCCCCCTCCCCCAACTGACTTTGATCGTCGGAAGTTCACCAAAGGGGGATCGCGTGACCCTGCCGGGACCACGTCATAAATACGAAGCGGTTGCCCAGCGTCAGGTGACCTCTGGGATGCTGCCACGGTCGTCGGTGTGACAAACGGGTCCTAAGTGACTTTGTTCCGGCGCCGTCGTAACTTTTGAACAGTCAGTAAAGGAACTGTTGTAAGTTGAGGACTGCCTCTGTGTGCCTTGGATCGAGAGTCGAATTCGAATATTTGTTTCCTTACTTGCACTGATGGATGGATGTGGTGTCCCCTAAAATCCCAGTGACCACAGAGAGGTGGACATTTTTTTTCCAGTGGACCAGTGACATCCTTCTTTACGGCCATCTTGTCTGCTTCCCCACAGGCCTTTCCGTCTGCCAAGTCCCAGAATTCCCTGGCGCCCTTGCCCCTCTACGACCAGCCCCCCGCCAGCCCTTTCCCCAGCCCCGACAAGAGAGGAGCCCAGGGCTTCCCGCGGTCGCCATCGGCAAACGGTAAGAGGGGCTTGGGCTCCGCTGGGGTACCCTGCGGGCGAGAAGGCCACGATTAAGCCACCGGTGGCCCTTTCAGACACTGGAGAGCAACTGGTCCGCAAGGCAGCCATCAACTTCCGGCCGAGATCTGTTGCGTGGTCCAGTCAGTTTCACTCAACATTGTGGTCCAGCGGTGTAGGTGCTGGCCTGGCAATGGGGAGGTGGGGGGACAACCTAGGTTCAAGTCCCCCTTCAATCATGGAGGCGGCCCAGAGAGGCTGAAGCTGAAGCCATTCTCTCTCTCTTTTCTTTCTCTCTCTCTCTCCTCTTTCTTTCTCTCTCTCTTTCTTGCTGTCTTTCTCTTTTTCTTTCTCTCTTGTCTCTTTCTGTCTTTCCTTCTCTTTCTTTCTCTCACTCACTTTTTCTCTTTCTCTGTCTCTTTTTTCTTTCTTTTTCTTTTTTCCCCTTTCTCTTTCTCTCTTTCCTTCTCTTTCTTTCTCTCACTCACTTTTTCTCTTTCTCTGTCTCTTTTTTTCTATCTTTCTCTTTCTTTTTTTCTCTTTCTCTTTCTCTCTTTCCTTCTCTTTCTTTCTCTCTTTTTCTTTCTTTCCTTTTTCTTTCTCTCACTCTGTCTCTTTTCTTTCTTCCTCTTTCTTTTTTCCCTTTCTTTCTCTTTCTCTCTTCTCTTTCTTTCTCTCACTCACTTTTTCTCTTTCTCTGTCTCTTTTTTTCTTTCTTTCTCTTTCTTTTTCCCTTTCTTTCTCTTTCTTTCCTTCTCTTTCTTTCTTTCTCTTTTTCGTTCTTTCCTTCTCTTTTTCTTTCTTTCTCTCACTCTGTCTCTTTTCTTTCTTCCTCTTTCTCTCTTCTCTTTTTCTTTTTCTCCCACTCACTTTTTCCTCTTTCTCTCTCTCTTTCTTTCTCTCTCTCTTCCTTTCCCTTTCCCGCTCTCTCTTTCTCTTTCTGTCTCTCACCTCAGGCCACCTTAGAGGATTGTTGTGTTGTGCAAACAGGAGAAGAGAGCATTAGACATGCCCCCCCCACACCGAGTTCTCGAAGGAAAAGCAAATATGAAATTCCTGCCTTAGACAGGATGGGTTGGAGAGCTACGAAAACCTAACGGAGGAGAACATGAATTTCTGTGTCTAAACAGGAAGTCCTCCATTTCTATAAGGACAGGAATCTTAAACATCCAGTGAAAAGCTTTCCAAGTCAGAGGTGGTGAACCAGGCCCCCCTTTATAAGGCTTGTGGCCTTTTAACTCCCAGAATCCCCGAGCACTCAGGAATTCTGGGAGTTCAAGTCCACCAGTCACAAAAGGGCCAAGTATGAGCTAACTCCTGAGCTAACAGATCAGAGATGGCTCTTTCCAAGTAGGATACATGCTGGCTGAGGAATTCTGGGAGTTGAAGTCCATACCTCAGGGTTGAGAAATGCCGGCTTTATCTAGGACAGAGGTGGGGAACTATGGCCCCATGCTGACTCAGGAATTCTGGGAGTTGAAGTCCATACCTCAGGGTTGAGAAATGCCGGCTTTATCTAGGACGGAGGTGGGGAACTATGGCCCCATGCTGACTCAGGAATTCTGGGAGTTGAAGTCCATACCTCAGGGTTGAGAAATGCTGACTTTATCTAGGTGGGGAACTATGGCCCTATGCTGACTCAGGAATTCTGGGAGTTGAAGTCCATACCTCAAGGTTGAGAAATGCCGGCTTTATCTAGGACGGAGGTGGGGAACTATGGCCCCATGCTGACTCAGGAATTCTGGGAGTTGAAGTCCATACCTCAGGGTTGAGAAATGCCGGCTTTATCTAGGTGGGGAACTATGGCCCCATGCTGACTCAGGAATTCTGGGAGTTGAAGTCCATACCTCAGGGTTGAGAAATGCTGGCTTTATCTAGGTGGGGAACTATGGCCCCATGCTGACTCAGGAATTCTGGGAGTTGAAGTCCATACCTCAGGGTTGAGAAATGCTGGCTTTATCTAGGACAGAGGTGGGGAACTATGGCCCCATACTGACTCAGGAATTCTGGGAGTTGAAGTCCATACCTCAAAATTGAGAAATGCTGGGTTTATCTAGGACGGAGGTGGGGAACTATGCTCCCCCCCCTAGGAATTCTGGGAGTTGAAGTCCACAAGTCATAAAAGGGCCCTGGTTCCCCAACTCCTGTTCTATGTGGTGCATCCTTAGATTCTCCATTTTGAAAATCGCTGGACTTCAACTCCCAGAATTCCACAGGCCGGCATGCCTTGTAGTCCACATGTCGCCGAAAGTACAAAATTTTGTCCTTTTGAAGCATTCTCATTGTGTTGTTTTTTTTGTTGTTGTTGTTGCTCTTGTCATTTTTTATTTTTATTTTTTTGGTTGCAGTTTCAGAAAACAACTTCATGTCAAGTTCTCCTGGATTTTCCCAGCCGTCCCGACTTCTTCCCGAAAGCACTTCCTACGGCAAACTCAGACCTGTGAGTTTTAAGACCCTCCACACAGCCGTAGAAATAAAAGGAGGGGGTGGGCTCCTTCCTAAACCGTGGTTGCAGCTTTGGTGCGCTTGCTCCAGGCACAAACCGAGTTAGAAGACGGTTTAATTTCACCTGCCCCGGGCCCGGCTAAATTATAGGGCGGCCAGCTGGGGATCCATCTTGCCTACCCATTGCACGATTGCCTTTTGTGTGAATTTTGATTGGTTTTTTATAAGGGTGGGGAGGAAAATGCAGGGATGGGGTACGGGGTTGGGATATAGAGGGAAAGTTAATGGAGGGGTTGGGGTTTCCCCGATTACATTCAGTATTTAGTAAATAGCAAATTTATATTTATATGCATCAATAAAAGTTGTGAGAATAATGTTTGATAACAACAACAGACATAGCAAATTATAGTAATGTTAAATTTTCAATCTATAATATTTTTCTTAGTAAAATAAGGTAAAAAAAATAAGTATCACCTTCCTTTGTCCCTAATTCGTTTGTCTCTATAGCCATTCATAAAATTTATTCCAAGTTCTATAATAAACTAAATGCTCTTTTTTCTTTCATCTCTAATCTATCCATTTCTGCGCAATCTAGTATTTTCTTGATAAGCATGTCTTCCTTTGGTACACTCTCATTTTTCCAGTATTGGGCATACATAATTCTCCCTGCTGTTAATACATATAGTATTAAATACCCAGTCTCTTTATCATAATTGGGACCTATCTAACAAAAACAATTCAGGTTTAAATTCTATTTGTTTTTTAACCATCTGCTCCAACCATAAATGTATCTTAAGCCAGAATCTTTTAGCTTTAGAGCATGTCCACCAGAGATGATCTTTGGCTGCATTTCCAACAAACATTTGAAGTATTTTTAAACATTTTTGCTAGTCTCACTGGTGTCATGTGCATCTATAAAACATTTTATACAAATTTTCTTTATATGATACAGCTTTAGTTCATCTGATATTTCTATCCCATATGCACGTTGCCTTTTGAAAAGTGGGACTCAGAGATCATTTCCCTTCATCTTCCACAGGTTAGTCCTCACAGTTACAACGGGACCGAAAAAAGCGACTTAATGACCATATTTTCACACTTAACAACCGTCGCAGCACACACACACACACACCAGGGTCACGTGATTTACATTCGGATGTTTGACAACTGACTCGCATTTATGATGGCCGCAGCGTCCCCGGGGGGGTTCACGTGATCCCCTTTTGCGACCTTCTGTCGCAAGCAAAGTCAAGGGGGGGGTGGGAAGCCAGATCCACTTAACAAACCGGGTTACTAATTTAACAGCTGCAGCGATTCACTTAACCATCGTGGCAAGAAAAGTCGTAAAACGGGGCAAAATCTCACCTGACAAATTTTCCACTTAGCAGCATAAATTTTGGGCTTAGCTGTGGTCGTAGGTTGAGGACTTATCTGTATGGTGGAAGCTGGAAACTTTTCGGAATGAAGTTAGAAAAAGTTCCCAATGTACAAGTTGCCCTCGACTCACTAGTTGAGCCCCAAATTTCTGTGGCTAATCAGAGCGGTGGTTAAGCAAATGTTGCCCCGTTGTGCAACCTTGCTTGCCACAGTCGTTAAGCGAATCACTGTAGCTGTTAAGTTAGGAAGACGGCTGTTAAGCGAATCTGGCTTCCCCCATTGACTTTGCTTGTCAGAAGCTCGCAACAGGAGAGTGTGTGACACACACACACCCTTCCGGGAGACGGCAACCGTCATAAATTACGAGTCAGTGGTCTGAATTTTGATCACGTGACTCCAGGACACAGCAACCGTCGTAAATACGAGATGGGTGCCAAGCGTCTGAGTTTTGAGCACCTCACCCCAGAGATGCTTGCAACAGTCATAAGGGTGAAAAAGGGTCCTAAGTCCCTATTTTTCAGGGCCGCCGTAACTCGAACGGTCACTAAACAAATGGCTGTAAGTCGAGGATTTTGTGTAGTCTGTTGTTCTGTGAAACCTCATCTGGCTGACCTGGTTTTTTGTTTCGTTTTTTTCCCCCCTCACTCTGCTCTGTTTGGGGGGGGTTCCAGGTCCGAGCTGCCCCTCCGCCCCCCACTCAACACCGCCATCCTGCCGAGAAGATTGAAGACGTGGAAATCACCTTAGTGTGACCGGAACTGCTGAGTCAGGCTGGGACCCCAGCCGAAACCCGGGCGCGGCCCTCGCCCACCGGCCTTGCGAGGGACAGTTTGCATTTGAACGAGGCGACTGTTTAAAAGCGAGAGGGGGGAAGACAGGAAGATCCTCCAGGAACACCGCTGTCTGGGTGGACGCTTCCTCCCGCCGTTGACGGACATTTTGTGCCTTTTTTATTTCTTGTCGTCGGGTTTCGCCTTCTCGATCCGCCTGTGTAGCACAACGCAAGCAGCCATGCCTTTTTCAGCTGGACAGCAGCGAGTTTTTATTTTATTTTTTCAGGGCTGCGCCACCCCGCTTACACGTGGCCCGTCGACCCGTTGGCACTGTACGGCGGCTACAATCATTTGGGGGAACCTGGCCTAATCCCATCCTGGTCTGATTTCAGCCGTCCCTTAGTCGGTGACTTCCAGATGTAGTAGAACAATGATTGCCATCGTCCCTGTGAGCTCGCTGGGCCTGGAAAGCCAGCGTTGCAGCTCCAACATCTGGAAGGCAGCATGTTCGGACGGGTTGCTTGCAGCTTCAACATCTGGAAACTCATGTTTGGACAAAGGTCGCGGCTCCCAACATCTGGAGGCTGCCGTGTTCAGACAGATGTTGAGGCTCCAACATCTGAAGGCTGCCACATTCAGGCAGATGTCACAGCTGCACCATCTGGAGGCTGCCACGTTCAGGCAGATGTTGCAGCTGCAACATCTGGAAACTCATGTTCAGACAGATGTTGCGGCTCCAACATCTGAAGGCTGCCGCGATTGGATGGATGTCGCAGCTCCGACATCTGGGAACTGTCATGTTCAGACAGATGTCACGGCTCCAACATCTGGAAACTCATGTTCTGACATGCCGCAGTTCCAACATCTGAAGGCTGCCATGTTCTGACATGTCACAGCTGCAACATCTGGAAACTCATGTTCAGACAGGTGTTGGGGCTCCAACGTCTGAAGGCTGCCGTGTTTGGACAGATGTCGCGGCTCCAACATCTGGGAACAGTCACGTTCAGACAGATGTTGCGGTTCCAACATCTGGAAACTGCTGTTCGGACCGATGGCACAGCTCCAACATCTGGAAGCTGCCAAGTTTGGATGGGTTGCAGCTCCCAACATCTGGAGACTGCCGTGTCCCGACAGGCACCGCAGCTCCAACATCTGGAGGCCGCCATTTTTTCCCCCATACAGATGTTGCAGCTCTGACATCTGGAAGCCATCGCAGGTTGGACTGGATAGTTTCCCCAGCACTTAATGGAGATGGTTTGGCGTTCACGGTTTGCGGCAGCCGATCCCCGAGGGCTGCTCTTCTGCTTAGGGAGTGTAATCTGTAGCCCTGCCCCAAACCAGGGCGTATATATAAACGTGCGCCGCGTGCATTAGTGCAGGATTTTACTGTTCTCATAGGAATGTATTAAAAAGCTTTTTTTCTCCCCCACCCCACCCCACCCCCCCAACCTCTTCAAGTAGCACCCCCCCTGCGTGGTCGGGACGTCCGTCCGGGACGGGAAAGGCCGGGCGGGAGGGGGAGGGGTCAGCTGAAGGAGAGGCCGGTCCCCTCTTTCGGCTTTCCCCGCCCTTGTCGCCGCTCCTCAACGCTTTGAGATTGGGCTGGCGAAAAACAGGTTCTGCCCAAACACGGCAAGTCTCGAGGGAGACTTGCGGGGCGGGGGGTGCCCCTCTTTCAGAGCGGCCGGGGGTGCAACCTGGGCTTTGAAGTTCCTTTGGGGCTGATATTTACGCTGTGTGTGTGTGTTGGGGGGGGGTGTCTGCGAACCGAGGGCTGAAATCACATCGACGGGTTTTCCCCGGAGGAAATTGAATCAGGATTTTCGTGGCAGAGCTGGAAGCGGCCGTTCATTTCCTCTTGGAACTTCCTTCCCTCCCTCCCTCCCTCCTGTTATTTCCTTCCTTCCCTCCCTCCCTCTTTCTCTCTTCTCCCCCTTTCTTCCCTTCCTCCTTTTGGTTATTTCCTTCCCTCCCTCTCTCCTGTTATTTCCTTCCCTCCCTCCCTTTCCCTTCCCTCTCCCTTCTCTTATTTCCTTCCTTCCCTCCTGTTCTCCCTCCCTCCCTCCCTTCTTTACTTCCTTCTCGTTCTCTCTATTCCGCCTCCCTCCCTTCCATTTTATCCCTCTCCTTTTTCTAACTTCCCCTCCAGCCCTCTGCTTCAGTCACTTCTTCCAGTTCAGGGATAGGCAACTTTGGCTCTTTGATGACTCGTGGACTTGCAACTCCCAGAATTCCTGAGCCAGCACGGCTGGCTCAGGAATGCTGGGAGTTGCAAGTCCACGAGTCATCAAAGAGCCAAGTTGGCCTACCCCCTTATTCTAGTCCAGGGGTCTTCAAACCCGGCCCTTTTATGACTCGTGGACTTCAACTCCCAGAATTCCTCAGCCAGGCATGCTGTCTGAGGAATTCTGGGACTTGAAGTCCACGAGTCATAAAAGGGCCGAGTTTGAAGACCCCTGTTCTAGTCTATCCCCCCGACCTTCTTCGCAACAGGTCGCCGGGCACGGCGGCTTCCACCGGGCCCCAAGAAGCCGTGACCGATGGCCTCTAAGCTTGGGGGGTCAGGGAGGGGTCATCGCTGTGACCCTGATGTCCGCCCTCCATGCCAGGAAGTGAAAAGCCGGAGGTGGTCGTCAACTGGCTCTCTTTCTCTCGCTCCGTCTGGCCTACTCAGAGTTTGGACATCCCTTGGATGGATGGAGACCTTGCTGGTTTGGATGGGTTCCACCTCATCTCTCTCTGGCCCCCCGACGGATTTTTCCAGGATTTTCTCTCTACCCACCCCCCCAGTGAAAATGGACGAGGAAGGCAAAGGGACGTCGTTAAGCCATCGGCCAGTCGTTAACTCCCAACTTTACCGCGCTCAAAACCGCCCCGGCGCTTCTCCCGGTCTGCAACCTCGCCAAGGTGACTCTCCGCCTCTTCTTCAGAGATTTCCTGGGGTCGACTCCGGCTTTGAAGGGTCCTCTTCTTTCACCCACCCAACCCCGTTTCCAACCCCTGCCGGTCTTTCCCCCCTAGCCACCCACCCACCCCGAAGAGACCAGGCCGACCTCGGATAAAGCTGGTTTGTTCCTTCAGCCCGAGTGAAAGGAGACGAAGGTGGAGAAGAAAGAAACGACATGTTGTTGGTTTTTTTGTACAAGCCAGATCGGGAAAGCTGGTAAGATCCCACCAAAAAAAAGAGAGGATTTTACCCTTTCGGTGTCGGAGAAGGCGCCCAAGGAAACGAAAACCCCACGGGTCATCGGAGGGAGAAAACACACACACACACACACACACACACACCGTCCGTCCGTCCGTCCGTAGCCCTTGTTCTACCCCCAAAGTCAAAGGCAGAGATGCCCCCGATTCGGGGGGACGCCAAAAGGCTGGGAGAAACGGAAAAGGAGAAGGAGGACCAGGTTAGGCGGCGGGAGGGAGGGAGGGAGGAGACCGATGGAAGTTCCAGGTTCGGGAGACGCTCCCGAAGACGCCCCGTCGTGGGCCCCGGGAGTCGACACGGACTCCAGAGCCCATCGTCCGTCCCTCCCAAGCGTCTTCCCTGCTCCCGGGGCAGAATGTATGAGCTCAACGGCACAAGGTGTGCCGCGTTTTACCTGTTAAGGAAGGTATGACAAGGCTCTTTTGGGGAGGGGGGGCCCTTCCCTTTCCCCGATTCCTTGGCTTTTGATCCGCGGATGGAAGAGCTCGATCTGAAACTTTGCACGGATAATCTTGGCTGGGTCTGTATCCAGAAAAACTCTTCCTCTTCCTCTCCTCTCCCCCTCTCTCCTTTCTTCTTTTCTTTTCTCTTCTTCTCTTTCCTTCTCTTTCTCCTTCCCTTCCTTTCTCTTTCTCTTTTTTCTCCTTCCTTTTCTTTCCCTTCTCTTCTGTCCCCCTCTCCTTTCTTCCCCTTCTTCTCTCTCTTCTTTCTTCTCCTCTTCCTTCCCCTCTCTCCTTTCTTCTCCCGCTCTCATTTTCTCTTCTCTTCCCTTTCCTTCTTTCTCCTTCCCTTCCTTTCCTTTCCTCTTTCCTCTTTCCCTTCTTTCTCTTCTTTCTCCTTCCCTTCCTTTCTTCTCTTCCCCTCTCTCCTTTCTTCCCTCCTTTTCTTCCTCTTTTCTTTCTCTTCTTCCCTTCCTTCCCCTCTCTCCTCCTTTTCTCTCCTTCTCTTTCTCTTCTTTCTCCTTCCCTTCCTTTCCCTTCTCTTCCCCTCTCTCCTTTCTTCCCTCCTTTTCTTTCTCTTTTCTTTCTCTTCTTCTCTTCCCTTCCTTCCCCTCTCTCCTCCTTTTCTCTCCTCTCTCCTTTCCTTCTCTTTCTCTTCTTTCTCCTTCCCTTCCTTTCCTCTTTCTCCTTCCCTTCCTTTCTTCTCTTCCCCTCTCTCCTTTCTTCCCTCCTTTTCTTTCTCTTTTCTTTCTCTTCTTCCCTTCCTTCCCCTCTCTCCTCCTTTTCTCTCCTCTCTCCTTTCCTTCTCTTTCTCTTCTTTCTCCTTCCCTTCCTTTCCTCTTTCTCCTTCCCTTCCTTTCTTCTCTTCCCCTCTCTCCTCTTCTCTTCTCCTCTCTCCTTTCCTTCTCTTTCTCTTCTTTCTCCTTCCCTTCTTTCCCTTCTCTTCCCTCTCTCCTCTCTTCCCCTCCTTTCTCCTTTCTCCTCTTCTCTTCCTTCCCCCTCTCCTTTTCTTTTCTCTTCTTCTCTCCCCTCTCCTCCCCTCCCCTCCCCTTCTCTCTTACCCTCTCTCCTTTCTTCCCCTCCTTTTTCTCCTTTTTCTCTTCTCTCTTTTCTTTGGGGAAGGGCCGCCATTGGTGTTCATTTGGCCTACACAAAGGAGGAGACGGGGACACAACCAGGTTCTCTTCAGCAGGGGCCAGTATCTGGCAGAGTACTGTAAAAGGGGTTTTTTTGGGGGTGGGTGGGGGCGGGGGGGGCCTGGTAGGCGGGTGGGGAGGCGTGCATCTTTTGTGCCGTTGATCTGTCGAGATCTTTAAGTGTTTATTAGACTTCTTCAAAGTTTTTTTAATCGGTTTTTCTAAGGGGGTGGGTGGGGAAAGCGAAACGAAACTTTACTGCAGACATTTTGAAAAGGTTTCGTGGGAAAAACAGAAGCGTGTTGCCGGCCATAATACTCAGCTTCCCAGCAGTTGGCCAAGTCGTTCTTGCATTATTTCCCCCCACACACCCTCCTTTTTTTAATTATTTGGTTGGTTTTTCGGACGTTGCCGTTAACTCAGATTCTCCCCGATTCAGAAAAGCGTTATTTAAACGAAAGTTCCTTAGTTCTGGTTGGTTGCTTGGTTGGTTTTTTTTTTTTTAAAAAAAACTGTTTCCTGTAAGAGCTGCTAATTTTTATTTTTTAAAAAAAGGTTGTATAATACGCCTCCTTTTTAAACTTCATAGAGGGCATGCAAATCAAAACATATCACCCGTGTACAGTGTCAATAAACTGGAAGCAGCTCCCCAGATGCTTTCTTTATATTGGCTGTGTAACTTTGTATTTATTATGTATAAAATGTTGAATAATAAAAAAAAAGTGGCTTTAAATCATCAGGTATTGCATAACACGTCGTCAGCGTGATCATCTTTGCAAGCTTTCTTTCACCAAAAGGACATCTGCATTGAATTAAATGTGTGTTTGTTTATTTATTTATCCCTTTGTTTATTCCAGGGGTCTCCAAACTTGACCCCTTTAAGACTAGTGGACTTAAACCATGCTGGGAGTTGAAGTCCACAAATCTTAAAAGTGGCCAAGTTTGTCTGGCTGAGGAATTCTGGGAGTTGAAGTCCACAAATCTTAAAAGTGGCCAAGTTTGTCTGGCTGAGGAATTCTGGGAGTTGGAAGTCCACAAATCTTAAAAGTGGCCAAGTTTGTCTGGCTGAGGAATTCTTGGAGTTGGAAGTCCACAAATCTTAAAAGTGGCCAACTTTGGCTGGCTGAGGAATTCTGGGACTTGAAGTCTAGAAGTGAACATGTTTGGCTGGCTGAGGAATTCTGGGAGTTAAGTCCACAAGTCTTAAGGTGGCCAAGATTGGAGACCTCTGATTTATTACATTTGCACAGCTATCTATCTTGCCTAAGTGACTTTTTAGGAAGCGCACAACAGTTACAACAAACATCTAGTAAAAAAACAAAACCACACATTAAAAACCAACACACGGGGATACGGAACAATGATATCTAGATGTTTTAATTTTAAAACAAAAATAACCATGGTCAGTGACCAAAGTCCATTCTTGGGTCAAACTCAACAAGCTGTTGTAAAAATTCCTCCCCATAGCCGGACACCCAAGCATGTTGGCCCCATTTCATTTCTCTTTTTATTTTAACATGGATGGGAGACCACGCAGAAGTCCCAAAGCCATACACAGGTCTCCCTGAGTTACAACCATTTGTTTAATGATCGTTCAAAGTCGAAACAGCACTGAAAAACGTGAGTCGTGACCGGTTCTCATACTTAACGACCGTTGCAGCTTCCCTATGGTCACGTAATTAAGACAAAACATTTCTCAGAAGCCCTGGACTCACATTTAACCTGGTTACTCTCTTTATTCGGGTTAACTGGAAAGATCAAATCTGTCTGAACTCTCAATTCAGTTCCTGCTCACTTTACAGTTGTTTTAATTTGGTGGCAGAAATGGAAGCCATTCATGGATGTTTTTATTGTTGTTTTTCCAACCTGACTGACCGATTTCCCGTGAAATCAAGGGCTAATGCGATTTACACGTCATCGCTTCCCTCTCTGAGGTAAATATGGGCCTTTTTAAAAGAACGGAGAAATAAATAGATGCGTTTTCCACTCTTGGGAATCTCCCCGTTTTGCAGCCCGCATTCCAAACGGTTGCATGTTGCACTAAAAATAAAATCCGATGAGTTTTCCGCTTTCCAATTTGTTTGTTTTTGTTCAGAAGAAAAGGGCCGAGCCTCCAGCTTCTGAACAATTTGAAGGCTTCCTCCAAAATTATCAGCAAGGGTGTTTCCAAGGAAGAAGGAAATGACAAAAGGTGCCTAATGTTTTAGCTGCAAACAGAAGAAGAAGTGGAACAGCAACCTGATGCAAAAGTTGAACGAGTTCTTTCCTTTTTAAAAACAAAAAACACAACAACCCTAGTTTACTAACAGAATCAAAATACAGCGGGAAGGGACCTTGCGAGGTCTACTAGTCCAACCCCTTGCTCAAACAGGAAGCCCTATCTACACCATTCCAAGTAATTGGCTGTTCAGTCTCTTTTTAAAGACCTCCAGTGTTGGCGCACCCACCATTTCTGGTGGCAAGCTGTTCCACTGGTTAAATTGTCCTCACTGTTAGGAAGTTTCTCCTTAACTCCAGGTTGCTTCTCTCCTTGATCAGCTTCCATCCAATTGTTTCTTCCCTGCCCGCTGGTGCTTTGCGCAATAACGTGACCCCCCTCTTCCTTCTGGCAGCCCCTCAAATATTGGGAACGCTGCTATCATGTTACCCCTAGTCCTTTTCTCTAGACCGGCCTATACCCAAATCCTGCAACCGTTCTTCATAGGTTTGTGTCTCCGGGCCCTTAATCCTCTTAGTTGCTCTTCTCTGCACTTTTCCCAGAGTCTCAGCATCTTTTTTGTAATGTGGTGACCAAAACTGGATCCAGCATTCCAGGTGTGGCCTTATTAAGTCTTTATAAAGTGGTGAATTTGATTCTGTGCCTCTGTTTGTACTACCCAGGATTTCATTATTTTTATTATTTTTTTATTTTAATTCCATTTATATCCCGCCCTTCTCCGAAGACTCAGGGCGGCTTACAAGCTTAGCAGTAGCCTTCATTCTATGTATATGCCTGCTTGTTAGGGCTTTCGCCCCCCCCAAGCGGCATTATTACAAAGTCAGCTTAATTGCCCCCAACAATCTGGGTCCTCATTTTACCTACCTGGGAAGGATGGAAGGCTGAGTCAACCATTAGCTTTTTTGGCTGCTACCACTCTTGTTGAAGGGATCATCCACTAGGACTCCAATGTCCATCTCCCAGTTATTGTCAATGTCCATCTCCCAGTTATTGTTTTTGAGACAGGTTCCACCTACTCCATACTTGTACCTTTGGGTTTTCCTGCTCAGGTGTAAAAACCTTGCTTTTCTCCACATTAAATTTCACGTAGTTGGATTAGGGGGCCCATCGTTCAACCCTGCCAAAATCTTTTTGGATTCTGAGCTTTGTCTTCTGGGGTGTTGGTTGTTCCTGCCAGCTTAGTGTCATCTGCAATATATAGATAACTAATATATAATAAATAAATATATATATATCATAAATAAATATAAATAATTGAAAAAAGAAATGGAACAAACAACAGAACTGAATGGCCAGATTTGATGGAGTCCTGGATCTTTTTTTCCTGTCTTCTGTTTTCGATGTCCCTGTGTTTCTAATTTTCAGACATGGCAAAATGGACTTAATTAATTTAATTAATTTAATTTAATTCCATTTATATCCCGCCCTTCTCCGAAGACTCAGGGCGGCTTACAAGCTTAGCAGTAGCCTTCATTCTATGTATATGCCTGCTTATTAGGGCTTTCACACACACACACCCAAGCGGCATTATTACAAAGTCAGCTTAATTGCCTTGTTTAATTAGGAAATAATACAACTACGGTAGCATATTTATTCGTGACTGGATAGCCTTTCTGGACTTTTTACTCAAAATGGAGGAGGTCGGGGAAATAGTATGGCGTTTTATAGATTCGGTAATTAGGATAAAACACGAAGAAAGAGTTTTGGATGTTAACTTAAAGAGGGAGGACAGACAATAAATTTATTTGTAAGCGTGGCAGTCGAAAGCTGCTGATTTGCACTTTTTTTTCTCTTTCCTTGATCTGAGCACAAAGGTGCTTCCCCCCCACCCCCCCAAAAGGCAACTGGACTTTCTTGCTTATGTTTCTTTGCTTATGACCAGAATAGTCAAAAATCTCCATAGACATTTATCTACTCACAACTTTGATTTAGATTTTTTTTCTTTTCTTTTTTCTTCTCTTTTCTTTTCAAAAAAGCTAATTTAGACATAAAGTGACCTTGGGGGTTGCTTGCGCAGCAAGAAGCACAAGCTGAAGAAATGGGTCAGTTCAAGGACCCACAAGATAGATACCAGTGGAAATGAGTTGAGCTTGCAAGAGCTTAAGGATGCTTTTGTGTGTGTGGGGGGGGTGTTTGCCTCCATCCTGCCCCACTTCTTCACCGGGGACGCCCCGTGTAGCTTCTAAGGTTGCCCAAGACAGGAAGAGGTCTGGGCTGCTTTCTCTCTCGCGCGCGAAGCCACTGTGCCCTCCTGTGCTCACAACTGCAAATCACACTTTTTTTTTTCTCTCTCCTCGTGTCAGCATCAAGATGTTTTGCTGAAGCATCAGCCATAGAAGGTTATTTCAGTGTGTGAGCAGAGCAGTGACCTTATCGTACGCCAACGAAGGAGAATATCGTGAAGCTCAGGGTTGAAGCAAGCGGGTTGAAGCAAGCTTGGTGGTTTTCTTGCAGACATTTCGTGACCCGACTAGTTAACGTCATCAGTGCAAGGAAGAAGTGGGGTGTGGGAGGAGGAGGAGGAGGAGGAGGACTCTGGGGTCCTGGGTGCTCTCTAAGCTTGGGTGGTTTTCTGGCAGATGTTTCATGACCCAACTAGGGAATGTCCTCAGTGTTAGTAGCTAGCAGGACTAGCGCTGATCATGTTACCTAGTTTGGGTAATGTCTGCTAGAAAAAAAACCCAGCAGAGAAAACACCAAGGACCCCACAGTTCTCCTCCTTCTCCTTCTCTACTACTAGTTTCCTCCTCCTCCTTATCCACTCCATAAACCTCATTCCCAAGCTCAGAGAGCATCAAGAACCCCACATATGTATGTATGTATGTGTATGTATATACACACATATTTAGATACCACCAATCCTCAACCTCCTCCTCCTCCTCCTCCTCCTCCTCCTCCTCCTCCTCCTGGCACTGATGGTGTTCCCTAGTTGCAAGAACACCACCAAGCTCAGAGAGCACGAAGGATTCCATAGTCGTCGTCCTCCTGCTCCTCTTCTACCACCAGTCTTATTCCTCCTCCTCCTTGCATTGATGATGTTCCCTAGTTGGGTAATGAAATGTCTGCTAAGCTCAGAGCACCAAGGACCCCATAGTTCTCCTTCTCTACCACCAATTCTCCTCCTCCTCCTCCTCCTCCTCACATAACCTAGAGCAGGGGTAGGCAACCTTGGTGGACTTCAACTCCCAGAATCCCTGAGCTAGTATGGGGAAACTATGGTCCCCTCATGACTCGTGGATTTCAACTCCCAGAATTCCTCAGCCAGCATGGCTCAGCTTGGAAACCTCTCCATTTCCCCCCTCAGCAGGGCTGGCTCAGGAATTCTGGGAGTTGAAGTCCACGAGTCATAAAAGAACCAAGGTTGCCTAGAGTCAAACAGTACCTCAGTTAGCCTGGCTTAAAAACCTTTTTAAAATTAATGATAAAATAATAAATAAAATAAAATACAATACAATACAATAAAATAAATACAATAATAATAAAATAATAAAACGCTGGACTAGCCAGGTGTTGTGAAGATGATAACACAGCATGTTGAAAATTCATGGCTGGGGGAAAAGAATGCAGCGGGGCAAGTCTCATTACACCCCATTTTCAGAATCACTTATGTGAGATGGGGAGGTTATACAAGTTGAATGAATTTAAAAAAAGATCTCTGACGTCACAGTTATACTTCAGCTGTCCATGGAAGTTCTATCAGTTTACTCCTCTTCATTCCTTAAAGCAGAGGTCAAATTATTGTTGTTGTGTTGATTGTGAGTGTTGTTCCTAATGCTGAATATTGTTACTATACTATCTCAACGCCCAATTAAACTATTTTCAACCTCAGCCTACATTTCCCAAAATCCCCTGGTACATTTCCCCCCCCCAACCCAAAACAGCTCGACCAATGGGAAGCAGCGAACGATCATTGGCGCCTACCCGCGCCAGAGAGCGGCCGGCTCTCAAAAGAATGTCAACTACGTTTCCCAGCGTGGCTCGCGGCTCTTTCCGCCCGCGTGACGCCAGCTGGCCAATGACGAGCGGGAGAACGGCCCTATAATCCTCTGCGCCGGCGGAAACCGCCTCTTTTTCGCCAGAGCGGCGCGGCTCAAGATGGCGGTACAGATCTCCAAGAAGCGAAAGGTGAGGCTCTTCGGGGGAACCCTACCGATCCTACGGCGGGGCGGCGGGGGAAGAAATACGGCCGGGAGAAGACGCGACGGGTCGGGCGGCGAGGCGGACCGGCGAGGCGGGCTGCGACGATGGCGGGAGCCTCGGATGGGAGTGGATTGGCCCTGAGCTCCCTCCATCCCTCCGCTGCTCCGGCCCAAAGCCTACCGGTAGTTGGGTCTGGCTGGGCCAAGAAGGCAGCGAGACCGCGGCTAGACGGGCCCGGAAGCTGCCCTATAGCTTTATAGGTTTGCACGTGCTTCTTCCTTAGTAATATTCTGTGAATGCCGCATGGGGCACGTTTTCCTCCACAACAGCCCTGCGAGGTAGGTTGGTTTGCTGGAGAGGGGCTGGATCTGGTCTTGAACCTGGGTCCTCCCACCCAGCTTCCACAACAGCCTTGAGAGGGAGGCTGGGCGGAGAAAGAGGCCTAGAGCAGGGGTAGGCAACCTCGGCTCTTTTATGACTCATGGACTTCAACTCCCAGAATTCCTGAGCCGGCTGGATCAGGAATTCTGGGAGTTGAAGTCCATGAGTCATAAAAGAGCCAAGGTTGCCTGCTGGCTCAGGAATTCTGGGAGTTGAAGTCCATGAGTCATAAAAGAGCCAAGGTTGCCTGCTGGCTCAGGAATTCTGGGAGTTGAAGTCCATGAGTCATAAAAGAGCCAAGGTTGCCTACTGGCTCAGGAATTCTGGGAGTTGAAGTCCATGAGTCATAAAAGAGCCAAGGTTGCCTGCTGGCTCAGGAATTCTGGGAGTTGAAGTCCATGAGTCATAAAAGAGCCAAGGTTGCCTACTGGCTCAGGAATTCTGGGAGTTGAAGTCCATGAGTCATAAAAGAGCCAAAGTTGCCTACTGGCTCAGGAATTCTGGGAGTTGAAGTCCATGAGTCATAAAAGAGCCAAGGTTGCCTACTCCTGGCCTAGAGGCACTTTTTTTAAAGCAGGGGGAAGAGCATCTAAAACCCAGGATAAGACTGAGGAATTCTGGGAGTTGGAGTCCATACACTTTTAAGATTGAAAAAAAACATTGTTTTAGGGGTTCAAGGGAATGTCTATAGCAGGGCTTTTCAAACTTGGCCCCCTCATGACTCGTGGACTTCAGTTCCCAGAATTCCTCACCCAACGTGTCTGGCTAAGGAATTCTGGGAGTTGAAGTCCTCAAGTCATAAAAGGGTCAAAGTCCCTGGTCTATAGTAACTCCCCTCCCCCCCAAATAAAATAAAATAAAATAAAAAATCCTGTGAAGTGGGCTGGGCTGAGAGCACCAGGCCGAATTCCCCTGGACTTGCTTAATTTTATTTATTTTATTTTAATCCCATTTATATCCCGCCCTTCTCCGAAGACTCAGGGCGGCTTACAAGCTTAGCAGTAGCCTTCATTCTATGTCTATGCCTGCTTATTAGGGCTTTCACACACACCCCCAAGCGGCATTATTACAAAGTCAGCTTAATTGCCCCCAACAATCTGGGTCCTCATTTTACCTACCTGGGAAGGATGGAAGGCTGTATGATTCCCTTAACGTTTGTATTGGTTCGCTTAACAGAAGTCATAAAATGGGGCACAGCTAATTTAAATAGTCGCTTTGCTATCGGTGGAAATTCTAGTGTCGGTTGTGGTAAGTCGATGATGTAACTACAGGTAGTCCTCAACTTAACGACCGCAATTGACACACACACCCCCAGAGTTTATGTTGCGAAGTTAGACAAGTAAGCTTTGCCCCGTTTTACCATCTATCTTCCCACCGTCCTTAAGTGAATCACTGCAGCTGATATATTAGTCACACGGTTGTGAAGTCTTACCTGTCTTCCCCCGTTGTTGGAAGGTCGCAAAAGGGGATCAGGTGGCCACTGGGACCGTCCTATATATGAACCAGTTGTCAAGCATCTGGATATAAATCGCATGACCCTGGGGATGCTGCAACAGTCGTCAGTGTGAAAAAAAAAGGGTCATGTCACTTTTCCTGGTGGCGCTGTAAATTCAGATAGTCATTAAATGAACTGTTGTAAATCGAGGACAACCTGTACTTCTAACTGCTGTGAGTGGATCTGGGGGCCTCGGGTATTAAGTATTATGACAGTCCCATTTCCAAAGTTATTATTATTTGGATTTATATACCACCCCTCTCCTGAAGGACTCGGGGTGGTATACAGGGCAATGAAAACACTATATACAACACATAATATACAGAAATTAAAATAAATTAAACCAAGTAGCCCAAAACAATAAAACACGTTCCAAAATTTAAAATCTAAAATCCCAGTCCCTCAGTCCAGGCCGGCAAGTTCAAATAGCCAAGTCTTCAAGTTGCAGCTTGCATTTCTGGCCTGCTGTTGTGGGCGGCATTAGGATAGAATAGGATAGGAGAATAGGAATAGAAATAGAATAGAGATTAGGAGCAGAACAGAATAGAAATAAGAATTAGAATAGAATAGAATAAGGTAAAGGTTCCCTCGCACACGCGTGCTAGTCGTTTCCGACTCTAGGGGCCAGTGCTCATCTCCGTTTCAAAGCCGAAGAGCCAGCGCTTGTCCGAGGACGTCTCCGTGGTCATGTGGCCGGCATGACTAGACGCCAAAGGCGCATGGAACGCCGTTACCTTCCCACCGGAGTGCTCCCTATTTTTCTACTTGCATTTTTACGTGCTTTCGAACTGCTAGGTTGGCAGAAGCTGGGACGCGTAACAGGCGCTCACTCTGCTACGCGGCACTCGGGATTCGACCCGCCAAACTGCCGACCTTCTGATCGACAAGCTCGGCGTCCTAACCCACTGAGCCATACAGAATAATAGAGTAGAAATAAAGAATAGAATAGAATAGAGAAAGAGATAGATAGAATAGACATAGAGCAGAATAGAAATAATAAGAGTAGAATAGGAATACAGAATAGAAGAATAGGATAGAATAGGAATATAGTATAGAATGTACCCCTCTCCCTTCGGCAAAGGCGCAACTGTGGCCTCTGGTGGACGTGTCAGTGGCGCCTCTTAAGCGTCATGGTCTCTGCTTAAGGCAAAGAGGCCGGGCCAGGCTTCTGCGCCTTGTCTCTCTTGGGACGGAGCCGTCCAGGGCCTCCTTCTTCGGAGCCATAGGAATCCCTTCGGTGATGATACGATGACGAGTCAGAAGAGGCCCCCCCTTCCACCCAGGTTGAGCAATGCCGCGCCACGTTCTGTGGCTCTGTGTTGGTGGCTTTGGCAAAGGGGGGGTGTCCGCTCATTGGATGAACTAGAGGCATTTGTCTGAGAAGGGAAGCTCTTGAAAAGGCTCACTTGCCCTTAACGCTGAAATTTAATTAGTTGGTTTTTGTTAACATTTTTGGAAAGAACCACCTGGAAATAAAATTAGGATAGGATGATAGAATGGAAGAGAACAGAAGGTGGATTATAGGTGCAGAATCGCTTACAGAATCAAATCATGGAATAGAATAGAAAACATGGAATGGAATAGAATAATAGGAAAGAATTGGAATTGAATAGAAAATATGGAATACAATAGAATAATAACTTTATTGTCACTTTGAATGTACACTAATCGGCATACATTACAATGAAATTTCATTTCGTTCAGCTTTCAACCTTGGCTCTTTTATGACTCATGGATTTCAATTCCCAGCATAGCTGACTCAGGAATTCTGGGAGTTGAAGTCCATGAGTCATAAAAGAGCCGAGGTTGCCTACCCCTGCACTAGATAAATATGACAAAAATAAATACAGAATCGCGCATATACCCACATGTATTATATGACACAGAGAAACAACAGTGGTTCGGGTTAGGCATACGTGTGCATGGCAAGACAAACGACTCTTGCGAGTTTACCAGACGGAGGGAACAAAAGTTGTGACAGAATCGGGCGGTCCTGCGTTGTTCCTCTCGTCGAGGAGGATCTGCAAGGAAACGCTCGGCCCGGCATCTCACCGTTTGCTTTTTTCGTTTCAGTTCGTGGCCGATGGCATCTTCAAAGCTGAACTCAACGAGTTTTTGACTCGGGAGCTGGCCGAAGATGGCTACTCCGGGGTGGAGGTCCGAGTTACCCCAACCAGGACCGAAATCATCATCCTTGCCACCAGGTTATTTGTGTGGTCCTGCTGTCGTAGTTGCAAAAAAAAAAAAGTCCCTGAAACTCTTGTGTTTTAGCTCCCCCTCACTTACTTGGGAGGAGCAGCTTCCTTCGTTCTTATTCTGGTTATTAATCTATTAGTTGAGAGGGCCCTACTAGGGGGTGTAGATGGGACGCTGAGCAGGGCTTCTGTCCCAAATCTTAACAGTATGGGCACATTTATTTTCAAGTAAGTGGTCTTAAATATAATCAGCTCTGAACCATGCTAGGCTGGGTAAAGTTATCACGTGGGCAAGTCTAGATGTACCCATCACCACCCAGGCTGAAAACCTTTTGAGTTTCTGCGAGGTCTTCAGATCAGGACTCTGTAGTGTGCTTTCTAACTCTTTATTAAAAGCCACAAGTTATCCGCTCACAAAAAAACATCCGCCTTATAATAAAAATTGTACTCAGAAAAGGTGCTAGCGGATACAAGCTTGTTTGCCACTGCAAACCTAACACCAGTCTCTGCCTATAGCGGATGTCCTTCAGCCAGTCCGTTGCAGTAGTCCAGTCATGAGGATGCCAAGGATGTGAGAGTCTGTGTGCAAGCTCACTTAGTCCAAGAAAGTTCACAACTCATGCACGAGAAATTGTCGTACGAGATTCCCCCAGGCCACTAAAAAAATCAAAAGTGGCTCCTTCGGTTTCAGAATCAGAATAGGAGCATGGAAGGGACCTTGGAGGTCTTCTAGTCCAGCCCCCTGCGCAAGCAGGAGGCCCTATGCCACTTCAGACCAATGGCTGTCTAGTCTCTTCTGAAAAACCTCTAGTGATGGAGCATTCACAACTTCTGGAGGCGAGCTGTTCCACTGGTTCACTGTCCTCACTGTTAGGTTTTAGAGTGAGCAAAATAACAAAAGAGTTGGAAGGGACCTTAGAGGTCTTCTAGTCCAACCCCCTGCTCAGGCAGAAAACCCTGTCCTACGCTGGCTGAGGAATTCCGGGAGTTTCAGTTCAGAAGTCATAAAAAAGGGCCATGTTTGAAGACCCCTGCCCTACCCCATTTCAGACAAATGGCTGTCCAGTCTCTTCTTAAAAACCTCCAGTGATGGAGCCCCCACTTCTGGTGGCAGGGTGTTCCACTGGTTAATTGTTCTAACTGTTGGGAAATTTCTCCTTACTTCTAGGTTGCTTCTCTCTCTGACCAGTCTCCAACCATTGTTTCTTGTCCTGCCTTCAGGTGTTTTGGAGAACAGGTTGACCCCCCCTTCTTTGTGGCAGCCTCTCAAATGCTATCATGTCCCCCTCCCCCCGTCCTCCTTAGTCCATTTCCACTGAGAAAAGATTTGCCATGCAAATCTTTTAATGCAGACATCATATGACCTTTCTCCCTGCAGTAGTTAGTAGCCGAGGTGGGCCATTGTTCACTTTGTGTTACTCCTGAACAGTCTTAAAGGATCACAGGTGTTTGTAGGAATCTCTTTGCTTGTGAGCTTAGCTCTCTTATAAATTAAGTAGGTAGGTAGATAGATGTAGATAAATAAATAGGAAAGAGAGATATGTAGTTTTTGATTTATAACTGGACACTTAGCGACTGTTTAAATTTACAGAGGACACTCTGTCACATGTCACCGGTGTGATTTTTTGCTTAAAACCAGCGTTTACTTCTGGGTTTGAGCAGAAACACCCCATAGTGAAACACGGACTGGCTTAACGATTGTTGCAAAAAGTGAAAATTGTGCTGCGATGACCCGCTTTACGGCCACGGTAGGCCACAGTTACAACCGGGACGGTCGTAAATTGAGGAGTACCTGCAGGTGCATAAAACGGGCAGCTGTAGTCAGAGTAAGCGCGGTGTAAGTCACTTTAGATGCATGCAAGTTGTTGGAATAGAGCAGAAGAACTTGCGGACTGCTGAGAAGAGTTGGATCAAATCAGATGATCATTCCAGTAGCCGTTAAATGCAGGCTAGATTTTATGTGTGTGTGTGTGTGTGTGTATGTGTGTATATATATATATGTGTGTGTGTGTGTATATATATGTATATATGTGTGTATATATATGTATGTGCATGTGTGTGTGTAAATTATTCAAATTGCTAATAAAGAATTTTTTAGGGAGGCTGAAAAGATCATTTCGAACTTCTTATGTTCTCATCAGTCAGTCATACCCTCTTTATGTGAGATTCGAACCTGGGCTGATTATATATTAGGTAGTTGCTTTAACTTTATATATGTGTGTGTGTGTGCGTGTGTGTGTCTGTGTGTGTGTGTGTGTGTGTGTGTGTGTGTGTGTGTGAAATGCTTGTTAACTATTTTAGATTACCTTGCTAGGCCCCAAACATGGGACAAATCTTTATTTCCTGTTTCAGCCTAACCTGAAGGCCATCGACAGGCAGTAGTCACACTGGTGACAGCTCATATTTATGTAAATTTTAAATTGCTAACTCCCTTAATTAATTAACTCCCTTAATTCTTTGTTAGCAATTTAAAATTTGTGTGTGTGTGTCTGTGTGTGTTTGTGTGATTTATTTATTCATTTATTTATTTATTATTTAGGGGGAAATTTTCAAAGTCGTCCTGGTGGAACTGACCTAATGCCGTATCTTTGCCTTTGCAATTCAGGACTCAGAACGTTCTCGGGGAGAAAGGACGTCGGATTCGCGAGCTGACGGCCGTCGTTCAGAAGAGGTTTGGCTTTCCGGAGGCCAGCGTGGAGGTACAATGGCGGAATTCCCGGGCTGGCTGGCGGAATTCTGGGCGTTGATCACTCCACCCGGTTCTTAAAACTTGCCAAACGCGTGGAAAAGTTTGCCTTGGCGCTTCTCTTCCCTTCAGTGACGATATCCTTGTCGATCAGAAGAGGGAGACCCCCTTGCTCAGAGCGAACAGCCTGGGGCCACGTTCCGTGGTGCTTTGGTGGTTAACTCTGACAAGGGTGTCCCGTTCCTTGTATGACCTAGTGCTTTTAGTCTGAGAAGGGAGTGATGAGAAGCAGAATTTCTCCCTTGAATTTAAAAGTCCCAAAGGGTGCTTTTCCAGCAGGCAACTGGACTTGGAAGACCTTTCCCTTCTCCTGCAAGAAGCTTCTTCGGCTCTGACTGGATGGTGGGGAAATGGAAGGATTTATACTCCTTACAGACAGCTGGTCATATTCCTTACGTTGGTCCTTTCATCAATATAAGGAATATGACCAGCTGTCTGCAAGGAGTATAAATCCTTCCATTTCCCCACCATCCAGTCAGAGCTGAAGAAGCTTCTTGGATGTCTGTGGAGATTTTCAATCCTCCAGATCCTGGTTGTCCCAAAGGTTGCTTTTTTCAGGAGGCAATTTTCTTTGAAGACATTTCGCTTCTCGTCCAAGAATTTTCTTCGGCTCTGGATGGTAGGAAGGGAAGGATGTATACTCCTTGCAGGCAGCTGGTCATTTGCATCCTTTTAAAGGGTCGTTGAGGCCACTTGGAGGTTTGTCTGTGTCCTCAGGGTCACCTGAGTGGTGCAAATGGGCATGGAGCCTTCTTGGAACTGCTGAATGGATCGTGTTGTAGACTGGAAATGGATAGATCACCCATTTGCACCATTCGGGTGACCCTGAGGACACAGACAAACCTCCAAGTGGCCTCAACGACCCTCTAAAAGGATGCAAATGACCATTTTTTTCTGTAAGGAGTATAAATCCTTCCATTCCCCACCATGCAGTCAGAGCTGAAGAAGCTTCTTGGATGAGAAGCGAAAGCTCTTCAAAGGGAAAACCAGAAAACCATCTTTGGTACAACCGTGATCTGGGATGATTGAGAATCTCCATAGACAAAAATTGTAAAAGCCACAAACGGTTCAGTTGTGGCTTTTAATGGGCCGTTTATTGTCTTGTGTGTCAGTTGCGTGCCGAGTGTTGGATTTAAAAGGCAGCTATTGAAAACCTCTAGTGTGCGAGGAATCTACGTCTGAAATTTCTTGACAGGTGGTCTTCCTTTTAAAACAGTCCCATTTAGTGACCGAAGTTACAAAGCCGTGGAAAAAAAGGGGCCTATGACTGTTTTTTCCACACTTGTGACAATTGCAGCATCCCCGCAGTCAACATCGTCAAAATTCTGACACTTGGCACGTGTTTACGACAGTCGCCGTATCCCAGGGTCACGCGATCCCCTTTTGCGAACTTCCGACAGGCAAATTCGGCGGGGAAGGCAGAATCAACAGTTTGACTGATTTTAACAACTGCGGTGATTCACTTAACAACTGTGGCTGGAAAGGTCGCAAAGGTCGAGAACTGCCTCGCTTGGCCACAGAAATGTCGGGCGTGTGGTCTTAAGTGGGGAAATGGTCATAAGTTCCATTTTTTTTTCAGGGCCATCGCAATGGTCACTAAACAAATGGTTGCTAAGTCAAGCCCGGGCCCGCATCTTCCCCAGAGCGGAAGTAAATTATTTTCCAAAGCAAGACGACTCCTGCCTGTTGCGTGTGTGTGTGTGTGTGAAGCACGTTGCTTTCTCTTGCAGCTCTACGCCGAGAAAGTGGCCACCCGTGGACTCTGTGCCATCGCCCAAGCGGAGTCCCTGCGATACAAACTCCTGGGGGGCCTTGCCGTGCGTAGGTAAGCATGGGGGGTTTTGGGGGGGGCTGAAGCCAGATCCGAGCTATCTTCTTCCTCCACTGGGTCTAGAAACTCTTGATTTGGCGCCACTTGCCTTCACACCTCCCAAATTAGGCAGAAACAGAACAAGATAACAGGGTTGGAAGGGACCTTGGAGGTCATCTAGTCCAGCCCCCTGCTCAGGCAGGAAACCCCTGTACCATTTCAGACAAATGGTTGTCCAGTCTCTTCTTAAAAACTCCCAGTGTTGGAAGCAGTGGACTATATCCTATCCTATTCTATCATTCCCTATCCTATCATTCTATTCTAATCTATTCGTATTCTATTCTATATTTCTATTCCATTCCATTCCATTCCGCGTGCCTGGCTGAGGAATCCTGGGAGTTGAAGTCCACAAGTCATAAAAGGGCCAAGTTTGAAGAAACCCTGCTTTACACATGGGGGAAGTGTGGCCTCTTCGTGACTTGTGGACTTCAACTCCCAGAATTCCTCAGCTAGGCACGCGGAATGGAATGGAATAGAATATGAGTAGAATAGAAATATAGAATAGAATAGAAATAAAAGAATAGAATATGAATAGAATAGAAATTAAGGATAGAATAGAAATATAGAATATGAATAGATTAGAATAGACTAGAATGATAGGATAGGGAGTGATAGAATAGGATCGAATATAGTCTATTGCTTCCAACACGGGAAGTTTTTAAGGAAAAACTTAAATTCCTGGCTCAGGAATTCTGGGAAGACCAGAAGTCATGAAGGGGGCCGTAGTTCCCCCATTCTGGCTGAGGAATTCTGGGAGTTGAAGTCCACAAGTCATCAAAGGGCCAAGTTTGAAGACCCCTGCTTCAAACAGTCACTGAATAATTGTAAGTCAAGGACTACCTGTAGTTTAGCCGGTGTACACACACACACACACACGCCCAGATTTCCCATTGCCAGCTGGGGGAATTCTGGGAGCTGAAGTCCACACATCTTAAAATGGCCAGTGTTGGAAACCCTGTTTTGCTGTGTCCTTGTCTAGCTTCTTGTGCAACGTCAGCACGATGAAGTTTGAGCTCACCCCTCTCCCTGCAGCAAAGATGCAACTGTGGCCTCTGGTGGACGTGTCAGTGGCCTCTCTTTTTTTTATTGAAAAGTTTTATAAAAGTTACAAAAAAAACCCAAAACCAACCCACCCTAAACCCCCCCCCTCTCCCTCCCCCACTTTCCAGAGCTGAGTACAGGGTTACAAATATAATAATCATAATCTAACTAACATTAACCAGCTATATAAATAACCAAGTTCATAATGCGCTTTAACTCCCCTTTAACATAAATACAAGCAAAATAACAGTATACATAATAATAAAAACATAAATTAAAATCCAAATTATTAAACAATACAATATCCAAGTTATTAAACAATACTAATACTAAAAGTAATAATACCATATACTTAAAACTAATAAAAATTCCACTATAATAAACTATTAATAATAATAACAACCTAAAATTTACTCATAGGCTAAATGGAACTTTTTAGTGCCATATTTATTCTGGATATAATCTATCGTGTCAGTGGCCTCTCTTAAGCGTCGTGGTCTCTGCTTAAGGCAAAGAGGCCGGGCCAGGCTTCTGCGCCTTGTCTCTCTTGGGACGGAGCCGTCCTGGGCCGCCTTCTTCGGAGCCAAAGGAATCCCTTCGGTGATGATACGATGACGAGTCAGAAGAGGCCCCCCCTTCCGCCCAGGTTGAGCAATGCCGCGCCACGTTCTGTGGCTCTGTGTTGGTGGCTTTGGCAAAGGGAGGGGGGTCCGCTCATTGGATGAACTAGAGGCATTTGTCTGAGAAGGGAAGCTCTTGAAAAGGCTCACTTGCCCTTAACGCTGAAATTTAATTAGTTGGTTTTTGTTAATATTTTTGGAAAGAACCACCTGGAAGTAAAATTAGGATAGGATAGAACAAATGGAATTAAATAGGACGCGGTGGCTCAGTGGGTTAGGAAGCTGAGCTTGTCGATCAGAAGGTCGGCAGTTTGGCGGGTCGAATCCCGAGTGCCGCGTAACAGAGTGAGCACCTGTTACGCGTCCCAGCTTCTGCCAACCTAGCAGTTCGAAAGCACGTAAAAAATGCAAGTAGAAAAATAGGGACCACTCCGGTGGGAAGGTAACAGCGTTCCGTGCGCCTTTGGCGTCTAGTTATGCCGGCCACATGACCACGGAGACGTCCTCGGACAAGCGCTGGCTCTTCGGCTTTGAAACGGAGATGAGCACCGGCCCCTAGAGTCTGAAACGACTAGCACACATGTGCGGGGGAACCATTACCTTTAGAATAGTTTATAGTTGCAGAATTACTTCTAGAATCAAAGGAATGGAATAGAATAGAGTTTATACATGCGGAATTGCTTATACAATCAAATAATGGAATAGAATTAGGTCTGGAAAGGACTTTGAAGATCTTCTAGTCCAGCCCCCTGCTCAAGGAGGAGAACCTACACCATCTCAGACATGTGACTGTCCAGTGTTTTTTTAAAAATCTCCAGTGATTGAGCGCCCACGCTTTCTGGTGGCAAGCTGTTCCACTGGCTAATTCTCAGCCCTATGCGATTTACACAACACTAAGCTGAATTCTCACCGGTCATGGTACATGTGCAGATGTCCTCTTATTAAGCGGGGCAAAATGCCACCATCAAATTGTGACACGGGCTGAAAAAAAAAACTATCCAGCACACAACGTCAGAACGAAGCCTATTATTAATGGAGATTTTGCCGACTGCGTCGTTGTGACCAACGGAAGTAAAAACATTTCTATTTGCATCGTAGATAACGTTTGCGATCTTTCCATTAAGCTTTCCGATTTTTGTGTTTTTACGGGAATTCGATGCGAGTGTGCCCTGCGTGGTTAATTTTACATTTTAATTAATTACACTTAAGAGGGCTGCCGACTCTGGTGCTTATATTTAAATCCTCCCCAGTTCTCACCCGGCTGTTCTCTCTGCGCAGGGCGTGCTACGGCGTCCTCCGTTTCATCATGGAAAGCGGAGCCAAAGGTTGCGAAGTGGTGGTATCCGGCAAACTCCGGGGCCAGCGTGCCAAGTCCATGAAGTTTGTGGATGGGTTGATGATCCACAGCGGGGACCCGGTCAACTACTACGTGGACACCGCCGTGCGCCACGTCCTCCTCCGACAGGGTAAGGGGGAGGGAGACCTCCGCACAGGCTCCGTCGACAGCTCAAGATTTTTTTTTTTAATTCCATTTATATCCCGCCCTTCTCCGAAGATTCAGGGCGGCTTACAAGCTTAGCAGTAGCCTTCATTCTATGTATATGCCTGCTTATTAGGGCTTTCACACACACACCCCCAAGCGGCATTATTACAAAGTCAGCTTAATTGCCCCCAACAATCTGGGTCCTCATTTTACCTACCTGGGAAGGATGGAAGGCTGAGTCAACCTTGAGCCTGGTGGGACTCGAACCTGCACTAATTTTATTTTATTTTATTTTAATTCCATTTATATCCTGCCCTTCTCCGAAGACTCAGGGCGGCTTACAAGCTTAGCAGTAGCCTTCATTCTATGTATATGCCTGCTTTATTAGGGCTTTCACACACACCCCAAGCGGCATTATTACAAAGTCAGCTTAATTGCCCCCAACAATCTGGGTCCTCATTTTACCTACCTGGGAAGGATGGAAGGCTGAGTCAACCTGGAGCCTGGTGGGACTCGAACCTGCACTAATTGGTTTTGGAAGCCTCTGCCCCCTTCTTCCTTGTGGGAGGGTGGGGGGTCCTACCTGGAGGAGCCTCTGCTGTGCTCCCTCTCGGGTGCCGACAATCCAGAGCATTTGTCGAGTTTATTGTTTATTGTTGCTAGCTGTGCGGGTAGTTTTCCACTTTTAACAACCAGATTTAGCAATAGCACTATGGACTTCTGTACCGCTTCGCAGTGCTTTTACAGCCCTCTCTCTAAGCGGTTTACGGAGTCAGCAATATTTGCCCCGCAACAATCTGGGTCCTCGTTTTAACCACCTTGGAAAGGAGGAAGGGAGAGGGAAAGAATGAAAGAAAGAAAGAAAGAAAGAAAGAAAGAAAGAAAGAAAGAAAGAAAGAAAGAAAGAAAGAAAAAAGCAATAGCACTTATATCCCGCTTCACAGTCCTCCCTAAGCGGTTTGCAGAGTCAGCAGTATTTGCCCCCCCCCCCCAAACAATCTGGGTCCTCATTTTACTGACCTCAGAAGGATGGAAGGCTGAGTCAACCTTGAGCCTGGTCAGGATCGAACTCCAGGCTGTGGGCAGAGTGTGCCTACAATACTGCATTCTAAACACTGCCCTACCACTGCCCGCCCTTCTTCCCTCCTCCCTCCCTCATTTCCTTCCTTCTTCCCTCCCTCCCTTCTTCCCTTCCTTCCTTCCCTCCTTCCTTTGCAATAGCACTTGTATACCGCTTCACAGTCCTTTACAGCCCTCTCTAAGCGGTTTACAGACAAAGCATATTTTCCCCCCCCCCAAACAACCGACCCCGGAAGGCTGAGTCCACCTTGAGCTCGGTCAGGATCGAACTCCAGGCTGTGGGCAGAATTGGACCCGCTTAACCCTGCCTTCCAGCCCCGCCTGTTCATCTCCTACAGCTACTTTCTAGCGAATCCGGACGCTGAGCAAGGGACCCTGGGCGTGTGTTCGGCTGCAGACCCATCGCGCGATCCCTTTGGCCCCGATGAGGATTTCTGGAAAGGAGCTCTCCCCCCCCCCACCCCGGTGAAGAAAAGGCCCACCTCACAGGGGGAGCGGGAGGAACGCTCGCCTCTGTTGCCGCCTGCCTGTTGCCCCCTCCCCTCCACCCTTCCCAACCTTGTGAGTTTCTGCTCCTCTCCTGGGCTCCTCTCCTGGGCCAAAATGATCCCGCCGCCTCAGTGGCTCTCCTTCTTTTGTTTGCAGGTGTGCTGGGTATTAAGGTGAAGATCATGTTGCCCTGGGATCCCAGTGGGAAGATTGGGCCCAAGAAGCCCCTGCCGGACCACGTCAGCATCGTGGAGCCCAAAGAAGAGATTCTGCCCACCACCCCCATCTCCGAGCAGAAGGGCACCAAGCCGGAGCAGCCGCCGATGCCCCAGCCTGTGCCCACGGCTTGAGAGGTAAGGGCCTGGCTCGGGTTTTGCCCTGAAAAATGGTCTGCGGAGGGTGAGCTAATAATATAAGCCACCTTGGGATGACTGTGGGGTCCTTGGTGCTCTGTGAGCTGGGTGGTTTCCTTGCGGACGTTTCGTGACCCAACTAGGGGAACATCCTCAGTGCTAGAAGGGAGGAGGAAGAGGGAGATTGGTGATAGAGGACATCTGTGGGGTCCTTGGTGCTCTCTGAGCTGGGTGGTTTTCTTTCAGACGTTTTGTGACCCAACTAGGGAACATCAGTGCTAGGAGGGAGGAGGAGGAGGAGGAGAACTGGGGTCCTTGGTGCTCTCTGAGCTGGGTGGTTTCCTTGCAAACCTTTCGTGACCCAACTAGGGAACATCCATCAGGGTTAGAAAAGAATGGAGTTTGTGCATCAGAGGAAGAGGAGGAAAGGGACTAGGTCAGGGTTCTTCAAGCATGGCCCTTTTATAACTTGTGGACTTCCAACTCCCAGAATTCCTCAGCCAGCGTCCACGCTGGCTGAGGAATGCTGGGAGTTTGAAGTCCACAAGTCATAAAAGGGCCAGGTTTTTGAAGATCCCTGTACTAGGATGAGGTCCTTGCTGTTCTTTGACCTGGGTGATTTCCTTGCAGACGTTTCATGACCCAACTAGGGAATATCATCAGTACTAGGAGGGAGGGGGTTTTGTGGAGTGGAGGAAGATGATTGTGGGGTCCTTGGTGCTCTCTGAGCTTGGTGGTTTCCGTACAGACGTTTCGTGATGAAACTAGGGAACGTCATCAGTGCTAGAAGGGAATGGACTTTGCTCTCTACAAGTAAGCTACTTGTATATATAAAAAAACAGCAAACACCCCCCCCCCAACTCCCTTGCTGGCACTGATGTTCCCTAGTTGGGTCATGAAACGTCTGCGAGGAAAGAACAAGGACCCCAGTCTCCTCCTCCTCCTCCCCCCCCCCCCCACTGATGATGATCCCTAGTTGGGTCATGAAACGTCTGCAAGGAAACCACCCAGCTCAGAGAGCACCAAGAACCCCACAGTCATTCTCCTCCTCCTCCTCCTCCTCCTCCTCCTCCTCCTCCTCCTCCTCCTCCTCCTCCTCCCTCCTAGCACTGATGATGATCCCTAGTTGGGTCATGAAACGTCTGCAAGGAAACCACCCAGCTCAGAGAGCACCTCCACCGTTCAACCCAAAGAGTTTCTCTTCTATAGACATGAGTCCCCTTCTCCAAAATGTCAGTAGCACATAAAAGACCTGCCATTCGTACGCTTGGGTCTTCTTAACCCTAGAACCGGGGTAGGCAACCTTGGCTCTTTTATGACTCGTGGACTTCAACTCCCAGAATTCCTGAGTCAGCATAGCTGAGGTTTTTCTAAAGCATAGCTAGCTCGGGAATTCTGGGAGTTGAAGTCCACGAGTCATGAAGGGGCCATAGTTCCCCCATGCTGGCTCAGGAATTCTGGGAGTTGAAGTCCACAAGTCATGAAAGGGCCAAAGTTCCCCCATGCTGGCTGAGGAATTCTGGGAGTTGAAGTCCACGAATCATAAAGGGGGCCGTAGTTCCCCCATGCTGACTGAAGAATTCTGGGATTTGAAGTCCACGAGTCATGAAGGGGCCATAGTTCCCCCATGCTGCCTCAGGAATTCTGGGAGTTGAAGTCCACAAGTCATGAAGGGGCCATAGTTCCCCCATGCTGCCTCAGGAATTCTGGGAGTTGAAGTCCACGAGTCATGAAGGGGCCATAGTTCCCCCATGCTGGCTGAGGAATTCTGGGAGTTAAAGTCCACAAGTCATGAAAGGGCCATAGTTCCCCCATGCTGGCTGAGGAATTCTGGGAGTTGAAGTCCACGAATCATAAAGGGGGCCGTAGTTCCCCCATGCTGGCTCAGGAATTCTGGGAGTTGAAGTCCATGAGTCATAAAAGAGCCAAGGTCGCCTACCCCCTGCCCTAGAACATTGCTTGAAAGTAACGTCAGTGATTTTAGCACTGATACACGTTGACTGGCTTCTGAGGCCCTTTTCACAGATCACTTTGTAATTTGCAAACGGCAAATGTATTATTATTCTCCAACCTGGTAGCCTTCCCCCCCAACCCACCCACCCACTGTGCTTCCTCCTCGGCAACTCTTACCGGGACATCCTCAAGGCACCAGTTCAGGGGAAAACCGTTGCAAGTTACACGGGCCTATTGGCTGCGTGTCCTTCCAAAAGAATTAAAGACAATTTTTTCATTTATGGAAGAGTTAAAAAAAGAGGTCTTGCCACCCAGAGTTCTTTTTAAACTAAAGGCGGGGGCTGAATTATTCCCTGATGCTTTTTTTTCTTTTTTATCTTGCAGGTTTTTGATTTAAAACCTTGAAGTTCTATTAAAAAGAAACATCTCTTAATAAAAAAAAATTAAAAGCCATCAAGAAACGGTTCTTTCCTGCTCTAGGACTGAGATCGTGTCCTTCGGGAACTTAGTTTAATCCTTCCGAGACCAAATTGTGCTCTCAAATTAACGATAGCTTAGCCCGACTAACGTATCAGTTTTTCAGAGACCAGAGCTCGGGGGGGGGGGGGGATAAAGGGTGGTGCTTGGACTTCATTAGTCCCTGGGATGGGAGACCACCAGGAAAGGCCAGGACTGAAGAGCTACTGTGGGCAGTTACAGGCCGCCCTCGACTTAACAGCCCAAATTGAGTCCCACAATTTCTGTTGCTAAGCAAGACAGTTGTTCAGTGTATTCTGTCCCATTTTACGACCTTCCTTGCCCTGATTGGGGTAGGCAACCTTGGCTCTTTCATGACTCGTGGACTTCAACTCCCAGAATTCCTGAGCCAGCCATGCTGAGGGGAAAGGGAGAAGATGCCATGCTGAGCCATGCTGGCTCAGGAATTCTGGGAGTTGAAGTGCACAAGTCACAAAGGGGCCTTAGTTCCCCCATGGTGGCTCAGGAATTCTGGGAGTTGAAGTCCACGAGTCACAAAGGGGCCTTAGTTCCCCCATGGTGGCTCAGGAATTCTGGGAGTTGAAGTCCACGAGTCACAAAGGGGACAAGGTTGCCTACCCCTGGGATAGACCATGGCTAAAATGATGAGGGCGGCGACCAGCACACTAATAAGGGCTAAACTATTTTGGCCTCCAGGAGTTTCACTGTGGACGGCCTATAAAACTACACTTTTCTTGGTAGCAGTGCAGGAAAAGAAGGGGGTCTCTTCTATACCCTCTCTTGAAGTGGGTTAAGTCTCCTGCTTAAATATATATATTTTGCCTCCAAAATTTTCAGGGTAGGCTTTACCTCACCTCCAGCACTGACAGCCCCACCCAGCCGGTCCACTTCTTCTGGGGCTGAGGTTCTGAAGCTGCATTCGGGCCTGCATTTTGCAGTGAGGCCTTTCCAGAAGGCCTAAGCAGCCGAGTACCAAGCTTATATTAGGCCCACCCCCCCCCAAAAAAAAATCAAGCTAGGGCTTATTGTTGGTGTAGGCCTTACTTTTGGGGAAACACGGTATGTCCAAATTGAACAGCCCTCCTTCAACATAGGGGGAGGGATAAGACATCCTATATCTACAGTCTACAATTCTGGGAGTTGATGTCCGCGAGTCATGAAGGGGCCAAAGTTCCCCCATGCTGGCTCAGGAATTCTGGGAGTTGAAGTCCTCAAGTCATGAAGGGGCCATAGTTCCCCCATGCTGGCTCAGGAATTCTGGGAGTTGAAGTCCATGAGTCATGAGGGGGCCATAGTTCCCCCAGGCTGGCTCAGGAATTCTGGGAGTTGAAGTCCATAAGTCATGAAGGGGCCACAGTTCCCCCATGCTGGCTCAGGAATTCTGGGAGGTGAAGTCCACGAGTCATAAAAGAGCCAAGGTTGCCTACTCCTGGTCTAGTGACTGTTCAAAAGTTACGTTGGTGGGAAAAGTGACCTATGATGGTTTTTCACACTTAGGCCCACTGCCGCCTCCCCCCGTGGTCACATGACCCAAATCTGCACATTTGGCACCTGCCATGTGATGATCAAGGCGGTTGCAGTGATCTGGGAGGTCACGCGTGATCCCCTTTGGCGCCTTTCCGACATGCAAAGTCCACGGGGAAGCCAGACTCACCTTAAACAACACTTACACTAACTTTTAACGACTGCAGTGATTTGCTTAACGATGGGTGGCCAGAAGGTCCTAAAACAGGGCCAAATTCACTGCATGGCAACCGAAATTTGGGGCTCCGTTGCGGCATCTAATCGCCTGCCTTCTGGAATTGGGCAGCCGGCGAGGCAAAAGGGTGGGGAAGGAGCCAGCTCGTTTTCAGCTATTCCTGTCCACTCGGATGTCCAGCGGTTGGAGGTGGATGCAAACGGCCGGAGTTTCCTGTCCTGTTGAAAGGGGCCATTTGGGAGGTCACTTGAGGAAACCCCCCCCAACCACAATGGCACCAATGGCTCACAGCCATATCGCTGTACGAACATCCTTATTCACAGGCTGGCATTGGATGCAACTCTTGTGTTCCATCTTAAGAGGGGTCCCCAACCCCCCCCCCCCGGCTGTGGACCAGCAACCGGTCCGCACAAACAAGGAAAGCCCCATCTGTGGGATGCAGGCAGCACACGAAACCACGTCCCCTTCGGTCCAGGGAATAACCCCATTTCACAGAACCGGTCCCTGGTGCCCAAAAGGTTGGGGGCTGCTGCCCTGTCCCCTTTGGGGGCTGCGTTCAGGACTCTTTCCTGCCATTCCCTGTCCACTCTGTAGGACCGAGAGGGTGACCGACCCAGATCCCACCCCTTTCAAGGCCACATGTGCTGGATGGGGAATTCTGGGAGTTGAAGTCTACACATACTAGGGGATTCTGGGAATTGAAGTCCACATGTGCTGGCTAGGGAATGCTGGGAGTTGAAGTCTACACATACTAGGGGATTCTGGGAATTGAAGTCCACATGTGCTGGCTAGGGAATCCTGGGAGTTGAAGTCCACACATACTAGGGAATTTGGGGAATTGAAGTCCGTATGCTGGCTGGGAATCCTGGGAGTTGAAATCCACACATACTAGGGAATTTGGGGAATTGAAGCCCATATGCTGGCTGGGAATCCTGGGAGTTGAAGTCCACACATGCTAGGGGATTTTGGAAATTGAAGTCCATATGCTGGCTGGAAAATTCTGGGAATTGAAGTGCACTCATGCTGGCTGGGGAATTTGGGAATTGAAGTCCATCTGCTGGCTAGGGAAGTCTGGGAATTGAAGTCCACCCATGCTGGCTGGGGAATTATGGGAGCTGAAAGTCCACCTGGCCAAAGTTAAGATATGCTGATCTAGAACATTCATTCATCCCAGCCAACGTCAGAATTATTCGCAGCACAACCCAGCCTATCATTTCGAGACAATTTACATTTTAATTCTTTTTCGGGGCTCTGCAAAGGGAGGGATTTTCTATTCCCCTCCAGAGCTGACGTGTTTTGACCAGGGATGTTAAAACCTGGCCCTTTTATGACTTGTGGACTTCAACTCCCAGAATTCCTCATCCAGCATGCCTGACTGAGGATTTCTGGGAGTTGTAGTCCGCAAGTCATAAAAGGGCCAAGTTTGAAGATCCCCTGGTTTTGACAGATGCTGTGCAGGGGCTGCTATGCCCTGCCGCCAGAGTCCTGTTCAGAAAGAGTACCGTTCACGGAAAAATATTTTATTGCAAAAATTGTACAACGAAGTTCTGTGCGGTGAAGAAAATAGAGAGACATCTGAATCGCGAAGCATGGTTTAATTCACCCACCCACCCCCTTAACCTTTAATAGCACCTTTATCCCGCGTGGTCTGCAGTGTTGCGTGTCGGATCTGGCTTGGGTCTCCCCAAAAGACCATCTTGAGGTACCCTCCCCCCGGGTGGTGAGGCTGATCACACGTGTAACATGGGAAAGGCACGAGGTTAGAAAAGGGGACACAGAGGTTGTATGCCTGTTTTTTCTACTTTACCTGAGTCTAGCCCTTTAAATTTAGACACACATGCTTCATCTTCAATCTTTAAAACGGGTCTTCAAACTTGGCAACTTTTAAGGCTTGTGGACTTCAACTCCCAGAATACCTCAGCCAGCCAGGGCTGGCTGAGGAATTCTGGGAATTGAAGTCCACACGTCATAAAAAGGCCCAAGTTTGAAGACCCTTGCTTTAAAACTTAAAAACCTTCATAATTTACTCTCGTGTAGGATTCTACACTGCTGCAAACCAGCGCACATAGCTCGAACCGAGGGTTTAGCCTGCTCTGCAAATAATACCTGTTGGAATTGCTTACTAACCTGGTTAAGGCACATTCTGGGCACACCACCATCGGGAGAAAAAATGTACATTCCTCTCTTTTTTTCAACTGTGGGGATTTTCAGCTAAACTCTAAAAAGTCTTGCTCTTTTCAACTAGGAGGTGCAAAATTTAAACAAAGCCCCCAATTTCCTAATTCCTGCATATTTACTACGCCTGGTTTCACTTCGCCACTGCTTCAATTAAGGACGAGAGGCCAGTTGTGGTGGAGGGTGTCACTAAACCGAGGAGTGCCTGTAAAAAGGTGGGCTGTTGTTTTGGAGAGTTGTGGCTGCCCTGTTGGCATTTTGAGGCGTGCAAACCCCCATGCTCCATCTAAGCCAGGGTTCTTCCAACTTGGCCCTTTTATGACTTGTGGACTTCAACTCCCAGAATTCCTCAGGCAGCGTGCCTGGCTGAGGAATTCTGGTAGTTGAAGTCCACGAGTCATGAAGGGGCCATAGATTCCCTCATGCTGGCTCAGGAATTCTGGGAGTTGAAGTCCAAAAGGCATGAAGAGGCCATAGTTCCCCCATGCTGGCTGAGGAATTCTGGGAGTTGAAGTCCACAAGTCATGAAGGGGCCATAGTTCCCCCATGCTGGCTGAGGAATTCTGGGAGTTGAAGTCCACGAGTCATGAAGGGGCCATAGTTCCCCCATGCTGGCTCAGGAATTCTGGGAGTTGAAGTCCAAAAGGCATGAAGAGGCCATAGTTCCCCCATGCTGGCTGAGGAATTCTGGGAGTTGAAGTCCACAAGTCATGAAGGGGCCATAGTTCCCCCATGCTGGCTGAGGAATTCTGGGAGTTGAAGTCCACAAGTCATGAAGGGGCCATAGTTCCCCCATGCTGGCTCAGGAATTCTGGGAGTTGAAGTCCAGCAGTCACGAATGGGCCATAGTTCCCCCCATGCTGGCTCAGGAATTCTGGGAGTTGAAATCCACCAGTCATGAAGGGGCCATAGTTCCCCCATGCTGGCTGAGGAATTCTGGGAGTTGAAGTCCACAAGTCATGAAGGGGCCATAGTTCCCCCATGCTGGCTCAGGAATTCTGGGAGTTGAAGTCCAGCAGTCATGAAGGGGCCATAGATTCCCTCATGCTGGCTCAGGAATTCTGGGAGTTGAAGTCCAAAAGGCATGAAGGGGCCATAGTTCCCCCATGCTGGCTCAGGAATTCTGGGAGTTGAAGTCCACCAGTCATGAAGGGGCCATAGATTCCCTCATGCTGGCTCAGGAATTCTGGGAGTTGAAGTCCAAAAGGCATGAAGGGGCCAAAGTTCCCCCATGCCCGGCTCAGGAATTCTGGGAGTTGAAGTCCACCAGTCATGAAGGGGCCATAGATTCCCTCATGCTGGCTCAGGAATTCTGGGAGTTGAAGTCCAAAAGGCATGAAGGGGCCATAGTTCCCCCATGCTGGCTCAGGAATTCTGGGAGTTGAAGTCCACCAGTCATGAAGGGGCCAAGTTTGAAGACCCCTCCCCCCCACCCGATTAATGCAGAAAAAAACAGTAATCAGATGGAAGTAGAACATTTTTAATTAGGGGCTTCCTTCCCATACTCTGCCCTGGAGCTCAGCTTGCAATTTCTGTAATTTTGAGTGTGGGTCCTCCACCTTTTTGTCTCCTTGGAAATACGTGTGTGCCCGCCCCCTCCTCCTTTTAACTGGCTTCATTTCAGGCTACACCGCCAGGACTTCCTGTTCCGTTTCATAAAACTGAAAATGCAATACTTGTCACCCAGTAAGGACTTTAAATATTAAGTATATATGTGCCTGGATACCCACAATCAGTGCAGCCAAGTCCATGTTTTTAAAAGGAACGAAATAAAAGCGTGCTTAAGCGGAGCACTTGCTTAAGTAAGTAAAAAAAAAAATCCCCAATTCCTCTCAAGGTCTCTGTAAAAACACTCGGCGAGGTATCAATTTTCTCTTTGCAGAGTATATGTATTGCTTGCTAAATGCCCTCGTGGCCTCTGCCAGGTAGTCCTCAATTTACGACCACTCGTTTAGCGACTTCAAAGTTAGGACAGCAGTGAAAAACGTGACTGAGGAACCGTCCTCACCCAGCCTGGCACAGCTATCCCACCCAGTCACGTGAACAAAACTTGAGAGCTTGTAACTGGCATGTACTTACGCCAGTTGCAGCGTCCCAGGGTCATCTGATCTCCCGTTTGCCACCTACCCTGCTGGCTTCTGACAAAAATCAATGCAGGAAGCTGGATTGGCTTAACGCCATGTTAGTCGCTACGCACCTGCAACTTGCTTAACCACCGTGGGCAAAGAGGTTATAAAAATCGGGCAGGTCTCGCTTAACACCCGGCTCACTTAGCCAATGGTGGTTGTACATTGAGGACTGCCGCATTCTCCAAAATGCCAAGTGGTTGTTTTTTTTTTTTGCAGCAGTGAGAACTTGGCAACGGCTGAGAAATTAAGGAAATAATTCTCCTTCCCACGGTTACAATCTCACAACCCCGAAGTTGGTCAAACTGGCAATTTAACCCAGGGCATATAAAACTACACATAACCCTCGACTTAACAACAGTTTGTTTAGCGACCGTTCAAAATTGGGGGGAAAAAAAAGTGACTCATGACCCCTTTTTCGCACTTAACGGCCACTGCAGCCTCCCCACGGTCGCCTGGTCCAAAAATTCGGATGCTGGGCCACTGACTCGTACTTACGACGGTTGCAGTTTCCGAGTCACGTGACCCCGTTTGACAAGCCGAGTCACCGGGGGAAGCCAGATTCGCTCGACCACCGTGTCACTAACTGAAACAACGGCCGTGATTCGCTGAAAGACCGCGGCGAGAAAAGTCATAAAACGGACGGGGCAAAAAAAAAAAATCAGGGATGTCTCCCTCCAACGGCGGAAATTTGAGGCTTAATTGTGGGCCGTAAATCAAGAACTACCTGTAATCGGAGATCCAGAACGCCCTAAATAGGGGGCAAAATCGGGAGGGGTGGGGGTGGAAAGACCCTCGTCCTTCCCTTGTTTGCGTTCAAATCTCACCAGCCTGGATGCCTACCCCCCCCCCCCAAAAATGTAATGACTCAGAAGGAAAGTGGAGCTACCGGTTCAAAAACAAGGCACCTATTTTGTCTCATTTCATTTCATATTTTTTTTTTAAAAAAAAATTAAAAATAAAAATCAACAGACCTACACGTAACCGGGAACTACAACCTACAATTCGTCGCGCATTTTGTCTCCCTTGGGCTTCACCAGCCTGCCGATGAAGAGGATCGAGTTGGTCTTATTGTCCTTGACCAGGAATACGAAGGGATGGTCGACATAAAAGAGTTTGGGGTTGCGGATTTCTTCGCGGCCGTACAGGTCCGAGTCGAAGGGGTTCCCCTCCGTGTCCAGCTCCAGGGCGGCCGCGTGGAAGACGTTGGCGAGATACAAATCCTTTTTGCCCGAAATCTTGGATAAGTCGGCTTTGTTTTTATCCACGGCTTCAGTTAAGCCGAGATCGGCTAAGTGTTTCTAAACGGGGGGAGAGAGAGAGAGAGAGAGAGATTTGAATCGTTTTTCCTGCTCGGCCATTGGCTGAACTTCTGTGATGTCACAGACAGTGACGTCATAGACACAAGAGGAGAAACTTCCCGGCACTAGGAGCAATTAACCAGTGGAACTCCTTGCCTCCAGAGGCGGTGAATGCTCCAACACTGGAAGTTTTTAAGAACAGACTAGAAAAACCCATTTGTCTGAAATGGTAGGGTCTTTCCTGCTTGAGCAGGGGGTTGGACTAGATGACCTCCAAAGTCCCTTCCAAATTATTCTAAAACTTTTATTCGTAAAACATGAAACTCAGTCAACTGAACACTCAAACTGACTGGCACCAATGGTTGACACAGTTTGCTGCCAGCATCCTAGGTATCAACCAGGTATTGGTGTTGTTGTTATTTTATTGTTCAGATTAATTCTACAGGGAAACCTCAACGACCACAGTGGGCCCCAAAATCTCCAATTAAGTGCGTTTTCCCCCATTTTTATTTAATAATTTAATTTGTATACCGCCCTTCTCCCGAAGGACTCAGGGCGGTGAACAGGGCAATACATAATAAAAAAACAGGATACAAAAATTAAAAAGTAATTAAACAAACAATGCCCGTAATAAATTAATACATATTAAAAGTTAAAACCGATTATAAAACCCAACCCCAACCCATCAGACCAGGCCAGCTTGTTCAAAAAGAAAGGTTGACCTTCCTCGCCTCTGTCGTTAAGTGAATCACTGCCCTTAAAGTGAGTCACACGGTTACTGAGTGAGCCTGGCTTCCTCGCCAACTTGGTGCTTGCCGGAAGGTCGCAAAAGGGGAATCAGGTGAACCCCGGGGACAAGGCAACCGTCATATACACGAGTCGGTCGCCAAGGATTTGAATTTTGATGACGTGGCCACGAAATTGGGTTGCTCAACAAAAGGGCCGCAGCTCTGACTGTTTTGCAGCCTCCGTCGTCGGTGGCATTTTCTGTGTTTTACAACAGTTTTGCTGGAAATAGGCAACTGTTTCCAGTTTTGGGTTAAACTGGTTGAGCCGTAGCCAACTGTTGGTTTGTTCAACAACCGCCATATTCCCTTAACGACGGCTGTAAAAAGAGGTCGTAAAATCGGATGGGTCTTGGGGGACGTACCCATTTTAAAATCATAACCGGCGAGCTCCATTATGGTCCTATCTCAAGGACCACCTATATACTATGAACCCTCCTCAAAGTTACAACCGTTGCACGTCCCTGCCCCTCACATGGTTGCGACTGCTTGGCAACCGTCTCGCATTTACGACAATGGCAACATGCTACCATCACCATATGCAGCCTTCCCAGGAAAGCCAAGTCAATGCGGGAAGCCGGATTCGCTTTACGACCACGGTAAAAATGGTTGTAAAAACAGATCAGGTCAGGTTGATGATTCATTTAAGAATGCCACCGCTTAGCGATTGAAATTCCGGTTCCGTCTGCGGCATAAATTGAGGACTGCCTGTGTTTTTGCCCTCAGAAGCTGTGAATGCTCCAACACTGGAGGTTTTTAAGAGACTGGACAGCCCTTTGTCTGAAATGGTATAGGGTTAGGGTTGAGCAGGGGGTTGGGCTAGAGGACCTCTTAAGGTCCCTTCTGACTGTTATTCCCTTCCCTTTCCTTCTCCACTGGACAGCCACTTGTCTGGAATGGTATGGGGTCTTCTGCTTGAGCAGGGGGTTAGACTAGAAGACCTCCAAGGTCCCTTCCAACCATGATTCCCACCGGACAGCTGAGGCCACTCACCTGAATGTCGTGGCTGACCTCCAGGCTGACCTTGGGCAACGAGATGGCCACTGACCGCTCCTTCAACTTGCCCAACCAAATCTGCAGCTGTTCCCGGGTCAGCAGCTTCTCCAGGCGTTCCAAGGACTCGACGTGGTTCGGCATGATGATGATCAGGCTGGAGAGCTTGTGAGCCAACGGCATCTCCACGATCTGCAGTTTCTCCGCCTCGTCCTCATAGTACTTGTACAATCCTGCAGAAAGGCATAAAAATTAGAATCGGCGAGCTGATCAGACTCTGGAAAAAAAAGAGTGCAGAGGAGAGCAACAAGGATGATCAAAGGGACTGGAGGCTAAAACACGTGAAGAACGGGTTGCAGGAATTGGGCATGTCCAGTTTAATGAAGAGAAGGACGAGGGGGGAGATGATAGTAAATCTTCCAGTATCTCAGGGGCTGCCCCAAAGAAGAGGGAGTCAAGCTGTTCTCCAAAGCACCAGAAGGCAGGACGAGAAGCAACGGATGGAAACTAACCAAGGAGAGAAGCAACCTGGAATTAAGGAGAAACTTCCTGACAGTGAGGACAATTAACCAGTGGAACTCCTTGCCTCCAGAAGTTGTGGGTGTTCCAACACTGGAGGTTTTTAAGAAGAGACTGGACAACCCTTTGTCTGAAATGGTATAGGGTTACCTGCCCGAGCAGGGGGTTGGACTAGATGACCTCCAAGGTCCCTTCCAGCTTGATTCTGAATTGAACTGAATTGAATAGAATATATCTAGTCTGGTGAAAAGAAGGACGAGGGAGGACATGACAGCAGTCTTCCAGTATCTCAGGGGCTGCCCTAAAGAAGAGGGAGTCAAGCTCTTCTCCAGTGCACCTGAAGACGGGACAAGAAGCAACGGATGGAAAGTCAAGGAAAGAAGCAACCTGGAACTAAGGAGAAATTGCCTGACAAGTGAGAACGATTAACCAGTGGAACTGCTTGCCACTGGAAGCTGTGGGTGCTCCATCACTGGAGGTTTTTAAGAAGAGGCTGGGTAGCCATTTGTCCAGAATAGCATAGGCTCTCCTGCTTGAGGTTCGGAGTAGAAGACCAACTTCAAATGGTCAGTAAAAGAACGGTTGTAAGTCAAGGACTAGCTGCAGCCTTATAGAGTCAGAGGTTTAATGTTCCTTCCTTCAGCCTAACATGCATTCATGGTTCACAATTTACAGCTAGCTCGGAAAAATGCAAAGATTTTGTTCACCTCGTTTACTGCCTCAAACACTTAACGGAAAAATCCCAGCGAAGATCCCGGGACAAAGGAAACGAGGGAAAAAATCATGCTTTGTTGTTTGTTTGTTAAAAAAAATCCAGGCTTCCTTACCTGTACGGTGCATCATGGAAATGCCGACTGTGTAGGAACGCGTCACCATGAAGCCACGATTGTCCACCATCTGGTGATGGAATCTCTCGTCCCAGTGCGCTAAGCAAATCAGAAAGGATGCATTAATGCACAATTGCAACAATGGGAAACGTTTGCAAAACCGAGGTTTAGATTAGGGTTTTCCAACCTGGCCCACTTTTAAGACGGGCGAACTTCAAATCCCAGGATTCCCTGACACTAATTCATTCTTCTTGATGTGTATCCCCATTGTGGCCTGCTTACTCTCTTATAATCCCTTTCTCTGTAGTCTCTCCTTTCTAGGAGGCAGGAGGAAAGTAATAGGCATTGCTGGCTGGGGAACTCTGGGAGTTGAAGTCCACCCAGGTTGGCAAACTCTCTCCTAGATGCATTCCTAATGAACAAATGAACTTTTTGAGTGGCCACCAAGTAGGGTCAGCCATCGGAGAGGTCAAAACAAGAGAAGACGGCAGCCTCCATCTTTAACTTCCTGACCCGTCTTCCGACACCCCACCAAGCAAGTCTCCAGCCTGTTTCCCCTCTGACTCAAAAGCTCTCCATCCACCCGGACTCACGTTTGAAGAACATGGCGTTGACAAGCAAGGCCCCGTCGGTCTTGGCCATGTCTTTGGTGACCTCGGGCAGCTTGCCGTCCGTGGTCTGGGCAGCCCACTCGTTGATGGACTTGAGGGCGCTACGCTTGTCTCGGAAGTTGATCTTGGAGTGCTCGCAGTTGTAGTGCTTCTTGCTGTTTTGCACAAAGTCCTCGGCGAAGCTGATGGAGCTGGGCCCGTAGAGGCGGCTTCCGAGCTTCCAGGTGACGTTCCTGGCTGTGGCGTTGCTGACGTCGGTCAGCAGCTCCGAGAGTCCAGTGTGGATGTAGTCGTCGTTGAGCTTGCTGGCGCTAAGCAGAGCCTTGGCTTGCGAGGCCGTGCCGTCCTTCCCTCCCAGAGACACCAGCCCCAGAGACGACGCCACCACCACGGGAGACACCAAGATGTTCTCCAGGTTCTTGTCCTTGGCCATCACATTGTAGAGGTTGAAGGCCAGGGTGGCGCTGCGGTCCGCCAAGGTGGTGGCCTTCTCGCTCAACTTCTTCTCTTTCGTGGTCGGCTTCTTCTCCGCCGCCACCTTCTTGTCGGAGGGGACAGCCGTCGCGAGAGCGCAGAGCGCGAGGAGATGGATCAACCAGGTGGAATCCATGCTAACGGCGAGCAATCCAAACCTACGAGAAATCAAAATGGCGGTCACGGTGATGCAGGAACTACATTTCCCACAATGCCTGAGAGCACCTGAGGCCACGGTGGGAAAATTAACAGACATTGATAGACTTACAGGTGGTGCTGGACGTACCACTCTTCTCTTAGGGACCGTTCAAAGTTACAACAGCACGGGACAAAGGGACTCTGGACTGTTTTTCACACTTAACGACCATTGCAGCATCCCCCATGGGATCAAAATTCAAATCCTTGGCAACCGACTCGCGTTGATGACCAGGGTTGCAATATCCCCTTTTGTGACCTTCTGACACGCAAACTCAATTGGGGAAGGCAGATTCACTTAACAACCGGGCTATTAACTTATCAACTGCAGTGGTTCACTTAACGACAGTGGCGAGAAAGGTCGTAAAAAGGGGCAAAATTCGCTTAACAAACGTCTCCCTTAACAACAAAAAGGTTGGGCTCAGCTGCAGCCGTGAGAACCACGGTATTGTGTTAGAAAATACAAAATACAGGGAGTCGTCAAGTTACGACCCATCGCTTAGTGATCCCTGAAAGTTACAACAGAACTGCTCCCCAAAATGGCTACCTCTTCCATATAGTCACATGACTGCATTTTGGGCACCCGGGACCTCGTCCACCTTTGCAACTGTTTATAGCATTGCAACAATGATTTATGATTTTTTCCCGTCAAAACTGGTGTTTACTTCTAGTTTCCAACAAAAATGCCCATTGTGGACAATCTGTTTGCTTAAAGATCCCCACAGAAAAAAGAAAATGTTGTAAAATCAGGTCAGTCGCAGGAGGACCCATTTTACAACTGTAGTTCTGGGTTCAGTCACAGCCGTGAGCCAAGGATGCCAAGCACCAAGTGTACTCAATCCAGGGAATTTTAATTCAAGCACTTTATATAGTCCAAGAGGGGAATTAAATATAAGGCAGAGTGTGAAGGCAGACATTGAATAAATAATAATAATAAATAATAATAATAATAATAATAATAATAATAATAATAATAATAATAATAATAATAATAAGAAGAAGAAGAAGAAGAAGAAGAAGAAGAAGAAGAAGAAGAAGTAGTAGTAGTTGGAAGGGACCTTGGAGGTCATCTAGTCCAACCCACTGCTCAGGCAGGAAACCCTACAGCATTTCAGACAAATGGCTGTCCAGTCTTAGAATAGAATGCAGTTGGAAGGGACCTTAGAGGTCATCTAGTCCAACCCACTGCTCAGGCAGGAAACCCTCTACCATTTCAGACAAATGTCTTCTTAAAAACCTCTAGTGATGGAGCATTCACAGCTTCTGGAGGCAGGTTGTTTCACTGATTAATTGTCCTCACTGTCAGGACGTTTCTCCTTAGTTCTAGGTTGCTTCTCTCCTTGATGAGTTTCCATCCGTTGCTTCTTGTCCTGCTTTCAGGTGCTTTGGAGAAGAGGTGGACCCCCAACTCTTCTTTGTGGCAACCCCTGAGATATTGGAACACTGCTATCAAGTCACCCCTAGTTGTTTAATAAAGTTAATAAATTGCATTTTGCAAAAGACCATATTCCAAAAATAATAATAATTCCCGGTGATATGTAATACAGGTTTTTCCCTAAGCTCTTAGGCCTCCCAATCAGCACTTCCTGGCTGTGGAGCATGGATGCTGTAGTCCCCAAACACCTGGAAGCGGCTGGCTATATAAAAAGCCGGTGAGACCGAATCACAGACGCGTTCCCCTGAAAATCCACTAGAGGGCGTCCAGGATTACCTTTACAATTTGGAATTTCCCCAATTTTAAGAATTAGATTAAAGATTTAGCTAGAATCACAATGCAGGTAGACCTCAACTTACGACCACAATTGACCCCAAACTTTCTGTTCCTGAGAAATCAGTTAAGTGAGTTTTGCCCCATTTTTAGGGCTTTTCCCCACGTCATAAGGGGATCACGTGACTCAGGGACACTGCAACCGTCCTAAATGCGAATCGATCATCAGGCATCTGAATCTTAAATCACACGATGCAAAGGTCATACGTGAGAAAAACGGTTGTTTTAAGCCCCTTTTTTCAACGCCATTGTAACGGTCACTAAACAAATTGTTGTTAAGTCAAGGTCTACCTGTATTTCTTCCCCCCCCCCCCCCCGCCACGCTCCACTTGGTTTACAATTGAGTGCAACTTTGGAACAGGGACTCAAGGAAGAAACAGGCAGATGCGATCTCAAGAAAACAGCAGCAACCAAACGCTGGCAACAGCAGAGAAGGGCACGTGCCAGTGGCAAAGTACATGCCAGTTTCAATGCTTGGTACCTTCCACTTGAAAGGAGTTAAGAAAGGGACACACATCTCACCCCTAACTTTTGACGTTTGAGGGCTGATAGACAATAAGTGGAAAAGAGGATGATAAATAGCTCCCTCCCAATAGATTTTTGCAAAATAAGGGGCTGCCCCCAAAGAAGAGGGAGCCAAGCTATTCTCCAAAGCGCCAGAAGGCAGGACGAGAAGCAACGGATGGAAACTAATCAAGGAGAGAAGCAACCTGGAATCAAAGAGAAACTTCCTGACAGTCAGAACAATTAACCAGTGGAACATCTGTTGTTTTTGTTATTATTAGGGTTCCTGCCTGAGCAGGGGGTTGGACTAGATGACCTCCAAGGTCCCTGCCAACTTTTATTCATAAAACATGAAACTCAAGTCAACTGAACACTCCAATTTGACTGGCACTCATGGTTGGCACGGGCTGCTGCCAGCATCCTAGGTATCATCCAGGTATCTCCTTAAAATGTAAGATGTTCCGAGTAGCACAGTTTTTTATAGCTTTGCTGGAGTGATTGCAGGAAGCTGCCGTTTCTTGGTGTATTTTGCAAAGTTTTTGGACGTAGTTCCCAGTGCCCCGATGACAATGGGTGTCACTGTTACCCGTTTCATCCATAATCCTGAAAAAGCACCTTTCGGACAACCAGGACCTGGAGGATGGAGAAGCTCCATAGACATCCAAGAAGCTTCTTCAGCTCTGACTGGATGGTGGGGAACGGAAGGATTTATACTCCTTGCAGACAAGCCAGTCATTTGCCTTCTTTTAAGAGGGTTGTTGAGGCCACCTGGAGGCTTGTCTGTGTCTTCAGGGTCACCGGAGTGGTGCAAATGGGGGTGGAGCCTTCTTGGCTGCAGGGCGTTTTTCTGCCCTACTCAGTTGCACCACTCAGGTGACCCCGAGGACTCAGGTAAGCCTCCAGGTGGCCTCCATGACTCTCTAAAAGGATGCAAATGACCAGTTTTTCTGCAAGGAGTGTAAATCCTTCCATTCCCCACCATCCAGTCTGAGCAGAAGCAGCTTCCAGGATGAGAAGCGAAACGTCTTTAAAGGAGAAAAAAAAAACCAGAAATCAGTTGCCTCTTGAAAAAAAACACCTTTGGGACAACTGCGGCTTGGAGGACTGAGAAACTCTATAGACACTTCCCCAAACCCCACCCCCACCCCGCATTTTTGTTTGAAGCAGGGTTTCTCAACTGTGACCACTTTTAAGACCTGTGGACTTCAACTCCCAGAATTCCCCAGCCAGCCACGCTTGACATTTACAACTGTTTTCAGCATCCTGGGGCCGTGAGACCATGTTTTTGCCAAAAGGAAGGGAAAAAAAGTTACAATATTTACTAGTTTTTAGCAAAAAAAAAATTCTATACCAGGGATAAGCAACCTTGGCCCCTTCATGACTCGCAGAATTCCTGAGCCAGCATGGGGGAACCTTGGCCCCTTCATGACTCCCGGACTTCAACTCCCAGAATTCCTGAGCCAGCATGGGGGAACTATGGCCCCTTCATGACTCGTGGACTTCAACTCCCAGAATTCCTGAGCCAGCATGGGGAAACTTTGGCCCCTTCATGACTTCCGGACTTCAACTCCCAGAATTCCTGAGCCAGCATGGGGGAACTATGGCCCCTTCATGACTCGTGGACTTCAACTCCCAGAATTCCTGAGCCAGCATGGGGAAACTTCGGCCCCTTCATGACTTGTGGACTTCAACTCCCAGAATTCCTGAGCCAGCATGGGGAAACTTCGGCCCCTTCATGACTTGTGGACTTCAACTCCCAGAATTCCTGAGCCAGCATGGGGAAAGCTTTGGCCCCTTCATGACTCGTGGACTTCAACTCCCAGAATTCCTGAGCCAGCATGGGGGAACTACGGCCCCCTTCATGACTCGTGGACTTCAACTCCCAGAATTCCTGAGCCAACATGGCTCATCTTGGAAACCTCCCTTTTCCCTCAGCATGGCTGGCTCAGGAATTCTGGGAGTTGAAGTCCACGAGTCATAAAAGAGCCAAGGTTGCCTACCCCTGGTCTGTAGTGATTGGCTTAATAACTGCCACAGTTGTAAAAATGATCGAGTTACGTGGTGACCGGCTTTACGACTATGATTTATGACTGTAACGGGCAGGTTCCATTATCACTGTAAATCAAGGAGTAGCTTAAGCTGAACAAGTGAGAAAGCTTCCATAGCATGCTGTTACCTGCTCAGGAAAGCTGTTGAAATTCTTTCACTGGGTGTGATGGGTGCTAAGATACACAACCTTCCAGGAATTAACAGAATAAGAGAGTTTGGAAGGGACCTTGGCGGTCTTCTAGTCCAACCCCCAGGAGACACTCCTATACCATTTCAAATAGTTGTCTAATCTCTTTCTTAAGAAGAGACTGGACAGTCACTTGTCTGAGATGGTATAGGTTCTCCTGCTTGAGCAAAGGGCTGGACTAGAAGACCTCCAAGGTCCCTTCCAGATTCTATTCTATTCTATTCTATTCTATTCTATTCTATTCTATTCTATTCTATTCCCTATTCTATTCTATTCTATTCTAATTCTATTCTATTCTACATTTCTATTCTATTCTGTAATTCTTTTCCATTATTAGCTCTTCCAACTTCTTGTTTGCACAAATGCATTCACGTGCAAAAAATGTTTCTCTTCGCAGAGTCTGCTCCTCCAACGGGCCAATTTAGCCACACAAGCAGCCTCCGATCACCAATGGGTGGATACCCAATCCTTGATCATTTGTGGTAGATCCTGGCTCATGCAAGGGGTTGGACTAGAAGACCTCCAAGATCCCTTCCAACTCAAGTTATTCTGCAATTCAAGGTTTGCATTTTTCCAACAAGGGCTTTCATTTTTTTTACCTTCCAAATCATCGGGACCTTTGTTTACGGCAAGTTTTCAAGGCTTCTGCTATTTTAGCCGGTCATTTGTAGCGATGAAAATCTGGATTTAACATTCGAATGGGTTCAACCTTTCACCCGCCGGCAGTTTCAATTTAATTAGCGTGCCGCTAATTTTAAAAAAAAACCCCACCAGGTGAGGAAATATCCCTTTTTTTGGGGAGGGGGGGAAATATTTCTTCACCAGATTTCCCTGCCCTCCAAAAAAGGACAAGGTGGTGTGTGTGTTTTTTTTTTAAAAAAAACAGACAGTCCTCAGCTTTTACCCAAATTCATTTAGTGACCGCTTGAAGTTTACAACTGTTCCATCGACGCTGAAGCATGGCTTTGCAGCCACACGCACAGTCACACCCACCCACCCACACAAAAAAAAAAGAAACCTCAGGCTGCAAATCACTGCAGATGTTTCCAGAAGCTCAATCCTTTCCCCCCACCCCTTACGCCTCCATCACCACCACACACACACACACACACATACACACACACACCCGCCCCGCCATGCCACGTAGGCAGGCAGGCCCAGCCTGAAAGCTTTTGAGACAAAGCCCGTTATTATCGCGCAAGCTGCTTGTCAGGAAAAAGGATGTTGGAGAGGAATCAAGGCCAAACCCCACCGGTTTTTATAAACTCCCAAATTTAACTTTGATTTCTCTTTTGTGTCTTTCTGCACAACGCATTTGCACACGCCAATGGTTGAGTCTTCGGGGTCCCTTCCGCTTATTGCAGCAAAATGCAACCAACCATCTAGAGAGCCGTTATCTCAGAAAGAATTTCCAGTAAATAATCTTTTGTTTCCAATGCTGCAGAGGCTTAAGGCTTCCTGTGTTTCCAACTTTGAAGATCAAAATGTCTACACGCTTCTGATTTGCAGAATCTATCCTTTCTTCTCTTCTCTCTTTTTTTCCTTCCTTCCTATTCTTCCTCCCTTCCTCAATTTTATCCGCCACCCATCTTACCACGGGGTATCCGGGCGGCTTACAAGTCACATCTAAGTTAAAACAAAAAAGTTAAAATCAAACATTAAAACCAATGTTTTGATATCCAAGGGGTGCGGGTGGATATGTTTAATTAACTCAATCAACCACCTCCATCTTTAGTAATCAGAGTGGCTTTATTATTATTATTATTATTATTATTATTATTATTATTATTATTACTATTACTATTGGTTAACCGTTTAAATTTTCCTTATTTCTCCCAAGCTGACCTCTGTAAATCTTCCTTTCTCCGTCCAAGGCGCAAAAAAGGGACATCAGATTTGCTATTTAAACAGCCCCGCAGGGTTTTAAAAGTCCATTTTTTAAAGACATCCTGGTGAGATTGTATTATATTTCCCACCCAGCGAATGAGAAGCTATCAGCAAAAATACGAATAAGTCCAACATCCGTTTGAATAGGCTTTAGCGAGAGACACACACACCCCACCGCCAAACCAAAGAATCACTAACCACAAATTTTTTTTGTCTGTTTCTTTTCTAACTTTTTATTTCCTGCATAAAATTCCATCTTCCACCGATTCTGAGCGATAAGCATCCTAACCGTTATTTTCCAATCTAGGTCAGGACCTGGCAAGCTTTGCTTTCTGGATGCTTGGTTGTCAGGGGACAGTCTTCTCAGCCCTTTTGCAGAGGGCAAAATTAAAAATAAAACTGAAGGACAGCTAAATTTAAGTCAGCCACGGGGCAAAAAGTTTCTAAATCCAAGCAACCAATGCTTGGATTTATATCCTCCGAAATATACTTTTATTTAGGGCAGGCAATGCCTAGCTTTGCTTCTTCTGCTACGTTCCATTTGGAATAAGCTACGGTCACAGCCTGAATTCACAATCAGGGTTTCCAAACCCTAGCCACGATGGAACAAGCAGACTTCTTGAAAGGGAACAACAAATCGGGGTTTATTACAGAGAGCAGCCCTCGTCCACCTGCCTATCCAGCTGCATTAAAGACTTAAAAATGTCATTTTTTAAAAAAAAATTAGAATTAGAATAACAGAGTTGGAAGGGACCTTGTAGGTCATCTAGTCCAACCCACCCACAAGCAGGAGACGAACCGCCCCACTACGCCATTTCTGACCAACGGCAGTCCATTTGTACCTGGGCTTGACCCCGCTTTGGTTTATTTTTAAAACGTGAAAGGAAAAGCCAGGAATGCCTTTGCAAGAAGTGGAAGCAGAAAAAAAAAGTTTTCTGCTCCTTGCTCTAAGTTTTAATAAGTCGTGTGAATGCAGTCCACTTGTCTAGTTTTTTTTTTCCCCCTTCCCTACTGCATCCTCCGGGCCCCTTCCCTAATAGAAACGGTACATTGCACCCCCCCTCCCGCAGCATCGGCTTGAGCCAAAAGACCCCCCCCCCAAAAAAAAATCCGGGACCTGAATGCAAAGGCTCAGCGCATCTGGACCGTCTGGATGGGCTTTCTCTTGCATGCACGGGGTGGGGGATTTTCGCCCAGGGAATTGCCCCCCCCCCCCGCGCCAGAAGAAGGACCCGCCCATCAAAGCCCAGGTTAACCCACCCGCCGGATCTCCAGCTGCTCCCGGGAATCCTCCGGGTCAATTCCTGCGCGCTCTCCCAGTTGCCGCCGCGCCGGAGTTTGCAAGCCAAGCGCTTTGGGGGTGCCAGCCCCCCCCACTTCTGGGGGGGTCTGGGGAACCCACCCCCCTCCCCTGCTGAACTTCTATCCTTTCCTCCGGCTGGAAAGCAGGCTCGCGGTGCTCCAGAAGAAAAGGCAGGGGCCCTCGGGTCCACGCGTCGTGCGAATGCAGCCCGCTTTCTACTCGCGTCCCTGATCTTTGCGCAAAGGGGACCCGGCCGGGGACCTGGGAAGGGAGGGGGGGGGACAGACCGTGCACGGCTCGGGGATGATGGGACATACGATGCGCGGCTTGGGGGGGATGATGGGACTTCCCACGCACGGGTCGGGAAGGGATGCCGGGAGATAAGCCTGCACGGGCTGGGTGGGGATGATGGGGGCATGCCACGCACGGGCTGGGAGGGGATGATGGAACTTCCCACGCACAGGTCGGGAAGTGATGCCGGGGCATGCCACGCACGGGCTGGGAGGGGATGATGGGGCACGCCACGCACGGGCTGGGAGGGGATGATGGGGACACGCCACGCACGGGCTGGGAGGGGATGATGGGACACGCCACGCACGGGCTGGGAGGGGATGATGGGACACGCCACGCACGGACTGGGAGGGGATGATGGGGGCATGCCACGCACGGGCTGGGAGGGGATGATGGGGCACGCCACTCACGGGCTGGGAGGGGATGATGGGGGCATGCCACGCACAGGCTGGGAGGGGATGATGGGGGCATGCCACGCACGGGCTGGGAGGGGATGATGGGGCACGCCACGCACGGGCTGGGAGGGGATGATGGGCACGGCACGCACGGGCTGGGAGGGGATGATGGGACACGCCACGCACGGGCTGGGAGGGGATAATGGGGACACGCCACGCACGGGCTAGGAGGGGATGATGGGACATGCCACGCACGGGCTGGGAGGGGATGATGGAACTTATCACGCACAGGTCGGGAAGGGATGCCGAGGCATGCCACGCACGGGCTGGGAGGGGATGATGGAACTTCCCACGCACGGGTCGGGAAGGGATGCCGGGGCACGCCACGCACGGGCTGGGAGGGGATGATGGGACACGTCCTTCCCCGGGCGGCGGGCGCAGAAACGCGATGGGGACCCGAGTACGGGTCGGGGGGGGGCTCAAGGAAGGCGGACCCCAGCGCTGGAGCTGGCAATCCGGCTTCACTCCGCTTCAGCCGCTCGAGTCCTCTTGTTTTTTTGCAAGCGGGACGGGCCCGAAAGTTTGCCAAAAGCGCCGCCGCTCCCCGGCCGAGAGGCTCGCAAAGGCCGGCCGGCCCTGGCCCGGGACCCCCCCGCTCCCTCCTCCCTCCCTCCTCACCTCGGGGCTTGCAAAAAGGCCGTGGGAATCCTCCGCGCTCCGGACTGGCTTGCACGGGCCGAGCCGCCGCCGGGCCAGGGGGCTATATAAGGGGGCCGGAGAAACTTCTGGAAAGGGGAGGGGAGGGGGAGGGAAACTTCTCCAAATTCCTCTTGCAAGAGGAGGACCTCCCCGCCGCTGCCGGGTCCTAACGTCGCTCGGCTTGCGGCAGCTGCGGGACCGCTCCGCTTTGCGACCGTCTGCCTTCGCAGCCGCAGCCGCGAGGATTTATGCCAAGGGCGACGGGAAGCGGGGTTCGGGCAGCGTCACCCGTGGGGAAGCGGTCCACAGCCGGGGTTCCTGAACTGGGCTGGAGAGAACCTGGATGTGGGTTGCTGTGAGGGGCACATAGAATAACAAGAGTTGGAAGGGACCTTGGAGGTCGTCTAGTCCAACCCTCCCCCACCCCCACTGCCCAAGCAGGAGTCCCTACTACACCATTTCTGACGGCAGTCCAGTCCCTTCTTGAAAGCTTCCGGCCGTGAAGCTCCCACAACTTCCAAAAGGCAACTCCTGTTCCGCTGGTTGATTGTTCTCACTGTCAAATATGTGTGTGTTTGTGTGTATATATATATATATATATATATTCACATATAAAGCTCTCCATGGCCCGCTCTTGGGCCCAGGCCAACCTGCAGGGTTGATGTTCTGGGGGGGAGGGGTGTCTGGAATGGAGAAGAAGGCACAGCCTCTCAGGGAGTTGGGCTTTGCAAGGAGCAGCACCATGGAACTGCAGCAGTAATTTTTTTTTTTTATTTTATTTTAATCCCATTTATATCCCGCCCTTCTCCGAAGACTCAGGGCGGCTTAGAAGCTTAGCAGTAGCCTTCATTCTATGTATATGCCTGCTTATTAGGGCTTTCACACACACCCCAAGCGGCATTATTACAAAGTCAGCTTAATTGCCCCCAACAATCTGGGTCCTCATTTTACCTACCTGGGAAGGATGGAAGGCTGAGTCAAGGGATGCTGGAGCATCCCTTGAACACCATCAGCATCGACAGGCACAGACACACACAGAGACACACACGCACACACTCACACACACGGTCAGTCAATTGCAAAAGAACATGGAGACCTTAACCACCATCAGACATCCCCACGTGCCTCTCCCAGGTCTTTGGGAAGGACCCGACAGGTGGATCAAAATGCCAGATGCGGCCTGAACATCTGGCTGACGGGCGCGATAAAACTCTAATAAGTCCTGGATCGACAGGTTTGTCCTCTGGAGAATCGGTTTGTGTGGGGGGGGGGGGAACTCACACGTGAATGCCAAACAATGGCTTTGTGCAACGTGGGTTGCAACCATTGGACAACGGCTCTCGCTTCATCTGGGGGGGGGGTTTGTGGGGAGGGGGACAGTTTGCCAAAAGAAGGAAAAGATTTTGGCCAAAGGAACGGAAAGTTTTGGAGCGTGCAGCCATTCGACTTCTGGGGTGCTCTGTTTCTTTCCTCCACGGCATAACCGACACCTTGCTTGCTTCCCCCAATTCTGGGTGGGTCACCCCAAAATTAAACCGTCCCGCAAATATCGTGAAGTGGGGAGCATCTTTGGAAAGGCCCCGTAAGTCGGTGATCACAGATCCTCCCAGTCCTAACTAGAGCATTTCCCCGGCCTTCTGAGGTTCAAAAGCTGAGGGGGGGCCCCCCTCATTGGGATGTCTCGGAGGGGGGAGGCTGCCAGACGGGGAGGGGGCAGCTGCAGGAAGAGCTTCTTGTCATATGGGTAGTCCTCGACTTACGACCGCCGTGGAAAACCCCAAATTTCCATTGCTAAGGAAGAGTATTGTTAAGTGGGTTGTGTCCTATTTACGACCATTTTGGCCTCCGTTGTTCGGTGAATCATGGCAGCTGCAAAGTGAGAAAGAGGGAAGGAAGGAAGGAAGGAAGGAGGGAGATGGGAGGGAAGGAGAAGGAGAAGGAAGGAACAAAGGGAGAAAGGAAGGAAAGGGGGAGTGGGATGGGAGGAAGGAAGGAAAAGAAGAAAAGGACAAGAGTTGTGCCCAATTTTATGAACTTTTTTGCCAGAGTTGTCCTGTCTCCCTCCCTCCCTTTCTCCCTCCCTCACTTCTTCCTTCCTTCCTTCCTTCCTTCCTTCCTTCCTTCCTTCCTTCCTTCCTTCCTTCCTTCCTATCTCTCTCCCTCCTTCTCCCCCTCCCTCTCTTCTTCCTTCCTTCCTTCCTTCCTTCCTTCCTTCCTTCCTTCCTTCCTTCCTTCCTTCCTTCCTTCCTTCCTTCTGAATTGAGGTAACTGAGTGACACTTGGAATGCGGCATCCAGTTTTGGTCCCCACCATGTAAAAAAGACGTTGGGACTCTGGGAAGAGTGCAGAGAAGAGCAACAAAGAGGATCAGGGGACTGGAGGCTAAAACATATAAGGAACGGTTGCTGGAATTGGGGATGTCCAGTTTAATGAAGAGAAGGACGAGGGGGGACAGGATAGCAGCCTTCCGGTATCGGGTTGCCCCAAAGAAGAGGCAGTCAAGCTATCCTCCAAAGCACCTGAAGGCAGGACAAGAAGCAACGGATGGAAACTCATCAAGGAGAGAAGCAACCTGGAACTAAGGAGAAACTTCCTGACAGTGAGAACAATTAACCCGTGGAACAGCTTCCCTCCAGAAGCGGTGAATGCTCCAACACTGGAGATTTTTAAGAAGAGACCGGACAGCCGTTTGTCTGAAATGGTAGGGTTTCCTGCCTGGGCAAGGGGTTGGACTAGATGACCTCCAAGATCCCTTCCAACATGATTGTTAATATTAGTATTATCCTTTACATTTTCCTAAATGTTCATCTATTCTCTTCCGGATTTCTCTGCTCAGATCCCTCTGGGCTCTCCTAAATTTTTGGAAGAGCAGGAGTTAAGGGAAGCAGGATCCAGATGTTATACAATCCCCTGAGAACAGCCTGAATTGTGTGGGTGTGGGAGGGGGGGCAAGGCACCATCTGAGCTGGAAAACCCACATTGGTCAAGTTGTGTTTTTTTTTTCCTCCTCTTGACTCAAGCCAATCTCCTCCGAGCAGCGATTGCTTGCTTCGGAAGACACACATATATACACACACACCCGGCATCCACGAAATAGTTTTTTTTTCTTTTTCTGGGAAGCATCAGATTGAAAATCCCTTATCAGTGACAGAACCAAAAAAATACCTGTGAAAAATGAAGGAGGGCACCAGGGATTGATGTGACGGGTTTCGGGTTCACTGAGGACTAGTGTGGTGAAAAGGCATCATGGGTTTTAGTTGTGTTCGAAGCCCTTCTGTGGGATTTTTCTGAATTTCCCAGAGTTCCTCAACTAGCATGAATATAGGATTCTCAACTTTGATTACTTTAAGCTGGGTGGACTTGAACTCCCAGAATTCTGGGAATTGAAGTCCACCCACCACAAAGACGCCAAGGTTCAGAAACGTTGCTCTAGCACAGGGGTCTTCGAGCTTGGCCCTTTCATGACTTGTGGACTTCAACTCCCAGAATTCCTCAGCCAGGCCAGCTGGCTGAGGAATTCTGGGAGTTGAAGTCCACAAGTCATCAAAGGGCCAAGTTTGAAGACGCATGCTCTAGCACGATTGGCAGATGCAAAGAAGATCAACCCGGTGAATGGAGAGACTTCGCAAAGAGAATTTATTTATTTATTTATTTATTTATTTATTTTTGGACTACATTTGCTCTGGCTTTTTCCAACTTTCTTCCAAACCCACAAGGGATTCCTTTTATTTTTTTATTTTTTATTTTATTCCTTTTATTTATTTATTTTATATAAATGGATTTAAAATAAAATAAAATAAAAATTATTTTTTTAATTAAAAAAGGCAAAAGTTTCTTTGGAGTCAATAGAGCGTCGGAAGAAAACGCTCTGGAAAAACTGATGAGAATTGGAGCACAGACAGTCCTCGGTTTACAACGGTTCGTTTAGTGACCGAAGTAACAAAGGGCAGTGAAAAAAGCCCCTTATGACCATTTTTCACACTTCTTGACCCTTGCGAGCATCCCCCGTTGGTCCCGGGATCAAAATTCAGGCTCTGGGCCAACGTCTCCTATTTTTGACAGTCGCAGAGTCCCCGGGTTCTGTGATTCCCCCTTTTGCGACGAGCCAAGTCGCTAAGGGAGCCAGATTCACTTAAAAGCCCTGGTGCAAACGTAGCAACCGCACGGATTGCCTTCACGGATAGCGGCAAGAAAGGTTGTAAAATGAGGCACGTGTCTTGCTTAGCAACAGAAATACTGCCTGCATTTTCAAAAATTGCAAGTTGGTCAGCTTTGGATTTACAAAGGAAGCGGGTTCAGCCCCCAAAATAATAACAATTGAAATCTTATGTTTTAGGATTTACGTACAGTCAGGTTCTTGTCATGGGGTGGCGAGCTTCTAATATGTTATTTTTCAATCAGAAGAGAGCTGGAAGGGACCTCGGAGGTCATCTAGTCCAACCCCCTGCTCAAGCAGGAGATCCTATGTACCATTGCAGACAAAAGGGTATCCAGCCTCTTCTTAAAAACCTCCAGTCTTGGAGCACCCACAACTTCTGGAGGAAAGCTTTTTAATCAAGACGTTTCCACGTTCCTTCTCTGTTCTCTTGACTTCTCTGCCCAGAAGCCTCTTCATGTGAGATTGGGTGATTAGGCAAATAAGAATACATAAACAAATTCAACCTTTCCCTTTAAAAAAGGAAAGGAAGAGAAGAGACAAGGAATCAGCTTTGCACCTTTAAGCTGCCTGCAGCCACATTCTTTCTCTGCAAATTTCTGGTGCAATTCCTTGAAATTGGAGCGAGGACAGGCGTGGCTTCCCCCACAGCAAGTGTCTTCCGCCTTCCCCTTTGCCACGCTGGAAAGTCTGCAGCCTGCCAAAGAAATGGGGAGGCTGGACGAGAATCTTCTCCTGTTAATGACAGGGCTGAGCCATTCTTTTTTTAGCATCCTCAGACGGAGCAGGATCCCATCAGTGGGAGGAATAGGATAGGATAGAACAGAAATACAGAATAGAATAGAATAGAATAGAATAGAATAGAATAGAATAGAATAGAATAGAATAGAAAATATGGCATAGAATAGAATAGAATAGGGTAGAGTAGAGTAGAGTAGAGGATAGAATAAAAGAATAGAATAGAATAGAATAGAATAGAATAGAATAGAATAGAATACTGTATTCTATTCTATTCTATTTTATTCTATTCTATTCTATTCTATTCTTCTATTCTATTCTATTCTATTCTATTCTATTCTATTCTATTCTATTCTATTCTATTCTATTCTATTCTATTCTATTCTAGATTCTAGATTCTAGATTCTAGATTCTGTTCAATAGAATAGAATAGAATAGACCTGGAAGGGACCTGGAGGTCTTCTAGTCCAGCCCTCTGCTCAAGCTGGAGACCCTATCCCACAGGTCTGCAACCTGCGGCTCCGGAGCCGCATGCGGCTCTTTCAGCCATCTCCTGCGGCTCCCAGTCCTCTGCCATGTGCAGTCCCCCCCCACAAAAAAGTGGGACTAAAAAAGTTCAACCAATCAGTTCAAATATGCAGGGTAGGTGCATATCTCGCCTTGGCTCCACTCTTCAGTCACATGCGCACACATTTTTTGCGGCTCCCAGCTTTTCCTTTTGTGAGGGAACCGGTTCCGAGTGGCTCTTTCACTGTTTCAGGTTGCTGAGCCCTGCCCTATGCCATTTCTGAGAAGTGGCTGTCCAATCTCTTTTTAAAGACCTCCAGTGTTGGAGCCTTCACAGCTTCTGGAGGCAGGTGGTTCCACTGGTTAATTGTCCTCCCTGTCAGGAAGTTTCTCCTTAATTCCAGGCTGCTTCTCTCCTTGTTCAGTTTTCATCCATTGTTTCTTGTCCTGCCTTCAGGTGTTTTGTAAAATAAGTTGACACCCCCCCCTCTTCAACTGGGCCGTGGAAACAAGCGAAGCCCCATCCGTGGGATGCAGGCAGCCTGCCAAGCCACGTCCCCTCCGGTCCACGGAAAAACCTCTCTCCAAGGAACTGGTCCCTGGTGCCCAAAAGGTTGGAGGCCACTGCTCTAGTGTATCCTGGAGTAAGCAAAGGGGGTGGCTAGATGGCCTCTAAGGACCCCTCCACCTTCACAATTCTGTAATTCTGCAATGTGAAAGGGATAAACACATGGAGCCATCTTATTGGAATACTATGGCTTCCAAATTCTTATAAATAATACCTTTGAAAGGAGAGGATAATAAAACACGAAGAGAAGGCCTGGAAAATTCTATTATCAAAAATATTCCTCACCTTGACATGTTCCCGCTATCCAGGGCCTTCCCACACCGACCCCCCACTTGCCCACCCCCCAAAATCCATTAAGGACGAAACTTTAATGTGCACAGTCCCAGAATCTGCACAGGTGCTATGTAAATGTATTTTTGAGAGAGAGCGGTGGAAGTATAAAGCTTATTTCTTTTAAGAAATGGACACACGTGATTTGATTTAATTGAATGGGCTTCCTGATTCCAAGAAAAATCCAGAAAAAAATTGCTTCTTTCTTCTCACTGTACAAACTTAAAAAGCATTTCAAGTCTCTCTCCCTCCCTCTGTCTCTCTCTCTCTCTTTCTCACTCTCTCACTTTGTCACTCTCTTTCTCACTCTTTCTCTCTCTCCCTCTCTCTTTCTCTCTCCCTCTCTCTTTCTCTCTTTCTCACTTTTTTCTCTCTCCCTCTCTCTTTCTTTCCCTTTCTCTCTCTTTCTCCCTCTTTCTCCCTCTCTTCTCTTTTTCTTTCTTTCTCTCTTACTCTTTCTCACTCTTTTTTCTCTCCCTCTCTCTTTCTCTCTCTTTCTCTCTCTTTCTCTCTTTTTCTCTCTCTCTTTTTCTTTCTCACTCTCATTTTCTCTCCCTCTTTCTCTCTTTCATTCTTTCTCTTTCTCTCTCTCTCACTTTCTTACTCTCTTTCTCACTCTTTCTCTCTCCCTCTTTCTCCTTCTCTTTCTCTCTTTTTCTTTCTCTCTCTTTCTCACTCTCTCTTACTCTTTCTCACTTTTTTTCTCTCTCTCCCTCTCTTTCTTTCTCTTTCTCTTTCTCTCTCTTTCTCCCTCTTTCTTTCTTTCTCTCCTCTCTTTTTCTTTCTTTCTCTCTTACTCTTTCTCACTCTTTTTTCTCTCCCTCTCTTTCTCTCTCTCTTTCTCTTTCTTTCTCTCTTTTTTTCTCTCTCTTTCTTTCTCTCTCTCATTTTCTCTCCCTCTCTTTCTCTCTTTCTTTCTCTCTCTTTCTCTCTCTCTTTTTCTTTCACTCTCATTTTCTCTCTTTCTCCCTCCCTCTCTCCCTCTCTCTCTCTCTGTTTGTGTATGTGTGTGTGTTTCGTAGATTTATAAAAATATAAAAACTGTGTAATTTACATTTGGGGCATCTCCCAAACAAGATGGAGAGATTTCCAGAACCTTCAAGAAATCGTGATGATGCAACTCTAGAAAAAAGTTTCAGGATGGCTCTTTGCTAGAGAAAGCCCAGATGTTTGCCATCCGGGCCAGCTGTTAAGGACCCCTCCCTGAAATTTGTCTCTTGCCTTCATGATTTGGGTTCGAAAGCTGGGAAGGTTGCCAGCCTGGCCTTCCATTCAGTTCTTTCAAAGTTAGGATTGAAACTTGCACTGAGCATCAGAAGTTAAAACTTCCAAATGATTCCCCACCCCCTTGAGCTCTGGCTTTCTTTCTTTCTTTCTTTCTTTCTTTCTTTCTTTCTTTCTTTCTTTCTTTCTTTCTTTCTTTCTTTCTTTCTTTCTCTTTCTTTCTTTCTTTCTTTCTCTCTCTTTTTCTTTCTTTCTTTCTTTCTTTTTCTTTCTTTCTCTTTCTTTCTTTCTTTCTTTCTCTCTCTCTCTTTCTCTTTCTTTCTTTCTTTCTTTCTTTTTCTTTCTTTCTTTCTCTTTCTTTCTTTCTTTCTTTCTTTTTCTTTCTTTCTTTCTTTCTTTCTTTCTTTCTTTCTTTCTTTCTCTCCCTTTCTCTTTCTTTCTTTCTTTCTTTCTTTCTCTCTCTCTCTTTCTCTTTCTTTCTTTCTTTCTTTCTTTCTTTCTCTTTCTTTCTTTCTCTCTTTTTCTTTCTTTCTTTCTTTCTTTCTTTCTTTCTTTCTTTCTTTCTCTCTCTTTCTCTTTCTTTCTTTCTTTCTTTCTTTCTCTCTCTCTCTTTCTCTTTCTTTCTTTCTTTCTTTCTTTCTTTCTTTCTCTTTCTTTCTTTCTCTCTTTTTCTTTCTTTCTTTCTTTCTTTCTTTCTTTCTTTCTTTCTTTCTTTCTTTCTTTCTTTCTTTCTTTCTTTCTTTCCACACACACACACACACACTTTAGTAGCTGCAGAAAAATAAAAATGACCAATAGGAAATGCAGAATAAATGAGAAAAAAAATATTCATTTGAGTTTTATTTTATTTTATTTTATTTATTAAGAACATTGACACGGCCACCCAGCTCACTCATGGTGACTCTCGAGCGGCTTACAAAAATAAAATCTCAACACAAAAACCCAGTAACACCCCCAGCCCAGCCCCCTGGGAACAACAGTCAAACCAACCGCTTGATAGGAATAACAGAATTAACAGAAGGGACCTCGGGGGGTCATCTAATCCAACCCCCTCCTTGAGCATGAGACCAGCCTATATCATTTCAGACAGCTGCTGGCTGTCTGAAGCCCAGATAAATAATTAAGCCACTAATGCAGGCATCTTCAAAGTTGGCCCTTTTATGACTTCTGGACTTCAACTCCCAGAATTCCTCAGCCAGGCACGATGGCTGAGGAATTCTGGGAGATGAAGTCCACAAGTCATAAAAGGGCCAAGTTTGAAGACCCCTGCACTAATGCAAGAAACGGTCTCTCCCGATGATGTGCCCCAAATTCTGTTTTTTTCTGTTTTTTTCAAGTTACAGACATAGCTCTCCCTGGTGGACTATTGAGGCACGATCACCACGGTGGGAAACCTTGCTGAAAATGCACATTAAGCACTTCATTTTAGCAGAGCGGAAAATACCTTTTCCCAGCCAAAAAAGGGGTGGCTTTAACATGCCTGCAGGAGCCACAGTTATTTCTGTTGGCTATTATTACAGATTGTACTGTTATAGATACTAAATTGATGTTAAATTTAATTACGGCGGCAAGACTTTTGGGAGCGCAGTATTGGAAGGAGGAGGAACTGCCGACTATAGAAGAATGGACTTTAAAAGTTTCTAACCTGGCGGGAAATGGCAAAGATTTCAGCATATTTGAAAGAACATTCGCAACAGAGATATATTGTGGAATGGAGGAGATGGATCGAATATATTCAGAATAAATATGGGACTAGAAAGTTTCATTTAGTATATGAATAAGTATTAGTATTATATGATGTATTACTAATTAGGTTATTTAGTTATTTAGTTACGTTAAGATTTATATACCGCCCTGAGTCCCCTGGGAGAAGGGCGGTATATAAATTAAATTAATAAATAAATAAATAATAAGAGGAGTTCAAGTGCGATAGAATTTATAGTTGGTTAGCATATTTTAGCTTAAGTTGGTTAAAGTTTATACCCTGTATTCAGCTCTGGGAAGTCGGGGGGGGGGGAAGGGGAGGGAGGGAGTTTATGTTTTTAAAAATGTATTTTAAAACTTTTCAATTAAAAAAAACATGCCTGCAGGAGCCAAGGAAGCATTTTAACTGCAGACGCTGCTCTGCTGAACTGCCGGCGATAAGAGTAGTCTACCTCTGCGTAGTAGATTCCCAGGACGGGCAACAGGGGAGAAGAGCTACAGGTAGTCGATCGATCAGAATGGAACTGGATGGGTAAGTCCTCGAACACCATTGAGCCCACCATTTCGGTTGCTAAGTCAGGCCTTTGCTAAGTGAGTTTTGCCCCGTTTTGCGACCTTTCTTGCCACCGTTGTTAAGTGAATCACTGCAGCCGATAAGTTAGCCACTTAAGTTAAGTGGATCCAGCTTCCCCCGTATGACTTTGCCCGTCAGAAGGTCGCAAAAGGGGATCACGTGACACCCCCCCCCGGGGATGCTGCGACCGTCATAAATACGAGTCCGTTGCCAGGGGTCCGAATTTTGATCACATGACCCTGAGGATACTGCAACGGTCCTAAGTGTGAAAAACGGTCCTAAGTCCCTTTTTTAGTGGATCGGCCGCTAAATGAACTGCCGTAAGTCGAGGACTCCCTGTAATAATTGAAGAGACAAGGACCTGCCACACATCACCCCAAACTTAACAATTGCCGATAAGAAAGACAAAAAAAAAAAAGTCCCAGGCGTGGGTGTGGCAGGACATAGAAACAGCTGGAGAAAAAAAAATCACAAAATACAAAGGGCTGCAAACAGCAGGAGAACAACGATGGCAAAAGAAAGCGAATTGTAGTACCAATAGGGTACAATCCCAAAACATCTGGAGCATCCCTTGGACACCATCGGCATTGACAAATTCACCACCAGTCAATTGCAAAAGGCAGCTTTAACTGGAACAGCTGACATCCTGTAACCATACTTTTTTTTTTAACAACGCCAAACTTCCCCATCTGTCTATCTCAGATCTTTGGGAAGGACTGGACAGGTGGTTAAAAATGCCAAATCCAGTCTGAACATCTGGCTGACTGATCAACCATAATAGAGTGCTTTCAACTAGAAATGCTCTGACACTGGAAGTTTTTAAGGAGTGACTGGACAGCCATTTGTCTGAAATGCTATAAACTAGAGTTTCCTGCCTGAGCAGGGGATTGGACTAGATGACCTCCAAGGTCCCTTCCAACAACAACAACTTCTTCTTCTTCTTCTTCTTCTTCTTCATAATAATAATAATAATAATAATAATAATAATAATAATAATAATAATAATAATAATAATAATAATAATTTTATTTATATACCGCCCTTCTCCCGAAGGACTCAGGGCGGTGAACAGGGCAAACATATAAAAATACAAAAATACAAAAGTTAAAAAGAATTAAACATAATGCCCAAGCTAAAAACAGTAAATACATATATTAAAAACAACAGTAAAAACCCAACCCATCCCCCATCAGGCCAAACCGGCTTGTTCGAATAAATGTGTCTTCAGGCCGTGTCGGAAGGAGCGGAGGTCGGGCGCCATCCGGAGCTCGACCGGCAACCGATTCCATAAATCCGGGGCGCCCACAGAGAACGCCCTCCCCCTGGGGGCCACCAAATGACATTCTCTGACTGGTGGCACCCTGAGGAGGCCCTCTCTGTGGGAACGCACAGGGCACAGGGAGGTTGATGCCGGCAGCAGGTGTTCCCTGAGGTACTCCAGACCCCTGCCATGTAGGGCTTTAAACACCATTACCAGCACCTTGAATCTCACCCGGAAGACAACTGGGAGCCAATGCAGCTCACGGAGCAGAGGTGTAACATGGGAGTATCGGGACACTCCCAACACGACTCTCGCGGCTGCATTCTGTACCAGTTGGAGCCTCCGAGTGGTCCTCAAGGGCAGCCCCATGTAGAGAGCGTTGCAGTAGTCCAAACGAGAGGTCACGAGCGCATGAGTGACCATACACAGGGCATCCCGGTCTAGATAGGGCCGCAACTGGCGCACCAGGCGAACCTGGGCGAAGGCCCCCCTAGTCACGGCCACCATTCTTCTTCTTCTTCTTCTTCTTCTTCTTCTTCTTCTTCTTCTTCTTCTTCTTCTTCTTCTTCTTCTTCTTCTTCTTCTTCATCATCATCATAAAACTTTTATTCATTAAACATGAAACTCAGTCAACTGAACACTCAAACTGACTGGCACTAATGGTTGACACGGGTTGCTGCCAGCATCCTAGGTATCATCCAGGTATCTCCTTAAAATGTAAGATGTTCCGAGTAGCACAGTTTTTTTGTAGCTTTGCTGGAGTTATTGCAGGAAGCTGCAGTTTCTTGATGTGTTTTGCAAAGTTTTTGGACATCGTTCCCAGTGCCCCGATGACAATGGGTGTCACTGTTACCCGTTTCATCCATAATCGCGCAGTTTCGATGGCCAGGTCGCGGTATTTCGTAATTTTTCCCAGTTCTTTTTCTTCGACTCTGGCATCTCCTGGTACAGCGATATCAATCAACTGTACGCTTCGGTTCTCTACGACTGCGATATCTGGCGTGTTGTGTTCCAAATGGCGATCTGTCTGTATTCGGAAGTCCCACAAGATCTTCACCCTCTCATTCTCGACAACTTTTTCCACCCTGTGTTCCCACGACTTTTCGGACACAGGCAAGCCGTATTCTTTACACAATGCCCAGTGGAGGAGGATTATTATTATTGTTATTGTTGTTGTTGTTATTATTATTATTATTATTATTATTATTATTATTATTATTATTATTATTATTAATTTACAAGGCAATAATATTTTTCCTCTAAGCTGCAATTTCTCAGCTTTAGCAACTGTAATATGGGTGGACTTCAACTTCCAGGATTCCCCAGCCAGCATTGCTGGCTGGAGAATTCTGGGAATTGAATTCCCCCCCCCCCCAAGCTTAAGGTTCGTTCCTTAGATTGAAAAATGCTGATCTATTCTAAAGCATAAGCCTGTATCTACCAGCAGGTGGCGATCAAGGACAGGTCTAAATATGATTAGAATTAGAATAACAAGCGTTGGAAGGGACTTTTTAGGAGGTCATCTAGTCCAACCCCCCGCCCTCCCCTGGCCAAAATGGATGTTTCTCAATCGCTTTATCCATCCTGCATCTTTCTCATGCAACAACTGAGTGGGTCAAAGGACAGAGAAAAGTAAATCTCCATATGAGAATTGCAATTTGGGGGTGGATGTCGTTGACATCTTGAATGTCGCCAGGGCTGATATAATCTCCAGCCTACCTTGGCCTGTTCTGGATCTTAGCAAGGGACTGGGGGCCACCAGGCTAAGCTACCAAGTCCAATAAAGATTTTGGGAAAAATAGCAGGGTGTTCTTCCATACAGGTCATCCTCAGCTGGCAACCATTCATTTAGTCGCAAGGTTTGTTTTTCTCACCATGCACATCATGTATACATAATCCAAACTAGACTGTTGTTTCTCTGCATCATATAATATATGTGAGCATGTGCGTAATTCTGTATATATTTATTTTTGTCATATTTATGTAGTGTATATTGGAGGTGGTGGCCCTTTGAGAGCTGAATGCGGCAAAATTTCATTTTAATGTATGCCGCATAATGTATTAGTGTACATTCAAAGTGACAATAATTATTATTCTATTCCATTCCATATTTTCTATTCTGTTCTGTTCTGTTCTAGTCTAGTCTAGTCTATTATTTCTATTCCATTCTACTCCATATTTTCTATTCTATTCTATTCTATTCTATTCTATTCTATTCTATTCTATTCTATTCTATTCTATTCTATTCTATTCTATTATGAATTATGAATTATGAATTCTGTTCTATTCTGAATTCTATTCTATTCTATTCTACTCTACTCTACTCTACTCTACTCTATTCTATTCTATTCTATTCTATTCTATTCTATTCTATTTCTGAATTCTGAATTCTATTCTATTCTATTCTATTCTATTCTAGTCACTGCTCTGCTTAGCAACGGAAATTTGGGGCTCAGTTGTGGTCGTAAGTGGAGGACTACCTGTAACAGTAACTGAGTTTCAACATGCTGGGGATAAACATGCGTCCATCATCTGGCTAAAGTTAAAAAAATTAAAATAAATGACGTATGAAAATAAATAAACAAAAAACAAACTCAGGCTCCATGGACCACTAGCTCTTTTTCTGCTGTCAGCTTTCTATGTTTCTATAATAGAATAACAGCGTTTTGGATGACCTTGGAGGTCATCTAGTCCAACCCCCTGCTCCAGCAGGAGACCGCGTACCATTTCAGACAAACAGTCGTCCAGTCGCTTCTTTAAAAACCTCCAGTGATGGAGCGGCCACCACTTTTGGAGGCAAACCTGCGCAGAACCCCTGGCAAGAAGCAGCCTGACAGGCCTCTTGCGCCTCGCACAATGTCCTTCCAATGTTCAGATCCACAGGACTAAGTCATTCAACAGGAATTTGGCAGCCCCCACTGGTCCTGAACTGGGTAAATGGGGAAGACTGGCACTGGCTGAGATCAGACGCAAAATGTTGTGATTCTGTTGACAGACAGGGCCAGGCTAGGGAATGCAGGGTGATTGAATGGCTTATGGCGGGGGGGGGAGGGTCTTCAAACTTGGCCTGAGGAATTCTGGGAGTTGAAGTCCACAAGTCAACAAAGGGCCAGGTTTGAAGACCCCTGGCTTAGGGCATCAACTATTCTCCAAAGCACCTGAGGGCAGGGCGAGAAGCAACAGATGGAAATGAATCAAGGAGAGAAGCAACCTGTAATTAAGGAGGAATTTCCTGAAAGGGAGGACAATTAACCAGTGGAACCACCTGCCTCCAGAAGCGGTGAATGCTCCAACACTGGAGGTTTTTAAGAAGAGACTGGACAGCCATTTGTCTGACACAGAATAGGGTTTCCTGCCTGAGCAGGGGGTTGGACTAGATGACCTCCAAGGTCCCTTCCAGCTCTGTTATTCTGTCACAGGCTCTATTATCTGTCATCAAAGGTTTTGCTTTTTATCCTGGTGTCTTTACCACTAGACCAGGGGGGGCCTTCAAACTTGGCAAACTTTAAGACTTGTGGACTTCAACTCCCCCAGGGCTGGCTGAGGAATTCTGGGAGTTGAAGTCCAATAGTCTTAAAGTTTTGCCAAGTCTGAAGACCCCTGCACTAGACCAAACTGGCTCTCGGTGAGGTTGTATAAAAGTCTTGTAATTGCAGCTTAGCCTGATGTTTAAACTGGGTCTTTTACGTCGCCTCTCGAGATTTAAAATCTGTCATTTCACCGAAAGAAGTTTTAATTACGTGTTCTTTACAGCGATACGTGCTTCGTTCCGCCCCCCTGGCTTCTCCAGATAAAATGTGGTCCTGCGTACATTTATTTATTTCCCCCAATCTTGTTGTTGTTGTTAGCTGCGAAGTCGTGTCCGACCCATCGCGACCCTATGGACAACATTCCTCCAGGCCTTCCTGTCTTCTACCATCTTCTGGAGTCCATTTAAGCTCACGCCTACTGCTTCAGGGACTCCATCCAGCCACCTCATTCTCTGTCGTCCCCTTCTTCTCTTGCCCTCAACCTTTCCCAGCATTAGGCTCTTCTCCAGTGAGTCCTTCCTTCTCATTAGGTGGCCAAAGTATTTGAGTTTTAGCTTCAGGATCTGGCCTTCTAAAGAGCAGTCAGGGTTGATCTCCTCTAGGACTGACCGGTTTGATCGCCTTGCAGTCCAAGGGACTCGCAGGAGTCTTCTCCAGCACCAGAGTTCAAAGGCCTCCATTCTTTGGCGCTCAGCCTTTCTTATGGTCCAACTTTCACTGCCATACATTGCAACTGGGAAGACCATAGCCTTGACTATACGCACTTTTGTTGTCCCCCAATCTAGGGCCCTGGAAATGCAGGAAGTAACGTCTCACTTAACAACATGCTCAGTGGAACGACCTGCCTCCAGAAGCTGCGAATGCTCCAACACTGGAAGTTTTTAAGAAGAGACTGGACACCCATTTGTGTGAAATGGTGTAGGGTTTCCTGCCCGAGCAGGGGGTTGGACTGGATGACCTCCAAGGTTCCTTCCAACATCATCATCATCATCATCATCATCATTGATCATCGCATAGTCAGCCAGATGTTCAGACTGGATTTGGCATTTTTGTCTACCTATCGAGTCCTTACCAAGGACCTGGGATAGGCAGATGTGGATGTTTAACGGTATTACAGATCTCATCGCCGGATGGAAGCAGTTCCTAGTAAGGCCGCCTTTTGCAATTGACTAATGGCGAATTTGTCAATGCCGATGATGGTGTTCAAGTGGTGCTCCAGCTGTTTTGGGATTCCCACTTGAACACCATTGGCATTGACAAATTCGTTGTTTATTATTATTATTATTATTATTATTATTATTATTATTATTATTATTATTATTATTATTAAACATAAATTTGAGTCTCAATTGTGGTCATAAACCGAGGACTACCTGAATTCTGTGAAATCGTGGGGCTTGGGGAGGCTCTTCCCTCCCCCCCGCTCATACCTCCTTCCCATCCTACCCAAAATTATTTAACCGTGGTGGCAGGTTTGCCTCCTTTGCGCCCGGTGAGGCTTTGCCGTGACAGCCCATCAACGGGCACATGGCTGCTCATTAAATGAATTACAATTCTGCGTTGACTGCATGACTTCAAGCAGTGGGAGGGAGGGAAGGAGAAAGGAAATGAACCGACAGGCAGGAATTAAAGAGGCTTTTCCAGGGCTGTCCACTCTCCCTCCCCGTATCCTGTTTACCAGCTGATTTAATCCCCGGTGAAGCTGCTTTTAAATCCCTTGCGCGGGCCTTTTATTTTTATTTCGTTTTCCTTCCTGCCCTCATTTATCTCTCTTTTCGACTTCTCCTTCTTCAGAGGCCTCTCCATTCAAGAAGTAGAACACACACACACAGGTTGCCCCTCGACGTACGGCCACAGAGTGGAGCCCAAACTTTTCTGTCGCTAAGCGAGACATCGGTCAAGTGGGTTGGAGTCCACTCGGCGACCTTTGTCGCTAAGCGGATCGCTGCGGTTTGTTAAGTTAGCAACCCGGCGGTTGAGAAGAATCTGTCTTCCCCCGTTAGCTTCGCTCGTTGGACGCCGCAAAAGGGGATCACGTCACACACACACACACACACACAGGATGCTGCAACTGTCGTGAATCTGAGTCCGTTCCCCAGTGGCTGAATTTTGGTCAGGTGGGGGGGGGAATGCCGCGAAGATTGTAAGTGTGAAAAACTGTCATAAGTCCCTTTTTTCAGGGCCCTGGTGACTTTGGACGGTCACTAAATGAACGATGGAAAGCCGAAGGATTACCAGGAAGTGTGATTGTGGGGCACCTGTTCACACGATCCATTTCAATTTCTGACGCAACAGAGAGTCCTCAATGTACTGACTTACTCCTGGGTGCAGGATTTCCGTTGCTAAGCAAGGCAGTTGCTAAGGGAGAAAAGCCCGATTTTATGACCTTTTGGAGCGCTTCTTAAACAAAGCGCCACGGTTGTTAAGTGAATCGCTTGGTCGTTAAGCGAATGCGGCTTTCCTCCATTGAGTTTGCTTGTCAGAAGCCGGCTGGGAAGGTTGCAAATGGGGACCCCTGGGAAGCCACAATTGGTAATAAATACATGCCGGTTTGCTAAGTGCCCGAATTTTGATCACTTGACTGTGGGGACCCTGCAGCGGTCGTAAGTGTGAGGACCGGGTTATAAGTCCCTTTTTCCAGTGCCGTCGCAACTTCAGAAAGGTTGTAAATCGAGGACTCCTTGCGCTGCAATCACATTTATGTAAGATCCTATCTTTCCAATGCCTTTCTGAGCAAGTCAAAAGGGATTGCAAAGTAAAAAAGATTTACCTGGATCGAAATTCAGAAAAAAAACGTCTCAGAAAACGGAGATTTTCCTGGCCCGGAAGTTGCCTGAGATAAACCTAAAATCTGCATTTAAAACAATCAAGCTACATGAAGGCTAGCTTTGGTTTTGCGCCACTGGCTACGATTCTAGGTTCCTGACCTTGGCGTCTGATTTTGAGTGATGGCTTGATGATAGAAGGCTGAATGTGGCTTGTGTATCAATTCTGTTTGCCTGGCTGTCTTAACTTTATTTACTGTACAGGATGTCACTACTGTCTGCCCACTGAAGCATTATTCAAGCTGAACAAGTGATAAATGGGTGCCTGGATATTTCAAGCCACCGGATCTCTTCCAAAGGCTTAAAATCAGGAGGGGTCTGGAAGCACCACTTCCAAGTCACAAAGGAGAGGAGGAGGAGGAAGAGGAGGGGGAGGAAGAGGAAGAGGAGGAAGAAGAGGAGGAGGAGGAAGAGGAGGGGGAGGAAGATGAAGAGGAGGAAGGAGAGGAGGAGGAGGAGGAGGACTGTGGGGTCCTTGGTGCCCTCAGAGCTTGGTGGTTTCCTTGCAGACATTTCATGACCCAAGTAGGTAACATCATCAGTGCTAGAAGGGAGTGGGGATTGTGGAGAGGAGAAGGAGAAGGAGAAGGAGAAGGAGAAGAAGAAGAAGAAGAAGAAGAAGAAGAAGAAGAAGAAGAAGAAGAAGAAGAAGAAGAAGAAGAAGAAGAAGAAGAAGAAGAAGAAGAATATGTAATCCTTGGTATTCTCTGAGCTGGGTTGTTTCCTTGCAGACGTTTCATGACCCAAGTAGGTAACATCATCAGTGCTAGAAGGGAGTGGGGATTGCGGAGAGGAGGAGGAGAAGGAGAAGGAGAAGAAGAAGAAGAAGAAGAAGAAGAAGAAGAAGAAGAAGAAGAAGAAGAAGAAGAAGAAGAGGAGGAGGAGGAGGAGGAGGAGGAGGAGGAGGAGGAGGAGGAGGAGGAAGAAGAAGAAGAAGAAGAAGAAGAAGAAGAAGACAACTATGTAATCCTTGGTGCTCTCTGAGCTGGGTTGTTTCCTTGCAGACATTTCATGACCCAAGTAGGTAACATCATGAGTGTTTGAAGGGAGTGGGGATTGTGGAGGGGAGGAGGAGGAGGAGGAGGAGGAGGAGGAGGAGGAGGAGGAGGAGGAGGACTGTGGGGTCCTTAGTGCTCTCTGACCTGGGTGTTTTCTTTTGCAGACGTTTCTTTACCAAACAAGGTAACATCATCCGTGTCACAGTGCTAGCAGCAGTAATGATGCTCACCTAGTTTGGCAACAAAACATCTGTAAGACGTCTACGACAGCAGACTTGTATTAGAGAGATCCTGAACACAGATTCGTATTTTCCGTTTTTTAAAAGAAAACCACCACTACCCCTCCCTATTTTGTGCGGTTTTCCCCTGGCAAGAAACTGTGTGTGTGTGTGTGTGTGTGTGTGTGTAGTGTCGATGTCATCCGTGCATCAGCAGCACAAAATCCTCCTGGCTGACAGCAACTTAGGTGACAACAGACAAGCGTTTTGTGAGTTTCGGGGCCCTTGCAAAGGCGGAGGTGTGGGAGCATCCAGGAGGGGCTCCTAAAGGAACGGCTTTCTCTAACCCCTAGGCATTACTGCCATGTCATTTCCTTCCCTTCCCTTCCCCTTCCCTTGCAATTTCCAAGATGTTTTTCCTGTCCTTGGGAAAGAAAACTCTAAACCACAAAAGAGTTTGCTTCTCCTCAGCTTAGCAAACTGGGTGAAGTTAAACCCAGGAGTCAATTTGGTCAGGAAACCAGCATGAAATTAGCATACCATTCACAGCCTGGCTTGATTCAAATCGAAAGCTAGCCAACTTCTATTGAGAATAATTGAGTTTATTTTCTCAATAAACTCTCGTCTGGCTTGCCCTGTGCTTTAAACACCGGAGGTCAGTGCAAAGTGTGAAGCAAAATACTGTGGGTTTTTTTGCCTTCCGCAGTCATTGGCTTACAAGTACATGATAACATCTAGACCTGGGGTCTGCAACCTTGACAACGTTAAGACTTGTGGACTTCAGCTCCCAGAATTCCTCAGCCAGGCTGAGGAATTCTGGGAGCTGAAGTCCACAAGTCTTAAAGTTGTCAAGGTTGCAGGCCTCTGATCTAGACCAACAGCGCCAATCAACTGTCAGAAGGTTGCAAAAGGGGATGACATCACACACACATACACACACACACACACACACACAACCCCAGGACACTGCAATCGTCATAATAAACGTGAGTCAATTCTCACACGCCCAAATGTAAATCACGTGACTGTGTGGACACTACCACGGTTATATAGTGTGTGTGTGTATGTGGGGAGAAACGGTCATAAGTCACTGCCTGTATTACTTTTTCTTTCTTTCTTTCTTTCTTTCTTTCTTTCTTTCTTTCTTTCTTTCTTTCTTTCTTTCTTTCTTTCTTTTGTTTTGATGGATTTTTGATTGTCAGGCAGTTGACATCTGGGCTGATTTGTTTCCTTTGCACCAAGAAAAGATCCTGTCGTTTCATCCAAAGCGGACAGGTTGAAATTTGACCCACTCACCTGCCTGTCATTAAAAATGTAGCCAAGATGCTGAAATAACTTCCCTGGATGGATGGATGGATGGATGGATGGATGGCCCAGAAGGGCATAGAAAGTGGTCCAGGACAAGCAGTGACATTAATAATAATAATAATAAAAATAATAATAATAATAATAATAATAATAATAATAATAATAATAATAGGAGGAGGAGGAGGAGGAGGAGGAGGAGGAGGAGAAGAAGAAGAAGAAGAAGAAGAAGAAGAAGAAGAAGAAGAAGAAGAAGAAGAAGAAGAAGAAGAAGTTGAAAGGGACCTTGGAGGTCATCTAGTCCAACCCCCTTCTCAGGCAGGAAACCCTATACCATTTCAGACAAATGGCTGTCCAGCCTCTTCTTAAAAACTTCCAGTGTTGGAGCATTCACAACTTCTGGAGGCAAGTAGTTCCACTGGTTAATTGTTCTGACTGTCGGGAAGTTTCTCCATAGTTCCAGGTTGCTTCTCTCCTTGGTTAGTTTCCATCCGTTGCTTCTTCTCCTGCCTTCAGGTGCTTTGGAGAATAGAATAACAGAATAACAGAGTTGGAAGGGACCTTAGAGGTTATCTAGTCCAACCCCCTGCTCAGGCAGGAAACCCTGTAGCATTTCAGACAAATGGCTGTCCAGTCTCTTCTTAAAAACCTCCAGTGATGAAGCACCCACAACTTCTGGAGGCAAGCAGTTCCACGGGTTAATTGTTCTCACTGTCAGGAAATTCCTCCTTAATTCCAGGTTGCTTCTCTCCTTGGTGAGTCTCCATCTGTTGCTTCTTGCCCTGCCTTCAGTCTGTCAGAAATGTCCTTTGTAGATTTTTTTTAATCGCTCCGAGTTCCCTCGCAATTGCAGAACAGTTTGGCAAATGTACGTAATGGCCAGTTCTGGGTATAAATGGATGTTTACTTGCCGGAAACATTTCAAATTCTTCTTCATAATTGCAGAGTTAAATTATACATGTGGACGAAGGAACGTTCCCCACAAACCGCGACGTTCCCATGATTTAAAAATCCAGACCGGAGAGATGGTCAGTGTGGGAGGGTCATTCCAAGCTTCCAATCACACACGGAAAAGCCAACCACCATCCTAGGCCTCACCGAGAGAGGGGGTGACATCAGAATGTAGCGGTGTGGTAGTGCCACACTGGTGCGGCGGCATTTGGAATACAGGCAAGTCCTCGACTTACGACCGTTCGTTAAGTGACTGTTACAACGGCACGGGAAAAAGGGGACTCGTGACCCTTTTTTCACCCTTACGACCGTTGCAACATCCTCGGGGTCACGTGGTCAAAATTCAGATGCTCGGCAATGGGTTCACACTTAACGACCGTTGCAGCGTCCCCTTTGTGACCTTCTGACAAGCAAAGTCCATGGGGGAAGCCGGATTCGTTTAAGAGCTGTGTTACTCATTTGACAACCGTAATGATTCACCGCACAGCTTTGGCAAGAAATGTCGTAAAACGGGGCGAAACTCACTTAACAAATGTCCTCGCTTAGCCACAGAAGCTCTGGGCTCAACTGTCGTAAGTCGAGGACTTCCTGTTACTCTACGGTATCCATAGTTGTGTTTATTTTCCTTTCTAAGACTCTCTGGTCTTTCTCCCCATTTTCGCTCGCTGCTCTCAACCCTGCTTTCTGTCATCAAGAGGACTAGCATCTTGGCTTTCCAGATCTCTCCAAATACCACCGTCCAATGAATCCTCCCCCATGCTAAGCTTGTAAGCCGCCCTGAGTCTTTGGAGAAGGGCGGGATATAAATGGAATTAAAATAAAAAATAAATAAATTGCTAAGCAATAATAGATCACGGCTTGCTAATCATTAAACCCCGGAATGCAAAGTTTAAACGATTTGCCTTCCTTTTTTTCTTGGAAGGCTTAATTCCTGAGAACGGAATGGGTTTGTCGGCACATTCCTGCTTATCTTGTCCGCTGGCACGTTGGAACAAATTCACGTGGAGGATAAAAGTCCTCTTATTTCTACTCAGCTCTGGGTAGCTGGCTCCATTTCTGCCTTGAGAACAAAGCTCCCAGAATTCCCAGCAAAGATGTGCTAGGAATTCTGGGAGATGGGCACAGACATGGCGGATCGAAGCGTCTGATGACGTGATCTCATGGAACTTTCCGACTTTTAATAAAATGAATTAATTGGAAAAGCAGATACGGGACGGGTGGATTTTTTTTCTCCACCCTAGCTTAATATGGATACTCCTTGTTTAACAACCGGTTTACTTAACCAAAGTTCAAAGTTGCAACACACACACACACACACACCACGGCCCAAAAAATGCTTGGCTACTTGCATTACGGCCATTTGCAGCAGCCTGCAGTCACTTGACTGCCACTTGTAAACCTATTTTAATTCCACTTCATTCCTTGGAGGTCATTAGTCCACGGCTTTTCAACCTTTTCACCCACTGTACCACTTTTAGGATACGGCAACACCCGAGTACCACCAGTCGCCTAGCAAGGTGTCAAAAACTTGATGACCAAAAAAAAGAAAAAGAAAAAAAGTGATGAAGTACAGGTAGTCCTCGACTTACAACAATTTGCTTAGTGGCTGTTCGAAGTTACAGTGGCACCGAAAAAAGTGCCCCCCAAGCCACAGCCGAGCAAGACACCTGCCTGCCTGCCCGGTGGCGCTATTCCTCCTGTCCGAGGTTTTCACTGTTGTGAGGATTGGCAGCGGGGGTGGGGGGTGGGGGTGTTTGGTTTTTATTCCCCCGCCCCCCGTCTGTTGGGTGGTTGCAGCAGGTTTTGGTCCCTTCACATGACCCTGGAACACTGTGACCGTCATAAATATGAATCATTTGCCAAGCATCTGAATGTAAGTCACAAGACCCTGGAGATGCTGCAACATTCCGGCTGATCGGCGCTTCTTCTGGGCTCAGCAGACACGCCAGGATCAGCGCTGAGCTCCATCTGGATCCTGGCGCTGATCCTGGCGCTTCTGCTGAGCCCCGACAGCCCTGCAGCTCCAGCCGTCTCTCGCTCCGGCTTGTGCGGTGCTGCCACCGGTTCAGCTCATTCCCCTCCCCCACTGCCACTTTTCTAGGATGGTCGCGTACCACCTGCCAGGTGCTGATGTACCACAGGTGGTACCCGTACCACTGGTTGAAAAGCCCTGCTCTAGTCCAACTCCCTGCTCAAGCAGGAGATCCTATACCATTCCAGACAAGTGGCTGTCCGGTTTCTTCTTAAAAGCCTCTTAAATAGGATGGAGCACATACAACTCCTGGAGGCAACTTTGGTTGATTTTTCTGACCGTTAGTTCCATGTTGAATCTCTCCTGGATTAGTTTCCATCCGTTGCTTCTTGTCCTGCCTTCTGGTGCTTTGGAGAATAGCTTGACTCCCTCTTCTTTGGGGCAGCCCCTGAGATACTGGAAGACTGCTATCATGTCACCCCTTGTCCTTTTTCTTCTTATTTTGCCCAAAGGAGCAAAATAACAGAATTGGAAGGGATCTTGGAGGTCATCTAGTCCAGCCCCCTGCTCAGGCAGGAAGCCCCTATACCATTTCAGACAAATCATTGTCCAATCTCTTCTTTTTTTATTGAAAAGTTTTACAATACATTTTTAAATACAACCCCCCTCCCCCTCCCCTCTCCCCAACCCCCCCAACCCTCCCCTCTCCTCCCCCCTCCCCGACTTCCCAGAGCAAAATACAGGGTATAAAAATACAAACAAACATAATCTAAAATATGCAAACAACTATAAAATATTAAGTTCTATCGCACTTTAACTCTTAATAAAATGACTACAAGCTAGTTCCAATCTCTTCTTAAAAGCCGCCAGTGATGGAGCATCCACAACTTCTGGTGGCCAGCTGTTCCACTGGTTAATTGTCCTCACTGTCAGGAAGTTTCTCTTTGATTCCAGGTTGAATCTCTCCTTGATTCGTTTCCATCCATTGCTTCTCGTCCTGCCTTCAGGCGCTTTGGAGAATAGCTTGACCCCCCCCCCCATCTTCTTTATTTTACATATGTTTTTATGTATTAATTAAATTTAAATGCCTCCCGTCTCGCTATCAAGTGACTCTGGAATATGGGTAGTCCTTGACTTATGACCCCCCCCCCCAAATCTGAGCTCAAAAATTGTGTTGGTAAGCAATGCAGCTAAGCAAACTGTGCCTCATTTTTACAACCTTTTTTTACCACGGCCGTTAAGTGAATCAAACAGTCGCTAAGCAAATCCGGCTCCCTCCGTTGACGTTGTCGGAAGCCGCCTGGGAAGGTTACAAATGCCGATCCCGTGATGGTAAAACGGTCACAAGTACAAGCCAGTTGCCAAGCCTTTGAATTTTGATCACCTGACCACGGGGAGGCTGCAACGGTCGTAAAGTGTGAAAAACGGACGCAAGTCCCTTTTCCCCAGTGCCTTCGTAACTTTGAACGGCAGGTAAATGAATGGCTGTAAGTCAGGGATGCTAATAATAATAATAATAATAATAATAATAATAATAATAATAATAATAATATAAAGTTGGAAGGGACCTTGGAGGTCATCTAGTCCAACCCCCTGCTCAGGCAGGAAACCCTATACCATTTCAGGCAAATGGCTGCCCAGTCTCTTCTTAAAAACTTCCAGGGTTGGAGCATTCACCGCTTTTGGAGGCCATCCCCCACTTGCAAATTGGTTTATTTCTTTTTCAGATTTCCATCTCCGCACTTACTCTTCGTTGCCCCTCCGGCTAGCCATTTTAAAAATGCAGCCGCTGGTATTAAAACGATAAAACATGCCAGCCGACGATTCGAGGGAGGCAATCAAAGCCGTAAATCCGACGGCAGAGAAAATAAATTGATGATTAAATATGTTGGCACTTCCCTCGGTGCCAACATGCAAATTGAACAGGCCACGTTTTTTTTGGAAGGAACCCAAGTTATGTAGGATCCTATTTTAACACACACACACACACACACACACCCAAAAAAACAGACCCCCCCCCCAAAAGCTTTATTTATTCTACCGCTGGCAAGTTTGCAATGGTTTCCAAGCACCGTAAAAACGAATCCGTCTTTGGTTAAATGGGGCAGCCACAAAACCCAGCGAAGCGAAAAAGGGGTAAATGTTTTTCGCCCCTTGCTTCTAACAATGACAATCGAAATGTCGCAACTGCATGCTGAGGGGAGCAGAATAACAGAGCTGGAAGGGGCATTGAAGGTCTGCTAGTCCAACCCTTTGCTTGAACAGGAGACCCCTATTGCTAGACAAATGGTTGATTATGAGCCAGCCGTGTGCAGCAGCAACCAAAAAAGCCAATGCAATCCTGGGTTGTATAAACAGAGGCGCGGAATCAAGATCACGCGAAGGGTTAGCACCGCTTTATCAAACCCTAGTCAGGCCACACCTGGAACACTGCAGCCAGTTTGGGTCACCGTATCACAAAAAGGATGTTGAGAGTCTGGGAAAAATTCAAGAGAGGAGCAACTAAGGTGATCCAAGGCCTGGACATACGAAGAACGGCTGCGGGACTTGGGTTTGGCCATTCTAAAGAAAAGAAGAAATAGGGGAGACATGATAGCCGCGTTCCAGCATTTGAGGTGCTGCCACAAAAAGAGGGGGTCACGTTATTGCGCAAAGCACCAGAGGGCAGGACGAGAAACAATGGTTGGAAGCTGATCAAGGAGAGAAGCAACCTGGAATTAAGGAGAAACTTCCTGACAGTGAGGACAATTCACCCGTGGAACAGCTTGCCACCAGAAATTGTGGGCGCTCCATCCCTGGAGGTTTTTAAGAAGAGACTAGACAGTCACTTGTCTTAAATGGTGTAGGTTCTCCTGCTTGAGCAGGGGGCTGGACTAGAAGATCTCCAGGATCCCTTCCAGATCTATTCTATTCTATTCTATTCTATTCTATTCTATTCTATTCTATTCTATTCTATTCTATTCTATTCTATTCTATTCTATTCTATTCTATTCTATTCTATTTCCTATTGCTTATTCTATTCTATTCTATTCTATTCTATTCTATTTTCTATTCTATTCTATTCTATTCTATTTTCTATTCTATTCTATTCTATTTTCTATTCTATTCTATTCTATTCTATTCTATTTTCTATTCTATTCTATTCTATTCTATTCTATTCTATTCTATTCTATTCTATTCTATTCTATTCTATTCTATTCTATTCTATTCTATTCTATTCCATTCCATTCTATTCTATTCTATTCTGTTCTCATTGTAAAAACCTCCAGTGATGGAGCGCCCACAACTTCCGGAGGCAGGGGGTTCCACTGGTTAATTGTTCTCACTGTCAGGAAGTTTCTCCTTAGTTCCAGGTTGCTTCTCTCCTTGATGAGTTTCCATCCGTTGTTTCTTGTCCTGCCTTCAGATGCTTTGGAGAACAGGTAGTCCTCCATTTACAACCGGCCTCTTAGTACAGGGGTCTCCAACCTTGGCCCCTTTGAGAAACAGTGGTTTACCAGGCGAATAAATCCCCAAGACTACAAGCCACGGCTTAGACCCCAAAACAGAGGATGCCAACTGTGTTTCTACAATCCGCTTGGCCGTCGCTGTGTCAAGCAGGCTGGCAAGGCGTAAAGCAGGGCTGTGCCACCGAATGGCTCCTTTTTTTTTTTTAGCAAAGGCGCCCCTGCTGAAGGCTGAATAAAGGCATATTTTTAAATTGTTTACTCTGCCTAGCTGCAAAGTGACCTTGACTTGCTCAGGGCCAAGCTGCGTGGAGCTGCTGCAAAGCCGCAGATCCTATTATCCTCCGGCTGCAGTTTTGCAGGAGCGATGGAAGTCTTTGCCTTCTGTTTGCTGGCACTGGGTACGTCTAGTTCAGACATGTCAAACACAAGGCCAGGGGGGCCGGATCCGGCCCGCGAAGTGGTTTCATGCGGCCCGCGAAGCCATCCTGGAAACAGTGAAGGAACGGCCCCCGTTGCCTTGGCCCTGGCCCAGAGACCCTCCTTCTGCCAGAGACCCCCAGATCTGTCCCACTCCTGCCCAGGCCCCCATAGGCACCCTTGATGCCAATGATGTAGAGTTGGCCATGCCCACCCAAGTAGGCCATACGCACTCCAGCTGTGCCCACCCAGTAGGCCACGCCCACCCTGGCCATACCCCCCGGCCCCCCCGAGGGCAACCGCAATGCTGATGCGGCCCTCAATGAAATTGAGTTTGACACCCCTGCTCTAGTTTAAGGAAAAGAAGGACCAGGGGCGGTGACAGGATAGCGGTCTTCCAATATTTGAAGCAAGGTCAAGAAGCAACGGATGGACACTCATCAAGGAGAGAAGCAACCTGGAACTAAGGAGGAATTTCCTGACAGTGAGGACAATTAACCAGTGGAACAGCTTGCCACCAGAAGTTGTGAATGCTCCAACACTGGAGGTTTTTTTTTTAAAGAAGAAACTGGACAGCAATTTGTCTGGAATGGTAGGGGGTTGGACTAGAAGACCTCCAAGGTCCCTTCCAAGTCTGTTATTCTAATTCTAATTCAATAATGAATAGACTAGACTAGACTAGAATAGAATAGAAGCTGGAAGGGACCTTGGAGGTCTTCTAGTCCAGCCCTCTGCTCAAGCAGGAGAACCTATATCGTCTCAGACAGGTGAATGTCTAGCCCCTTCTTAAAGACCTCCAGTGATGGAGCGCCCACGATTTCTGGTGGCAAGCTGTTCCACTGGTTAATTCTCTTCACTGTTAGGAAGTTTCTCCTTAATTCCAGGTTGCTTCTCTCTTTGATCAGTTTCCAAGCATTGTTTCTCATCCTTCTAATAGTTCTAATTCTAATTCTAATTCATTTAGGTTTAAAGCAGAGCCCGTGCCATCAAATCGCCTGCTAGGTGCCCAGGTGGTGCCCGCCAGCCCATCTCCTGGTGATTGGCCCAGTAACCCAGCTGGCTTTCATGCATAAGGCGGGACTAGAACTCACCGTCTCCTGGTGATTGGCCCAAAGTCACCCAGCTGGCTTTCAAGCATAAGGCGGGACTAGAACTCACCGTCTCCTGGTGATTGGCCCAAAGTCACCCAGCTGGCTTTCATGCCTAAGGCCGTACTAGAACTCATAGCCTCCTGGTGATTGGCCCAGTCACCCAGCTGGCTTTCATGGATAAGGCGGGACTAGAACTCACCGTCTTCTGGTGATTGGCCCAAAGTCACCCAGCTGGCTTTCAAGCATAAGGCGGGACTAGAACTCACCGTCTCCTGGTGATTGGCCCAAAGTCACCCAGCTGGCTTTCATGCCTAAGGCCCTACTAGAACTCATAGCCTCCTGGTGATTGGCCCAGTCACCCAGCTGGCTTTCATGCCTAAGGTGGGACTAGAATTCACCATTGCCTGATGATTGGCCCAAAGTCACCGAGTTGGCTTTCATGGCTAAAGCTGTACTAGAACTCACAGCCTCCTGGTCTCTAGGTCAGCAGCTCAACCACTAGACGAAATTCGACCTCTGGTTTGTGGAATAAGCCCCATTCGTACTTCCTCAACCCCCACACAAAATGTCAGGCTGGTCTTCTCAAGATCTCCATCCCTTGTTTTCTGCATATGCTTACAGGGGGAATCTTGCTGGCTTTTATCCCAACATCCCTGCGAGGTAGGCTGGAGTGGGAGGGAACGATTTTAGCCCGAAGCCGCTCAGTAAGCTTCCTGGGTTGAGGGAAGATTTGAACTGAGTCTCCCTGGTGCCTACCCCATGTCTCAACCACAACACCCCACTGGGTTTAACAATGCCAATCGCTGGGTGTTGGCAGCGGAGATTAAGCAAGATTTTGTGTTAATCTCGACAAGTGACACCACCTCCTCTTTGCACAATTCTCTTTGGCCTCTGCCAAGGTTGAGTTGCGGTTGAGGTGTTGCTGGGAAGACAGCGCTGATCCCTCTTGCAACCTGAAACTGATCAGGGCATGTCAGTTTCTCCCTGTAGAATGGGTATCCCCAAAGGAAGGTCAAAAAAGTCAAGGTGGCGGCACATGAGGGCAAGATCAAAGCTGTGGTGGCCATCAAAAGCCAGTGGGACTCTAATTGCACCTTGGGGGCTGCCATCTTGGGGATTTTAGCCGCCCTCCGTGGCTCTGGCCCACCTCGCAAGGTTGTCGGAGGTGAAAACAAAGAGGGAGAAGGAAGGAGAACGTGGAGCTCCTGGAGGCAGGATCCAAGAAACAAACACAGGCGGTCCTCAACTTACGACGACAATTAGGACCGGAATTTCTGTTGCCGAGCAAGGCAGTTGTTCTTAAGCGTGTGATTTTTGTGACCTTTTTGCCACAAACTTTAAGTGAATCATGAGGTCGTTAAGCGAATCCAGCTCACCCCCCCCCCCATTGATTTTGTCCTTGCCGGAAGCAGTCTGGGAAGGTCATAAAAATGGGGATCACGTGACCCCAGGATGCTGCAACTGTCATAAATACATGCTGGTTGCCAAGCACCCGGATTTTGATCACAGGACCGTGGAGGTGCTGCGACCGTCATAAGTATGAGGACCAATCACAAGACCCTTTTTCTTCCATTGCCATTGTAACTTTGAACAGTCACTAAATGGACTGTTGTAAGTGGAGGACCACCGGTGATACTGCAGCATCCTTTGCAGAGGCCAGCTAATAGCAGATGCAGATTTTTAAAAAGCAAAACTTTTCCCTTGAAGGTGGCTTCTTCATGACTTCCTGGCTACACCTGTGTAATTATTTTTAACAACAATACCTTATACCAGGGATAGGCAGCCTTGGCTCTTTTATGACTCGTGGAATCCCAGCATTCCTGAGCCATGCTGAGCGGAAAGGGAGAGGTTTCCAAGCTGAGTCATGCAGGCTCAGGAATTCTGGGAGTTGAAGTCCACAAGTCACGAAGGGGCCATAGTTCCCCCATGCTGGTTCAGGAATTCTGGGAGTTGAAGTCCACGAGTCATGAAGGGGCTATAATTCCCCCACGCTGGCTGAGGAATTCTGGGAGTTGAAGTCCACCAGTCATGAAGGGGCCATAGTTCCCCCATGCTGGCTCAGGAATTCTGGGTGTTGAAGTCCAGGAGTCAGGAAGGGGCCATAGTTCCCCCATGCTGGCTCAGGAATTCTGGGAGTTGAAGTACACAAGTCATGAAGGGTCCAAAGTTCCCCCATGCTGGCTGAGGAATTCTGGGAGTTGAAGTCCACGAGTCATGAAGGGGCCATAGTTCCCCCATGCTGGTTCAGGAATTCTGGGAGTCCTGAAGTCATGAAGGGGCCATAGTTCACCATGCTGGCTAAGGAATTCTGGGAGTTGAAGTCCACAAGTCATGAAGGGGCCATAGTTCCCCCATACTGGCTCAGGAATTCTGGGAGTTGAAGTCCGCAAGTCATGAAGGGGCCATAGTTCCCCCATGCTGGCTGAGGAATTCTGGGAGCCCTGAAGTCATGAAGGGGCCATAGTTCACCATGCTGGCTAAGGAATTCTGGGAGTTGAAGTCCACAAGTCATGAAGGGGCCATAGTTACCCCATGCTGGCTCAGGAATTCTGGGAGTTGAAGTCCACGAGTCATAAAGGGGCCATAGTTCCCTCATGCTGGCTGAGGAATTCTGGGAGTTGAAGTCCACGAGTCATGAAGGAGCCATAGTTCCCTCATGCTGGCTGAGGAATTCTGGGAGTTGAAGTCCACCAGTCACGAAGGGGCCATAGTTCCCCCATGCTGGCTCAGGAATTCTGGGAGTTGAAGTCCATGAGTCATGAGGAGGCCATATTTCCCCCACGCTGGCTCAGGAATTCTGGGAGTTGAAGTCCATGAGTCATAAAAGAGCCAAGGTTGCCTACCCCTGCCTTAGAGACTTGTTGTTTTCTTTTCTTTTTTTCCCTTCCAAGTCTGGGCATGGTGCTGTGATTTCAGAGTGGTCTCCCATCCAAAATCCCAACCAGGTGCTTGTAATTTTTGTTTTGATTGCAGTTCTTCTTTTTCTTCCAATTTCTTTTGGTTTTTTGGGGGGGAGGGGAAATAAATCTAAATAGGTTTCTAATACAGGTAATCCCTCTACTTTAAAAAACCACAACGGAGCCCCAAATTTCCGTCGCGAAGCAAGAGTCGGTAAGTGACTTTTGCTCCGTTTTACGACCTTTCCTACTGCAGTTCTTAAGTGAACTGCTGCAGTCGTTAAGTCAGTAACACGGTTGTTAAGTGAAACTGACTTTCCCCCATTGACTTTGCTTGTCAGAAGGTTGCAAAAGGGGATCACGTGACACACACACACACACACACACACACACACACCGGGACACTGCGACCGTCATAAATGTGAGTCGTGGCCAAGCGTCTGAATTTTAATCACGTGGCCACGGAGATGCTGCGATGGTCGTTAAGTGTGAAAAACGGTCCTAAGTCACTTTTCGCAGTGCCGTTGTAACTTCGAACGGACGCTAAATGAATTCTTGCAAGTCGAGGACTACCTGTAGATAAATTCACTTTGTTTGGGGTTGTTGTTTTTTTTTTTTTTGGAGTTGTGATAGATCTTTGTGCGGAGGAAAAAAGCGGGGAACCAACATGCGTGAATCGTATCACTGCCTGCTGCCCGACATCGGTTGTGGGTCCTGCTCAGATCTGATTAAGGTTAATTTTGGAAGCTTCTTCAGAGCTGAGGAAGCTTCCGGGAGGAGAAGCGAAACGCCTTCAAAGCAAAACAAGAAAGTCCAGTTGGGGGGAAAAAAAACACCTTTGGGATTTTCTGAAGCACCTTTTGGTTTTGGCCTCGTTTGGCCTCACTTTGTGGATTTCCAGGCCAGCGTGGGAAAGCCGTCGTTTGCGTGTTTGATTTATGAGCTTGCTTTTCCTCAAAGCAAAAAAACTCTGCATTCCGGCCTGTCATTTCTTTTCCCACGATGACACAAGCCCGGAGGGTAGCCTGTAAGCGGGGGTGGGGGGGCTAACTTAATCAAAGGAAGTGTGAGCATTCACAGTCACAAGGAGGAGGGTGCACCAGGGATGTCTCTGCTCCTCTCCTTCACACCTTCGCACCCAGCCGGTGTGATATCTTAATATTCTTATCAGTGGTGGGATTCAGCCGGGTTGGCACCACTTCGGCAGAACCGGTAGCTAACTTTTTTTTTGTTTGTCGCCCAGGCCCAGAATGGACTTCCGGAAGCGGCATCTGCGCCGGTGATTCACCTATTTGAATCCCACCACGGATTCTTCTCAGAATATTTACTATTCAATTCGTACAGGCGGTCACTGACTTGTAACCCTTCGCCATAGCGATGAATATCTGTAGCTTGGGTGTAGGGCGAAGGAGGAAGCTTAGTTCTCCGAGGGTTGGTTTCCGAACGTTTCGTGGAGCTGAGGGGACGTTGGTGTCGGTGTCCTGTTGATAAGGGGGCTTAAGGGTGGGTGTGTCGAGCGAGGGTCTTGTGATGGGTCGGCTGTGAGTCATCAGTGAGAGTCTTGCGATGGCTCTTGTGATGGGGAGGTCGCGTCAGGTCGGGGTCATCGGGAGCTGAACCGCTGGTGGGAATGGGGGATCGTGCGGGATGGTTAAGGGTCGGTGTTGGCTCGGCGGTTGATTTGGATCTGGAGGCAGAGGTCCCCAACCTTTTGAGCACCAGGGACCGGTTCTGTGGAAAGCGTTTTTTCTCGGACCGGAGGGGGGCATGGTTTCACGTACTGCCCTGCTCAGGGGCGGGGCGACACTAGAGCCGGCAGGACACTCAGGGACGGCGCAGCGCTAATGCCGGCGGGATGCTCATGGGCGGAGTGGCGCAAACGCCAGCAGGATGCTCAGGGGGATGGGGTGGCGCTGACACCAGTGGGATGCTTAGGGGATGGGGCGGCGTTAACACCGGTGGGACACTCTGGGATGGGGTGGCGCTAGCGCTGGCAGGACGTTTGGGGGATGGGGTGTTGCTAATGCTGGCAGGATGCTTGCCGCTAGCGCGAGTGTGTGGGGGTGTGGGACCGCTGTCCTGAGGGGTCTGTGGGCTGGTTGTGGGTCGATGTGTCTGTGGATGGAATTGCTTGTGGCGTGCCAGGCTTTGGTGAACTCACAAGGGTGGTGGGTGGCAACGTGGCCGATGGTTTTTGTGTTGCTCCAGTCGAACTGGTGCTGTTTGGTGTCGGTGTGGGTGGAGATGAAAGATTTGGGATCGTGGCATTTGACTGCCAGCCGGTGTTCGTGGATCCTGGTTTTTAATGGACACGGAATTCCCCTGAACATGTTACCTAGTCTGGTAATGAAATGTTCGGAAACCAACCCGAATCTCCACCCTTATAACCATTTGTTTAGTGGCTGAAGTTACAACAGAACTGAAAAATGGGTCCTGTGACCATTTTTCACACTTACGACTGTTGCGGCACCCCCTCGGATGTTGGATGCTTGGCAACTGACTCGCATTTATGACGGTTGCAGTTTCCCAGGGTCATGTGACCCCCTTTTGCAACCTCCTGAGAAGCAAAGTCAACGGGGAAGCCAGATTTACTTAACGATCATGTTACTAACTTAACTGCAGCGATTCACTTAACTGTGGCTAAAGAGGTCATAAAATGGGGCAAAACTCGCTTAACAGTTGTCTCACTTAGCAGCAGAAATTTGGGGCTCAGTTGTGGTCATAAGCCAAGGACTTATCTGTAATGTGCCTGGAATAAAGAGGGAACAGGCTTGATCTTGGTTTATTGCATGCAGGAGAATTGAGCTTGGACCAAAACAGCTGGATTTCCCAGGCAAAAAGAAATTGCCTTTTTTTTTTTAGAAAACTCACATCATATTGCTAAGCACATTTGATTTGTGCTTAGATTGTAAGCCGCCCTGAGTCTTCGGAGAAAGGCGGGATATAAATGGGATTAAAATAAATTAAAAGCAGCGAGGAAAAGCTGAAATGCCTAATGGAAGAGCTGCATCTTGATATGTTTGGTAAAAGTGGTGTACGTGTGTGTGTGCACGCAAATCCTTCTTATTCCACATAAAGTGTGATTTATAGCCACTTTTATTTATGATCATTACATCTCTCCCAATGCACCGTATGCAAATCACAGCCCTTCCGCATTTTTCCTGGCTCAGCGCAACACACACACACACACACACACACACACAAATCCAATTGATGGCTGGGGGAGGGAGGGAACACTTACTACATTTTGTAAAGGAGATTACTGAGCACAGTCCTGGCTTGTGTTAATCTCTGGCCCAGGAGTGCCAAGTTTATACCACATAGGCAGTAGATGTGTGTTGAGCTTTGTGCACAAAAACACATACATAGTCTGTCTGTCTGTCTTCATTTCTCCTCTATTTCTCCTTTCTTTCTCTATTTCTCTCCTCTCTTGCTCTCATCTATTATCAAGTGACCCATTTCTCTCTCTAGCTAGCTCTATTTCTCTCTCTCTCTCTCTCTCTCTCTCTCTATCATCAACCTATCTTTTTCTGTATCTCAGTCTATCTATCTATCTATCTATCTATCTATCTATCTATCTATCTATCTATCTATCTATCTATCTATCTAATCTCTCCTGTTCTATTTTCCCTCTCTTCACCTATTCCTCCTGTCCCTCTCTCTCTCTCTCTCTCCTATCATCTATCCATTTCTCCTCTCTCTCAATGTCATTTCTCCTCTATTTCTCTCTTCCTTCTTCTATTTCTATCTCTATTTTTCTCCTCTCGCTCGCTCTTTCTTACCTATCTATCTATCTATCCATTGTCTATTTCATTCTATTCTCCTCTCTCTGATCTATTTCTCCCTCAGGAATTTATCCTCCATTTCTACCTTTCTCTTTACTAGTTCTATTTTTTTCCTCTCTCTCTCTCTCTCTCTCTCTCTCTCCACCTATTTCTCCTCCCTCCCTCCCTCCCTCTCTCCTACCATCCATCCATTTCTTCCCCACCCCCCACCCCTTCTCCCTTTTGACCCACGTACACCCCCTTCCCACATCTCTGGGATCCCTAAGACCGGCTTTTATTCACCCGGGTGGGTGGGGGGAAGCTGCTCCGCTCCCTCGCCTAGCAGCACGCACGTGCCAGCCGCGGAAAGCCCACCAGGTTTTGCAAACACGTGCGTCCCTTCTTCCTCCTCCGCCCCTTCAGACGACCAAGATTTGGGAAGACACCCCCACCAACCACCCCCCGTCGCGCGTGGGAAAAGAGCCCGGGCTGGGGTCTCTCACCCCCCACCTCCCCACCCCAAATCCCACCCGCGTCTGCGGCTCCAGGGTGGGGAGGAGACCCTCCTAGCCAGCGCCCCGTCCTTCTCCGCCCCTTCGGACAACCAAGATTTGGGAAGACCCCCCCACCCCCCGTCGCGCGTGGGAAAAGAGCCCGGGCTGGGGGTCTCTCACCCCCCACCCACCTCCCCACCCCAAATCCCACCCGCGTCTGCGACTCCAGGGGGGGGACCCTCCCGCCCCTTCGGACGACCAAGATTTGGGAAGACCCCCCCCCACCAACCACCCCCAGCCGCGCGTGGGAAAAGAGCCCGGGCTGGGGTCTCTCACCCACCCACCCCAAATCCCACCCGCGTCTGCGACTCCAGGGGGGGGACCCTCCCGCCCCTTCGGACGACCAAGATTTGGGAAGACCCCCCCACCAACCCCCAGCCCCCGTCGCGCGTGGGAAAAGAGCCCGGGCTGGGGTCTCTCACCCACCCACCCCAAATCCCACCCGCGTCTGCGGCTCCAGGGTGGGGAGGAGACCCTCCTAGCCAGCGCCCCGTCCTTCTCCGCCCCTTCGGACAACCAAGATTTGGGAAGACCCCCCCACCCCCCGTCGCGCGTGGGAAAAGAGCCCGGGCTGGGGGTCTCTCACCCCCCACCCACCTCCCCACCCCAAATCCCACCCGCGTCTGCGACTCCAGGGGGGGGACCCTCCCGCCCCTTCGGACGACCAAGATTTGGGAAGACCCCCCCCCCACCAACCACCCCCAGCCGCGCGTGGGAAAAGAGCCCGGGCTGGGGTCTCTCACCCACCCACCCCAAATCCCACCCGCGTCTGCGACTCCAGGGGGGGGACCCTCCCGCCCCTTCGGACGACCAAGATTTGGGAAGACCCCCCCACCAACCACCCCTAGCCCCCGTCGCGCGTGGGAAAAGAGCCCGGGCTGGGGGTCTCTCACCCACTCCCCCACCAACCCAAATCCCACCCGCGTCTGCGACTCCAGGGGGGAGGGAGAGACCCTCCTAGCCAGCGCCCGGTGCCGGCTGCTCCTCCGCGGTCCCCGCCCGGACCTTCCGCCTGCGGGGCCGGAGCCTCGGCCGGCAAGGCGGGGGAGGCGGCTCCCGCCCGGCTGCGGCGTCGCTGGGCGGTTCCCTCGGGCGGCTAAGCTCCGCCTCGCCTCCCCGCTCGTCCTGCCTCGCTCGCCGAAGCGGCCGGACCCGCAGCTCGCCCGGCCCGAGAGGAACCGCCGCCGCCGCCGACCCCGCTCCACCTGCCTCGGCTCGCTCCGCTTCTCCGCTGCCGCCGGCCGGTTGGCCGGCTGCCTTGGGCTCTTCCTCCGCCGCCCGCCCTGCCCGAAGGTTGCCCAAGCGCAGCCCAGCCTCGCTCCGGCTCTCGGCGCCCCAGGTAAGCGGCTTGCGGCGCCGCGGAAGGTCGCGGGAGTTTCCAGCCACGCGGGGAGGGGGGGGAAGGAAGCGGCAGGCCGGCGCCTGGAGGCGGACGGGGAGGAGGGGGGGCTTAGGGGGGGCTTGGCCGGGTTTAGGTTTCTGGGGTGTCTCTGCGAGCCCCAGCGCCGCTCGGGGGGCCAAGGGACTGGGGGGGGCAGCCAGCCAGCCAGCCAGCCCCGGGGGTGGGGTGGGGGTCTCCTGTGCCTGCAGCGGAGGGAAAGGCCGGGCGTGTTTTTTTTATGGGGGTGTGGGGGGCTGTGGGAGCGTACGGGAGCGCCGGGGACCCCTTTGTAAGAATTGCACCTCGGATTTGGGGGGGTTGTTTTTTTGGGGGGGCCTCCCCCCCTGACTTCTAGCGGAGCTGCGAAGGTGGTGGGGGTGGGGGGCTCGCGGGCGCCCGGTTGCAAAAGGAGCGCCGGCGGTGGGCTTCCCCCGAGGTTTTTTGGGGGGTTAGGGAACGTCTGCAAGGGAAGACCCGGGACGGGGAGAGAGAGAGAGAGAGAGAGAGAGAGAGAGAGAGATGGAATGAAAAGATAGAGAGAGAGAGAGAGAGATATGGAATGAAAAGATAGAGAGAGAGAGAGAGACAGAGAGAGACAGAGAGAGATGGAATGAAAAGAGAGAGAGAGAGAGAGATGGAATGAAAAGAGAGAGAGAGAGAGAGAGAGAGAGATGGAATGAAAAGATAGATAGATAGAGAGAGAGAGAGAGAGATATGGAATGAAAAGAGAGAGAGAGAGAGAGAGAGATGGAATGAAAAGATAGATAGATAGATAGATAGAGAGAGAGAGAGAGAGAGAGAGAGCAGAGGGTTCCCGCTGCAAAAAAGGGGATTTCGACTCCCATGCCTCCCAGCTGGCCAGGCCGGATGGGAGTTGTAGTACTGTCTAGGCAGGGTTCCTCTCGGAAAAGGTTCTGCTTGCAAGGAAACGGGCTTCGAAGGAGATTGGAGTCGCTTCCTGGGTTGGTTTTTTTTTTTGGGTGTGTGTGTGTGTGTGTGTGTTTGTGGAGGGTAGGGGGTCCGGAAAGAGAAAGTTGTGTTCATTTGCTTCGCTGTTGGCACAAAGTGTTTTATTTATTGGCTTGTTCCTTATTTATTTGTTATTCCTGTGCTGGGATTGCTCAGCCACAGTCTGTAAACCATGGTTTTTGGCTTAGCCCGTTTGTGGGTAGAGGAGGGGGTCGCTTCCTTGCTTTTTTTGGGGGGGGAGGGGGGCTGGAAAGAGAAAGTGTGGTTGTGTTCAGGGTCCCAACTTCAAAAGATTGATTGATTGATTATTCCTGTGCTGGAATTGTTCAGCCACGCTCTCATCTATTAATGCATGTTTGTGTGAAGCCTGTAAAATGCTGGTTAGTTAATTAATAGGCCAGTTACCTGTGTGGGCAGAAAGTAAGAAGGCTGCAAATGTTATTTTTCTCTTTTGTTTCAATGCCCCCCCCCCCTTTCTGACTCTTTTAATGACAGCCTTGATGGCCAAGATTAAATACTGCTTGCTTGCCTGTTCCTAACAAAGTTTCCGGGAAGTCGGGAAAAACTGCTGCCTCTTTAGCTTTTTTCCTTGTTTGGCGGAGAATTTTTTTTAAAAAAAGGAATAATTGCACAGTTGCAGGGCTGTGAACTGAGCATCTGAAAGCTGCTGGCTATTAATTCCAGGTTTATGGAAAATCCCAAGGAATCGGACCCTAGTATCAGGATGGTAGGCTGACCAGGATAATGATGTAGAATTTAAGTGTTTCTCAATCTTGGCAATTTGGAAGATGTGTGGACTTCAACTCCCAGAATTCCCCAGCCAGCTGTGCTGGCTGGGGAATTCTGGGAGTTGAAGTCCACACATCTTCCAAATTGCCAAGATTGAGAAACACGAGCGAGAATTCCATAAATCCACATTAAAACTCTTTTAAGTGACAGTAACGAGCTGATATGGGGGGGGGAAACAAACCCTAACCATAATCAAACCTGGTTTGATCTTGGGTGAGAAAGACAGGAAAGTAAAAAAGTTTTAAAAAAGGAACAAGGTCAAAAAGTAAAAATAAAAAAAGAAAAATGTAAAAGAAGTTTTATTTTGGGGCATCTGGTTTTGTGCTGCGTTGCCAAGAAAACTGCAGAGTTACACAGTTCCTTTCACCTGGGTGTAAAGAGTGATTGGGATACCGATGTTACAATGTGTGTAAGGTTGTGTTTGAGCCCTTAATCCGTGGCTTATTAATAAAACCACAGTTACATAGTAGAGCCTCAGCTGTTTTGCTAATGTGGTGGCCCAACTAACTTGGATGGCTTCATTAAGATAAAGATAAGATAACCTTTATCGTCATTATTATTTTTTTACTGTGGCCACACTAAAGGTAAAGGTTCCCCCGCCCATGCGTGCTAGTCGTTTCCAACTCTAGGGGCCGGTGCTCATCTCCGTTTCAAAGCCGAAGAGCCGGCGCTTGTCCGAGGACGTCTCCGTGGTCATGTGGCCGGCATGACTAGACGCCAAAGGCGCACGGAATGCTGTTACCTTCCCACCGGAGCGGTCCCTATTTTCCTACTTGCATTTTTACGTGCTTCCGAACTGCTAGGTTGGCAGAAGCTGGGACGCGTAACAGGCGCTCACTCTGCTACGCGGCACTCGGGATTCGACCCGCCAAACTGCCGACCTTCTGATCGACAAGCTCAGCGTCCTAACCCACTGAGCCACCGCGTCCCTTATGTGGCCACACTAGGGCACATTAAAAATGAAGCTCTGTTGCCTGCTCTCAAAAGTGCACACATACGTAACACACACATGGACATGCTATATACGTACTTATATAACTCTGTGTTTATCATTCAGTTGGGTCCAGAATTTCAGCAGCTCCAAAATCTGCATATATTTTTTTTGTTTCCTTCCAGTTTAAACAAAGTCAGAGGGAAGTTGTTAAGAAGCTTGTCGAAACCATGGTTTGTAGGGTAAAGAATAATGGCTAGGATGGCTTACATGCCAGATTAGATACTACAGTTCATGATCGTTTAAATATAAAGGGCAAACTCATTTTGGATCTGTCGATCTCCAAACTGGTTTTTTTTTTGGGGGGGGGGAGGTTTTGCATGAGAATTTTGAAACTTCAAGGAATTTTTCTGAGTCAAAGGTGTGTGTGTGTGTGTGTGTGTGAGTCTTAAATGAGATACTATTATATACTAAGTGCCCCTCTCCAGTTGCAAGAAAGCTACTAAGCTCTTAAGGACCCAGGATTTACAGATCAAATGAGTGTCTACAATTAATATTCCCACCCCCTCCCGTTCAGCCTTTCCTCCAGGGATTGAACTGAAGTTCCTCTGTCATTAAAAATGCTGGCCTCAGTGCTCTCTAGAGTAATATATTATTCCTTTGCAATCCTACGCGGGTAGACCTCGACTTACGGCCGCAATTGAGCCCAAGTTTTCTGTTCCTGTTTCAAAAGATTTTAGTCGTATGGAAAGCTAAAATTGCTTTTAATTCTGCTCTTAAGCAAGACGGCTGTTAAGTGAGTTTGGCCCCGTGTTATGACCTTCCTTGCCACCGTTGTTAAGGGAATCACTGCGGTTGCTAAGTTAGGGATTAAGTGAATCTGGCTTTCCCCGTTGACTTGGCTTGTCAGACGGTCTCAGAAAGGGGATCCTGTGAGCCCGGGACACTGCAACTGTCCTTATGTGCATCTGGATTTTGATCCCATGACCACAGGGATGTGACCTTGTTCAGTGTTGTAGTAACTTTGAATGGTCACTAAAGGATCTGTTGTAAATCGAGGATAATCTGTACAGGTGTGTGTGTGTGTGTGTGTGTGTGGTGGGGGTTCTCACGGGGCCAACTAGCCCCATGGTTTTGTGGGCCCCTGTGTCCCCCATACAAGGCTACACAGCCACGTTTCCCAACTGACTTCTGATTAAGTCCATGGGGAAAAGCTGCCTTTGCTTAACAATCACATTATTTGCTTAACGACTGCAGCACAAAAGGTTGTAAAACAGGTGCGGTCATATGGTGATTATTAATGACCTCACTGCTTAGTGATAGAAGTTCTATTCCTTATTCCTATTCTGTCCTGTCCTGTCCCGTTCCGTTCTGTTCTGTATTTCTATTCTATTCTATTTTATTTTCTGTTCTGTTCTGTATTTCTATTCTATCCTATTCTATTTTCTGTTCTGTTCTGAATTTCTATTCTATTCTATATTCTATTCTGTTTTCTGTTCTGTTCTGTAATTCTATTCTATTCTATTCTATTCTATTCTATTCTATTCTATTCTATTCTATTATTCTATTCTATTCTATTCTATTCTATTCTATTCTATTCTATTCTATTCTATTCTATTCTATTCTATTCTATTCTATTCTATTCTATTCTATTCTATTCTATTCTATTCTATTCTTTTTTATTTTTATTTATTTTAATTCCATTTATATCCCGCCCTTCTCCGAAGACTCAGGGCGGCTTACAAGCTTAGCAGTAGCCTTCATTCTATGTATATGCCTGCTTATTAGGGCTTACACACACCCCCAAGTGGCATTATTACAAAGTCAGCTTAATTGCCCCCAACAATCTGGGTCCTCATTTTACCTACCTGGGAAGGATGGAAGGCTGAGTCAACCTTGAGCCTGGTGGGACTCGAACCTGCACTAATTCTATTATTCTATTCTATTCTATTCTATTCTATTCTATTCTATTCTATTCTATTCTATTCTATTCTATTCTATTCTTCTGACTCTCTGAAAATGTGATATTAAGATGTTAGACCAGTGTCAAATCTTATGCCCTAAAACTTTGCAGCCGAGCCTAAATAAAATTCTTGATTCTTCATAGCAATGCCAGCAGCCCCCCACTTGGATAATTTGGATGAATCAGAAATGGGCAGTTGATAACTCTTACTAATAGTTCCAAATAAAAGCTGCCTTATCGACCGATTTAAGGTGGAGCTGCTAAGTCAGACAAAATATGCATTTCTAGCTGTAACCTTCCAACTTTCATTTCCCCAATAAAACATTAATTGCTGTTTAAGCTGAAATGACAAATAGATCTGTTTCTGCCTTTTATTTCACTGTGATGCCACCGTGCATGTTCGTTTAAACTAAAATCAATGTTTCTTTTATCATTCCTTATAAATCTCTGTATAATTTATAATACCCAGGCTTACCAGAGACTTGCTGAGATGGTTTTTATTGTCGAACTGGCCATTTTTATGTCTCTTGCTGCCTAGAGTTTGTCTGTTTGGTTTTTATGCTTTATACTAATATGGATTTTTACATTTTGTACTTGCGGTTTTTACGTTGCGGTTTTCTCTCTGTTGTGCCCCGCTGAGTGTTGCCTTTGGTGAGTTGGGCAGCTATCTGAGTCTGATTAATTGTAATAATAATGTAAAATTCACAATATACAAAGACCTGGAACATCCGTGGTAAAAGAAACAAAGGCAGTGCTGAATAAGTTTAGTAACCGTTCAGATTCACAATGGCATTGAAAAAAGGGACTTATTTTTTTCACACTTATGACCATTGTAGCAGTTGATCCAAATTTGGTTGCTTGGCAGTCGGCTCATATTTATGACGTATAACGGTTGTAAGTTGAGAACTGGCCTGTATGCCCAGACCATGGTTTGCTGTTGCTTGTCTGAAATGGTATAGGGTTTCCTGCCTGAGCAGGGGGTTGGACTAGATGACCTCGAAGGTCCCTTCCAACTTTTTTTTTAAAAGTTTTTATTATTATATAAAACTTTTGTTCCTAAAACATGAAACTGAATCAACTGAACACTCAAATTGACTGGCGCTAATGGTTGACACGGGTTGCTCCTAGGTATCAACCAGGTTGTTGTTGTTGTTGTTGTTATATTTTGCAAAGCAGAACCAGGAAAGCAAATCATGGCGTTGCTTCTCGGTAACGGGACCTGCTATTGTGTGCAAACCATGATTTAGCAAGTCGTGAAAGCTCACCCAGCTGCTGTGTTCTCCATTAAGACCAGACAGACAGAAAGACACACACACACACACACACACACACACACACTCTTCCCCTGTTCTTGGAAATTGGCTTTTTTGGAACTGGTTTCATTTATTTTCTGGCTTGGGACTCTTTAGAATCGTATTGTTTCGTTGTCGACGGTGCTGACTTTATGGCTTCGTGGCTCTATTTTTAATTTTTAATTAGACTCCACAGCTTTCAGGGTTGGATCCAGCGTTGCTCAAACTTGGCCACTTCAATGATTAAAGCCAGAGATGAGCAAACAAACGATACTAATGCAAAAATCAAAAAATTATTCTCTGGGTGGAACCGACTTCAAAACAGAGGCTTGTATGAGACATCCCTTTGGTGTGAAGTTTGCTAATTCTGATTTTGATTTGGGAAAAAGGGCATGTTGCCTAAAATTTCTCGGGTATTCTGAATAGAGGGGAGCAGTCTTCGGAGGGTTACGCTTTCATGGCTAAGGTGGGACTAGAACTCACTGTCTCCTGGTGATTGGCTCAAAGTCACCCAGCCGGCTTTCATGGCTAAGGTGGGACTAGAACTCACTGTCTCCTGGTGATTGGCTCAAAGTCACCCAGCCAGCTTTCATGGCTAAGGCAGGACTAGAACTCACTGTCTCCTGGTGATTGGCTCAAAGTCACCCAGCCGGCTTTCATGGCTAAGGCAGGACTAGAACTCACCGTCTCCTGGTGATTGGCCCAAAGTCACCCAGTTGGCTTTCATGCCTAAGGCGGGACTAGAACTCACCGACTCCTGGTGATTGGCCCAAAGTCACCCAGCCGGCTTTCATGGCTAAGGCGGGACTAGAACTCACCGTCTCCTGGTGATTGGCTCAAAGTCACCCAGCCGGCTTTCATGGCTAAGGCAGGACTAGAACTTACCGTCTCCTGCTGATCGGCTCAAAGTCACCCGGCCAGCTTTCACGGTTAAGGTGCTACTAGAACTCACCATCTCCTGATTTTCAACCTGGTGAAATAACTACTAGACCGAACTGCCTCTCCAAATATAATCTTATTTAATTGAAATCGCTAGGCATCTAGGTCTCTGGGGCAAAATGATCTTTTCTGCATTTCTAGCATATTCTCTACCATATGGAAGCATTCAAAGCTTTTCCTGTTTTCCAAGATATCCAGGATTTGTCTGGCTGCAGCTGATAAAACCATCAACCCTTCCTGTTCTCTGCTGTTTTTCAGCTATTTAATTATTATTATTTTTTTAAAAAAAAAAACCTTACTAAGGCCAGCTCACGGTCTCATGCAATATTCTGCTTTGTTCCATTGCAGCGAAAAATTGGACGAAAACAATGGGAGAAGACTGAAAAAAAATCATCCCGTGTGCACCTATTTCTGTACATTTCCTCAAAGAGATGGGATTTATTTACCCTACCTACCATTTATCGAAGTAACCTTTTTTTTAGCGTCAGATGCCATATTTAAAAAGCATTCCTAATATTCCCTAATTTGGGCTGAAATTTATTTGAGTAGTTTTATCCCTATGCCAACTGGGATGATTAATAATAATAATAATAATAATAATAATAATAATAATAATAATAATAATAATAATAAAAGTTGTAGGCAACAGCTGCTTTAAAAAAAAATAATCCGAAATTCTGATAAAGCTTCAGGACTGCTTTTTTTTTTTTTCATATTTTTGCACCGTTGTGGCGAGAGGTGACAGGAGCCCAACATTCATGTTGTTAAGTGAGACATTTGCGAAGTGAATTTGGCCCCTTTTTACGACCTTCCTTGCCACTGTTGTTAAGTGAATCACTGCCGTTGTTCAGTGAGCAGCAGGGTTGTTAAGCGAATCCGGCTTTCCCTATTGAGTTTGCTTGTCAGAAGGGCGCAAAAGATGCTTTTTCAGGAGGCAACTAGACTTCCTTGTTTTGCATCCTTTTAGAGGGTCGTTGAGGCCACTTGGAGGTTTGTCTGTGTCCTCAGAGTCGCCTGGGTGGTGGAAATGGGCGTGGAGCCTTCTTGGAACTGCAGAAAGGACTGTGTTATAGACTGGACACGTATGATGTCATTTATATTTATATTCCTTGCAGACAGCTGGTCATTTGCCTTCTTTTAGAGAGTCATTGAGGCTACTTGGAGGTTTGTCTGTGTCCTCAGAGTCGCCTGGGTGGTGGAAATGGGTGTGGAGCCTTCTTGGGACTGTGGAAAGGACGGTGTTATAGACTGGAGATGGATGATGTCCTTTATATTTATATTCCTTGCAGAAAAACTGGTCATTTGTCTTCTTTTAGAGAGCCGTTGAGGCCACTTGGAGCTTTACCTGTGTCCTCAGGGTCACCCAAGTGGTGCAAATGGGCGTGGAGCCTTTTCTTTGAAGACGTTTCGCTTCTCATCCAAGAAGCTTCTTCAGCTCTGACTGGATGGTGGGGAGTGGCAGGATTTATGCTCCTTACAGAGAGCTGGTCATTTGCCTCCTTTTAGAGAGTCATTGAGGCCACCTGGAGGTTTGTGTCCTCAGGGTCACCTGAGTGGTGCAAATGGGCGTGGAGCCTTCTTGGAACTGCAGAAAGGACTGTCTTATAGACTGGAGATGGATGGTGTAGTTTATATTTATATTCCTTGCAGAAAAACTGGTCATTTGCCTTCTTTTAGAGAGCCGTTGAGGCCACTTGGAGGTTTGTCTGTGTCCTCAGGGCCACCTGGGTGGTGGAAATGGGGGTGGAGCCCTCTTGGAACTGCTAAAAGGACTGTGTTGTCTAGAGAAACATAGATAAATCTCCAAGTGGCCTCAACGACCCTCTAAAAGAATGCAAATGACCCGTTTTTTCTGCAAGGAGTATAAATCCTTCCATTCCCCACCATCCAATCAGAGCTGAAGAAGCTTCTGGGATGAGAAGCAAAACCAGAGAAAAACAAGGAAGTCCAGTTGCCTCCTGAAAAAGCACCTTTGGTGACATCATGGCAGTCTTCCAATATCTCAGGGGCTGCCCCAAAGAAGAGGGAGTCAAGCTATTCTCCAAAGTGCCCGAAAGCAGGACAAGAAGCAACAGATAGAAACTCATCAAGGAGAGAAGCAACCTGGAACTAAGGAGGAATTTCCTGACAGGGAGGACAATTAACCAGTGGAACTCCTTGCCTCCAGAGGTGGTGAATGCTCCAACGCTGGAAGTTTTTAAGATGAGACTGGACAGCCACTTGTCTCAAATGGCATAGGTTCTCCTGCTTGAACAGGGGGTTGGACTAGATGACCTCCAAGGTCCCTTCCAGCTCTATTATGATCGATTGATTCTTCAGCTCTGGCCGATTCCTTAATAATAATAATAATAATAATAATAATAATAATAATAATAATAATAATAATAATAATAATAATAATAATAATAATAATTTTATTTGTATACCGCCCTTCTCCCGAAGGACTCAGGGCGGTGAACAGGGCAAACATATAAAAGTACAAAAAAATACAAAAATTAAAAAAGAATTAAACGAGATGCCCAAGTTACAACAATAGATGAAAATACATTTAAAACAACAATAAAATCCAAACCCATCCCCCATCAGGCCAGGCCGGCTTGTTCGAACAAATAAGTCTTCAGATCGTGTCGGAAGGAGCGAAGGTCGGGCGCCATCCGGAGCTCAACCGGCCAACGATTCCGTAAATCCGGGGCGCCCACAGAGAAGGACCTCCCCCTGGGGGCAGCACTCAATTTACTCCCTCCCTAGAGTTTGAGAACAATCTGTTGTCTTTTTTTAAAAAAGAAAAAAGAATAAAACCTAAATTAGCTGCTTCCAGGAAGCCTGAGCGAGATTAATGAAGCCTTATCGGGTTAATTAAGAGGAATGTGCTGGAAAAGCGCAACTGACAGCGTCTTCAATATCTTAATCCACTCCTTGCAGGTTGCAATGACAGCTTGGCTGCTGAAGAACTGCTGAGGCATCTTCACGCTAGTCTGACTCTGAATGATCATCTGTTGCCTACCCTTAGTCCTTGACTTTACGGCTGTTTGTTTAACAAGCACTTAAAGTTACAGCAGCACTGGGAAAATGTGGTTTGCGACTGCTCCTTATAGGTATGAACACTGCCCTGTCCCCATGGCCAAGGGGTCACGATGTGGCTGCTTGGCAAACTGGTTATCCTGGACAGACAATAGGTTAAAAAAAAAGATGTCGAGAGTTTGGGGAAAAAAAACTCAGAGAAGAGCAACTAAGATGATCCAAGGCCTGGAGGCTAAAAAAAATAGGAAGAACGGCTGCAGGATTTGGTTCTGGCCGGTCTAACGAAAAGAAGAAATAGGGGAGACATGATAGCAGCCTTCTGGTATCTGAGGGGCTGCCCCAAAGAAGAGGAGGGGGTCAGGTTGTTCTCCAAAGCACCAGAGGGAAGGACGAGAAACGATGGATGGAAACTGACCAAGGAGAGAAGCAATCTGGAATTAAGGAGAAACTTCCTGACAGTGAGGACAATTAACCAGGGGAACAGCTTGCCACCAGAAATTGTGGGTGCTTCATCACTGGAGGTTTTTAAGAAGAGACTAGACAGTCAGTTGTCTGAGACGGTGTAAGTTCTCCTGCTTGAGCAGGGGGCTGGACTAGAAGACCTCTAAGGTCCCTTCCAGATTCTTATTCTACTCCTATTTCTACTCCTATTTCTACTCCTATTTCTACTCTTATTTCTACTCCTATTTCTACTCCCTATTCTATTCTATTCTATTCTATTCTATTCTATTCTATTCCATTCCATTCCATTCCATTCCATTCCATTCCATTCCACTCCACTCCACTCCACTCCACTCCACTCCACTCCACTCCACTCCGTTCTATTCCTTATTCTATTCCTTTATTCCTATTCTATTCTATTCTATTCTATTCTATTCTATTCTATTCTATTCTATTCTATTCTATTCTATTCCATTCCATATTTTCTATTCTATTCTATTCTATTCTATTCTATTCTATTCTATTCTATTCTATTCTATTCTATTCTATTCTATTCTATTCTATTCTATTCTATTCTATTCTATTCTATTCTATTCTATTCTATTCTATTCTATTCTTCCATTCCATTCCCTTCCCTTCCATTCCATTCCTTATTCTATTCCTTATTCTATTCCATTCCATTCCATTCCTCAACATATGACCACAATTGGACCCAAAATTTCCACTGCTAAGCCAGACAGTTGTTGAAATGATTTTTGCCCCATTTTACGACCTCTCGTGCCACTGTTCTTAAGCAAATCACTACCGCGGGTAAGACAGCTGAGAAGCGAATCTCGCTTCTCCAATTGACTTAGCTTGTCACAAGGTTGCAGAAAGGGGATCACGTGACCCAGGAGTTGAAGTCCACCCCTGCTGGCTGGGGAATTCTGGGAGTTGAAGTCCACCCCTGCTGGCTTGGGAATTCTGGGAGTTGAAGTCCACCCATTCTAACTGGGGAATTCACAATTGTTAAGCCTGGGCTGTTCTGTGCCACAAAGCTTCCCTGTTTGAATTCGGAAGTCCCAGAGGCCTTGAGCTTCTGTTTAATATTAATATTATTATTTGGTAGAACATTGTGCCACTGGGGTCAGGCAAAAGACAGCAAAACATTACGAATCTCAAGTACCCTATTTTCACTGCTCTTGTCTACCGTGCCCGTTTTTAATTGCGCAATTGTTAAAAATCAACTTAAGCGCAAGTAGCTCTATGACTAATTTTCCAAATAGAAACTCAAATAATCTGTAATTGTGCAAGGTAGGGGAACATACTTAATAACCCGGACAGGAATTTTCTTCCTCTTTTGTTTTTCCCCCTCTTGGCTAATTTAAATAATAAACCAGTTCACCAAGACCTCTTTCCTTTAAATTTCACCAGAGATTGCTTGCAGCTAGTCCTCAACTTACAACCGTTCACTTTAGTGAAGCATAGTTACCGCAGCACAGGAAAAAAAAAAGGGACTTATGACTGTTTTTCACACTTACGACCGTTGCAGCATCCCCCCCGTGGGTCACGTGATCCGAATTCAGCGGTTTGGCAACTGTCTTGTACTTACGACGGTTGCAGGGTCCCCTTTTGCGGCCTTCCAACGAGCAAAGTCAAAGGGGGAAAGCCAGATTCGCTTTACAGCTGCATGACCCGCTTAACAATGGCAGTGATTCGCTTAACAACCGTGGCAGGAAAAGTCGTAAAATGGGGGGGGGAAAAACTCACTGAGCAAATGTCTCGCTTAGCAACGGAAATTTTGGGGCTCAACTGTAGTCGTAAGTCAAGTATTACCTGTACACCATACTGGATTTTTATTTATTTATTTATTTATTTATTTATTTGCTTTTTATCACTCTCTCTACCGGTAGCAGTGATTGCAACTCACAGCAATTAGCAACACGGAAGAGAATCTTTAAAAATACAAATTACGGGAAAGTGGAACCCTTGGCCCGGCTTTGACATCTAATAAAAGCATAATCGCTGCTTTCATATTTTTTTTTTTAGTGAGATGCTGTTTGTAAGTCCTTGGCTTACAACCGTTCATTTAGTGACCGAACTAAAAAGGGAGGGAGGGAGGGAGGCATTTAATGTGGCTTAAATCTGGATTTAGGTCACCTGTCTGAAACTGGGATCTCCTCCTGGTGACAACCATCTCGGAGGCTTGCAAGGTCTTTGAACCCGTCCCTGTTTCGGTTTGGTTCTCCCCTGCTGCTGCAAAAAAAAGAGAAAAAGAAATCATGATTAAAAGGGAAAAAGGTTGCTTAAGGTTGTTGTTAGTTGCGAAGTCGTGTCCGACCCATCGCGACCCTATGGACAACGTTCCTCCAGGCCTTCCTGTCCTCTACCATCTTCTGAAGTCCATCTAAGCTCACGCCTACTGCTTCAATGACTCCATCCAGCCACCTCCTTCTCTGTCGTCCCCTTCTTCTATTGCCCTCAACCTTTCCCAGCATGAGGCTCTTCTCCAGTGAGTCCTTCCTTCTCATTAGGTGGCCAAAGGATTTGAGTTTTAGCTTCAGGATCTGGCCTTCTGAAGAGCAGTCAGGGTTGATCTCCTCTCTAGGACTGACCGGTTTGATCGCCTTGCAGTCCAAGGGACTCGCAGGAGTCTTCTCCAGCACCATAGTCCAAAGGCCTCAATTCTTTGGCGCTCAGCTTTCCTTATGGTCTAGCTTTCACTGCCGTACATTGCAACTGGGAAGACCATAGCCTTGACTATACGCACTTTTGTCGACAGGGTGATGTCTCTGCTTTTTAGTGTGCTGTCTAGATTTGCCATGGCTTTCCTCCCCAGGAGCAAGCGTCTTTTAATTTCTTGGCTACAGTCCCCATCTGCAGTGATCTTGGAGCCCAGGAAAATAAAATCTGTCACTACCTCCATTTCTTCCCCATCTATTTGCCAGGATATTGAGAGGGCCGGATGCCATGATCTTGGTTTTCTTAAGGTTAAGTTTCAACCCAAGTTTTGCACTCTCCTTCTTCACTCGCAACAAGAGGCTCTTTAGTTCCTCTTCACTTTCTGCCATTAGAGTGGTATCATCTGCATATCTTAGGTTGTTGATGTTTCTTAAGGTTACTGAGTTCATTATATGTGTAACTTTGGGCCTGGGCGTTTTTTTTCCTCTCCTGTTTTTTTCCCCCTCGGCCTTTGCATGACTTCTGTTTCCACAAGCTTTCCAGAGAAATAAATGTGTCATTTATTTCTGCTTTTAGGTTCCCCAATGCTCCAGGATCTTTGAAAAGTATAGTTCAGTGGTTCTGAGATCACATCCGCCAGTTCCTTGAGAACCTTGGGGTGTAATCCATCTGGTCCTGGTTGATTTGAACTCATCTAGGCTGGACAGATGCTCGCTTACCATTTTCTTGCCTATCTTTGTGTTTCTATTCTGTTTTTTACGGCGCTGTTTTCGATAGGTTGGTCTGTTTTGTTTTTGAAGTCCACACTTCTTCAAGTTGCCAAATTTGGAGACTCCCGATCTACTAGCACCGTGGTTCCAAGCTCGGCAACTTTAAGATGTAGTAGGGACGCGGTGGCTCAGTGGGTTAGGACGCTGAGCTTGTCGATCAGAAGGTCGGCAGTCTGGCGGGTCGAATCCCTAGTGCCGCGTAGCAGAGTGAGAGCCCGTTACGCGTCCCAGCTTCTGCCAACCTAGCAGTTCGAAAGCACGTAAAAATGCAAGTAGAAAAATAGGGACCACTCCGGTGGGAAGGTAACAGCGTTCCGTGCGCCTTTGGCGTCTAGTCATGCCGGCCACATGACCACGGAGACGTCCTCGGACAAGCGCTGGCTCTTCGGCTTTGAAACGGAGATGAGCACCGGCCCCTAGAGTCGGAAACGACTAGCACGCATGTGCGGGGGAACCTTTACCTTTACCTTTACCTAGGGACTTCAACTCCCAGAATTCCCTGAGTTGAAGTGCATTCCAGCTGGCTGAGGAATTCTGGGAGTTGAAGTCCATATCTTTTGAAGTAGCCAAGGTTGAGAAACAGTGGTCTGCCAAAGTGGTGGCCTAGTCAGCAAACCACAGCTAAACTGTGGCTTAGAATACATCTAAAAGTCTTCAGAGCTGAGAAACACTGGATGGGGAGACACCAGGTGATCTTAGTTGTATAAACATAGCAAGGTTTCTGGAAGTGGCATAGCGTGTTGAACTCCTCTTGGGAAATATCTTTGTCTGTCTCAAAAAGCAACCTCGTAATTGTGGCATTAGCACAGGAAGCCACAGGGGGAAAAAGTATTTTTTGTAGCAATCTTTAAAAAGGGATTTAATATATCTCTAATCTACCACAATCTCTGTTTCCCCCTTCATAGATTTATTTTTAAAAAAATAATAATTTTTTTTAAAAAAAAATCCAAATGAACACAATAAGGTTCAAGTTCAGCTTGAAGCAGATTTCACTTACTTAATTAAAAAAAAACACCAACCCTTTCTCTTCCATCTGTTGCAGCCCAGCTGGTAAGAAATAGAATTTTTTAAATCAGATAAGTGAAATTTATGAACAGTAAAGATATTTTAGAAAACTGATTATATTATTAGAACGGGAGCAGATGTATTGTTTTGTTTCCTTGCAGGTATGTCGACTCCATATTTATTAAATCAGCGTTGAGTGCAATAATTTCATTTTGGGTAGAAGCTTTCATCCTGTCGTACTCGTTATTAAAGGCTGGGAAAGGATAGTTGTTGACTCCGATGAATATGACGAAATCGCCACTGAAGGCCTTTTTAAGGACAAACCGTTACGTTTTTCTGGCTGTGCTGATAGTCAGGGATTTATGTTATCTTTTTGAAGCCGGCCGACGGAATTTAATGGAATTGATTTTTAGAGATTTTGCAAGAGCCAGTTGCAAACTCTTTATTAAAATTTTATGCATGGATGCAAGGCAAATTAGAGATTTTTAAGTAGGACTTGGACAACCCTCTGGGTTTGTTGCTTGAAATACACGTCCTTTTGAGCCCAAAATTTCCGTCGCTAAGCGAGACACCCATTAAGTGAGTTTTGCCCTGTTTTACCACCTCTCTTGCCGCGGTGGTTGGTTGATTGCACTTGTTAAATTAGCCATACGGTTGCTTAAGTGAATCTGGCTTCACCCACTGACTTTGCTCATCAAAAGGTTGCAAAAGGGGATCATGTGACCCCAGGAGACTGGAACAGTCATAAGTCCATGCCAGTTGCCAAGCGTCTGAATTCCGATTTCCTAATCGTAGGGACGCTGCAATAGTTGTAGGTGTGAAAAACAAGTCATTTTTTTTTTTTGCAGTGCTGTTGTAATTGGTGTCTTTCAGTGGGGTTTGGGCACTGAAAGAGGCCTTGAGCATTTACTGCATCCGAACTTGAGAATTAGACTAAATCGGGTCGTTCCAATCTTGACAACTTTAAGACTTGTGGATTTCAACTCCCAGAATTCCTCTCTTTCCCCCCCCCCCCCCGCAGCATGGAAATTGTGGGAGTTGAAGTCCATGCATGCTGACTGAGGAGTTCTGGGAGTTGAAGTCATGCATGCTTATTAGGGAATTCTGGGTGTAAAGGCCGCCAATGCTGGCTGAGGAATTCTGGGAGTTGAAGTCCATCCATGCTGACTGGGGAATTCTGGAAGTCGAAGTCCATCCATGCTGACTGGAGAATTCTGGGAGTTGAAGTCCATCCATGCTGACTGGGGAATTCTGGGAGTTTGAAGTCCATTCATGCTCGGCTGGGAAAGTCTGGGAGTTGAAGCCCACCCGTGTTGGCTGGGGAATTCTGGGAGTTGAAGTCCATCCGTGTTGGCTGGGGAATTCTGGGAGTTGAAGTCCATTCATGCTCGGCTGGGGAATTCTGGAAGTCGAAGTCCATCCATGCTGACTGGAGAATTCTGGGAGTTGAAGTCCATCCATGCTGACTGGGGAATTCTGGGAGTTTGAAGTCCATTCATGCTCGGCTGGGAAAGTCTGGGAGTTGAAGCCCACCCGTGTTGGCTGGGGAATTCTGGGAGTTGAAGTCCATCCGTGTTGGCTGGGGAATTCTGGGAGTTGAAGTCCATTCATGCTCGGCTGGGGAATTCTGGGAGTTGAAGGCCATCCGTTTTGGCTGGGGAATTCTGGGAGTTGAAGTCCATCCATGCTGACTGGGGAATTCTGGGAGTTTGAAGTCCATTCATGCTCGGCTGGGAAAGTCTGGGAGTTGAAGCCCACCCGTGTTGGCTAGGGAATTCTGGGAGTTGAAGTCCATCCATGTTGGCTGGGGAATTCTGGGAGTTGAAGTCCATTCATGCTCGGCTGGGGAATTCTGGGAGTTGAAGGCCATCCGTTTTGGCTGGGGAATTCTGGGAGTTGAAGTCCATCCATGCTGACTGGGGAATTCTGGGACTTGAAGTCCATTTGTGCTGACTGGAGAATTCTGGGACTTGAAGTCCATCCGTGTTGACTGGGGAATTCTGGGAGTTGAAGGCCACCCGTGTTGGCTGGGGAATTCTGGGAGTTGAAGTCCATCCGTGTTGACTGGGGAATTCTAGGAGTTGAAGGCCACCCGTGTTGGCTGGGGAATTCTGGGAGTTGAAGTCCATTCGTGCTGACTGGGCTATTCTGGAAGTCGAAGTCTATTCATGCTGACTGGGGAATTCTGGGAGTTGAAGTCCATCCATGCTGACTGGGGAATTCTGGGAGTTGAAGTCCATCCGTGTTTGCTGGGGAATTCTGGGACTTGAAGACATACATTCCGACTAGGGAATTCTGGACGTTGAAGGGCCCCCCCCCCGCTGATTGGGGAATTCTGGGAATTGAAATATATTCTGACTAGGGAATTGTGGGCGTTGAAGTCCACAAGCCTACAATAGCCAAGGTTGGAGACTCCTGGGCTAAATCCTCTCCCTGTTGGCTCCATGCAGTTCAGAGGCAGTTTCTTCTACTCAAACCTCAAGAAATAATAAGAATTAAGCACCAAACCAGAGGCTTGGCTTCCTTTTCTGTCAAAGCCTGGAGAAGTTCCCATGCCAGGTATAAATACCTCTGCAAAATGCCCAGGCTGTACGTCTCCAGATGCTAGTTTAATTATGGGGTAGATCCTTGCTTTCCGTCGCTGGAAAGGGGCAAGGAGTTAATTACACGTCGGGCTGGCTTCATTCATCCTTGTTCGACTCGAGATTTTTCCAGGCCTGCAGCAATCCACGGAAATTTTTATTTCTTTGCTAGATTTGCCTCCTGTTTTGCGTTCTGACCGAAATGGCTAACATTCGTAAGGGTTAAGTACGGTTAGTTCTCCACTTAACAACGGCTCGTTTAGTGGCTCGTTTAGTGACCGTTCAGAGTTACAACAGCACTGAAAAAGGTGACTTACAAAGTCTTTCACCCTTCACAACCGTTGCAGCATCCCGGGCGTCAAAATTCAGCATCCCACCCCCGATCAAAATTCAGACGCTCGGCAGCCGACTCGTGCTTATGACGGGTTGCCACGTCCCGGGATCACGTGATTTCCCCTTTTGCGGCCTTCTGACAAGCGAAGTCGACGGGGTTTGCTTAACAACCCGCCTTGCTCATTTAGCAGCGACTCATTTAACGACGGTGGCAAGCCAGGTCGTAAACTGGGCCAACGTTCATTTCACAAAAGTTTCGCTTAGCAAGGGAAATTTTGCGCTCGTAAGTCGAGGGCCACCTTTATCCATATTAGTGCTTGGTCATTAATTAGGTCTTAAGTCTCAATTAGCATTGTTATTAATAGTGGTATGAAGTTAGTGAAGTCAGAAGTTAGGGCTGCCTAGAAAAAACCTGGAAGCTCGTGTCCTTTTTTATTTCTTTCTGAGTTAGCTCTCCATCTCTTTTTCCACTTTCTTTTTCCTTCCTTCCAATGTTACCTTCTTTCTACTTCTCCTTTAATCCTTTTTCAATCTCCAGATCCATCAATTCGGTCCTTCCTTCTTGCCCCAAATGCTTCCTATGTAAAAGCTTCCCGTCTGTCTTGCCATATTTTTTTCCCCCTTTCTTTGACCAAACTGCTCAACTTTGCCGTTTTCTGCAAAATTCTGGTCGATTTTTACAATTCAGTTGCCTTCCGGGCGCATTTCATTAAACTCTGCACGATAATGCCGTGGAGAGATACAATACGGATACTCCTCGACGTAACGACCCCAATGGACGACCCAAAATTTATGTTGATCAGCCAGACATTTCTTAAGTCCCACTGACTCCGGGACGCTGCGACACATCGTAAATATGAGCCGGTGGCCGAGTGTCCGAAGTTTGATCACGTGACCATAGGGGAGGCTGCGACGGTCGTTAAGTGTGAACTGTGGCCGTTAGTCCCTTTTTTCTGTGATAGCGTAGATCACTAAAGGAACTGTTGCAAGTCAAGGACTTGCTTCGATTGTCATCTTAACGTCTCCAGTGACCGAAACACTCTTCTGTTCCAGCTTTCTATGGCTTCTGTGATCACCAGATTGGAGCGAGGAAAATGGATCTATTGGCTTACGAGCAATTACGGTGGATTTAAAGCAGAGAAGAGAGAGATTAAGCGGGGGGGGGGAAATGACGTATCTGTGCATAAGAGCTTTGTTGTGTGTTTAGTGGTGGCGGTGAGGGTGAGAGTGGTCTTCAGGAGGAAGAGTTGTGGGTAACCCATCACGGGAGCTTTTCAAGAAGAGATTGGACAGTTTAGAATGGTATGGAATGGAATAGAATAGAATAGAAATAAGAAAATAGAACAGAATAGGAATGAATAGAATAGAAATATAGAATAGAATAGAATAGAATAGAATAGAATAGAATAGAATAGAATAGAATATGAAATAAAGTTAGAATAGAATAGAGTAAAGTAGAGTAGAATAGAATACATAGAATATGGAATAAAGTAGCATAGAATAGAATATGGAATAAACTAGAATAGAATAGAATAGAATAGAATAGAATAGAATAGAATAGAATAGAATAGAATAGAATAGAATAGAATAGAATAGAATAGAATATGGGATGGGATGGGATGGGATGGGATAGAATAGAATAGAATAGAATAGAATAGAATAGAATAGAATAGAATAGAATATGAAATAAAGTTAGAATAGAATAGAGTAGAGTAGAATAGAATACATAGAATATGGAATAGAATAGAATAGAATAGAATAGAATAGAATAGAATAGAATAGAATAGAATAGAATAGAATATGGGATGGGATGGGATGGGATGGGATGGGATAAGATTAGAGTAAATAGAATAGAATAGAATAGAATAGAATAGAATAGAATAGAATAGAATAGAATAGTACAATAATAGAATAGAATAGAATAGAATAGAATAGTACAATAATAGAATAGAATAGAGTAGAATAGAATAGAATAGAATAGAATAGTACAATAATAGAATAGAATAGAATAGAATAGAATAGAATAGTACAATAATAGAATAGAATAGAATAGAATAGAATAGAATAGAATAGAATAGAATAGAATAGAATAGAATAGAATAGAATAGAATAGAATATGGAATAAAGTAGAATAGAATAGAATATGGAATAAAGTAGAATAGAATAGAATAGAATAGAATAGAATAGGGAATAAAGAGATTAGATTAGATTAGATTAGATTAGATTAGATTAGATTAGATTAGATTAGATTAGATTAGATTAGATTAGATTAGATTAGATTAGATTAGATTAGATATAGCTTCTCCTGCTCGAGCAGGGCCTGGACTGGAAGACCTCCAAGGTCCCTCCCAGGCCTGTGACCTTAGGATTCAGTTTCCACTCTGATCTCGGATGTGGTGGCCGGTGGTTTGCAGGCTGTTCTCTCCATCAAAGTGTTCAAAATCGGTGAGAACATGATGTTCAGACCTCACGGACCAGCTTGGATCCCCCAACAGAGATCTCTTGCCAAGTGTCTTCCCGGAAGGGGGGGGAAAAAAAAAGAAGAGCCACAGGAGAGGTGGAGGCAGGGAAGAGCTGAATGCCAAGAAATAATTAATGTAAATGGCCTTGAGTGGAGGGGGACGGCAGGGGTGGGTGGGTGGGTGGGTGGGAAGGGTTTTGGGCGGTCTGGCAAAGGAAGAATGGATCCAAGGTTGCGAAGGTTGAACGGATCTCTTGGTATGCAAGGAGCTGCAAAGTCTTCTGCTGTCTCTTGCACGATTCTCAAAAGCGGGGGGGGGGGGGCACTTTCTACAGTTTGAAACCCTCAGTTTGAAGTCCTCAACTAACCTGCCGTTTTGGACGTCCCCCCCCAGAGCTGTCAGCGGAGGAAGCTACTTTTGTGGGGTCCTGGCTGTTCTTGGAGCTTGGTTGTTTTCTGGCAGACGTTTGCAGACCCAGCTAGGGAACACGATCAGTGCTAGAAGGCAGCAAGGTTGATGGAGGAGGAGAAAGGGAGGGGGAGAAAGGAGGAGGAGGAGGAGGAGGAGGAGGAGGAGGAGGAGAAGAGGAGAGGGGAGAAAGAAGAAAGAGAAGAGAAAGGGGAGGAAGAGGAGAAAGGGAGGAGGAGGAGAGGGGGAGAAAGAGAAGGGAAAAGGAGGAAGAGAAAGGGGGAGGAGGAGGAGGAGAAAAGGGAGGAGAAGAGGAGGAGGAGGAGGAGGAGGAGATGCAGGAGCAGGAGAAGAAAGGGAAAAGGGAGAAAGGGGAGGAAGAGGAGAAAGGGAGGAGGAGGAAGAGAAAGGGAGGAGGAGGAGGAGTGCAGGATCCATGGTGTTGTCTGAGCTTGGTTGTTTCCTTACAGACGTTTCCTGACCCAACTAGGTAACATCATCAGTGCTAGAAGGGAGGGGTGGTGGTTTGCTGTCTGTTTATATACAAGAGGCTTGCCCTGTCTGTGTTGGGGAGAGCGTGGTGGTTCCCTGACTAACCTGTTGTTTATCGTTTTGGATGGTTGCTGATAGAGAAAAATATTTGTAGCTTAGGGTTGAAATGATGGGTCACCAACAGGCACATAGACGTAAACAACATGTACGTACCATTCAAAGGAGACAAATCAACAAGCCAAAAAGGGGGGAAAAAAAGACACAAACACCTCCTGTCCATCTATCAGTACCCGGATGAGCAGAGGTTGACACCAAGATTAGCATTAGACCAGGGGTAGGCAACCTTGGCTTTTTTTTATGACTCGTGGACTTCAACTCCCAGAATTCCTGAGCCAGCATGGGGGAAACTTTGGCCCCTTCATGACTCGTGGATTTCAACTCCCAGAATTCCTCAGCCAGCATGGGGG